>NW_026000103.1:2229576-2443512 GCF_001458135.2 Marmota marmota marmota
AGGATAGAATTTCCATGGAAGTGCCTTGTGTGTGTCCCCTCTCTTACTGTGCCCTTGGGTGTGGCCTACCCAGGTGTCAGTCAACCTGCTGACAGTGGACATCATGAAGATAGACTCAGCCCCCTGAAACCTGACCCCTTGCCTCATTTGAATAGCTTCTCCTCAATAAAAGGGGTCAGCGCGTGCTCTCTCTCTCTTTCTGCGGACCCTTAAGGTCAGAGGAGCCGTCACAGCAACCCCAAAGAAAAAGGTATTTGTGTCTCTTGTGTGGTTATTTTGTGCAGCCCAGTTAGCCCAGTTTAACTAGAGTGACCCCTGAGCCTTTTAGTCGTGAGAACAGAAACCCGGCACACCATCACTAGCAGTGAGAGAAATGCAAATCAAAACCACCCTAAGATACTATCTCACTCTAGTAAGATTGGCAGCCATTATGAAGTCAAACAACAACAAGTGCTGGCGAGGATGTGGGGAAAAGGGTACACTTATACATTGCTGGTGGGACTGCAAATTGGTGCGGCCAATTTGGAAAGCAGTATGGAGATTTCTTGGAAAGCTGGGAATGGAACCACCATTTGACCCAGCTATTCCCCTTCTCGGTCTATTCCCTAAAGACCTATAGAGCATACTACAATGACACTGCTACATCGATGTTCATAGCAGCACTATTCACAATAATAATACTGTGGAACCAACCTTGATGCCCTTCAATAGACGAATGGATAAAAAAAATGTGGCATTTATACACAATGGAGTATTACTCCGCATTAAAAAATGACAAAATCATAGAATTTGCAGGGAAATGGATGGCATTAGAGCAGATTATGCTACGTGAAGCTAGCCAATCCCTAAAAAACAAATGCCAAATGTCTTCTTTGATATAAGGGGAGTAACTAAGAACAGAGTAGGGAGGAAGAGCATGAGAAGAAGATTAACATTAAACAGGGATGAGAGGTGGGAGGGAAAGGGAGAGAGAAGGGAAATTGCATGGAAATGGAAGGAGACCCTCAGGGTTATACAAAATTACATACAAGAGGAAGTGAAGGGAAAGGGAAAAAAATAACAAGGGGGAGAAATGAATTACAGTAGATGGGGTAGAGAGAGAGGAGGGGAGGGGAGGGTGGATAGTAGAGAATAGGAAAGGCAGCAGAACACAACAGACACTAGTATGGCAATATGTAAATCAATGGATGTGTAACCGATGTGATTCTGCAACCTGTATACGGGGTAAAAATGGGAGTTCATAACCCACTTGAATCAAAATGCGAAATATGATATATCAAGAACTATGTACTGTTTTGAACAACCAACAATACAAATAAAAAAAAAGAAACCTAATTTTGTTACTTTCATTTTCAGTTATACTAATTCATAATTCTCAAGGAGAATTCTAGGTTTTGATAGGGCCCTATGCCTTCAGTTTTCAAACTTGTAAACAAGAACATGTGATGATCTTTGAGGTACATTTAGGTTCCAATGAAATGATCTTTAAAGTGCTTTTAAGTCCCAAGATTTCTCAACATCATATCAGACTCATCATCCCCACCCCTCTTCTTCCCTTCCCCATATAGTCAAGTGATAGGAGCCAAGTAGACCTTTTTAATCCAATTACTTGGATCAATGCATAGTGCAATAGAGCTATCCACTGAGGGGCTCATGGAAGAAATGTTATACGTGCTGGTTACGCAGGATGAAGAGAGGCAGAGATTACAGACTTCACATCACATGGTGTTCTTCCTTATGTGCAAGTTTGCCTTTGCATCTGGATTTTACCTTTTCATAAGAACCTCAGTCATATTGAATTAGGGCCTACATTACTAACCTCATTTTAACTTGATCATCTGCAAAGACACAAGTCCAAATAAGGTCCTTTCACAGGGCATTAGGATTTCATGTTTTGTGGGAGCACAACTTAACTCTGAGGACTATCCTAAGAAAAGCACCACAGTCTAGGCAATATGATGAAACAAAGAATAAAGTTCAAAGACACTAAGGCAGCTGGAAGTTCTTGAGCAGAATTCTGAAAATGGGGGTGCTAGATAGAAGTCCTAGAAATCTGCATAAATTCCTCTTGAGTCTTTGTTCAACTTAAGACATATAAGCACAGGGTTAAATTCTACAAGGCTGAGCTAAGAGCAACCAGGGAGCTGTGAGCTTAACATTTTCCAGAACCCAAATAAGGCTGGAAAGGCTTCAAGTTCTGATAAGCTAGAGTGGGTCATTCTTGTTGATAATTTGGGGCATTCACTGGAGAACTCAGAAAAGTCCTAGAGTAAAGGCTATTCTAGATCCACCCTAACTAATCTTAAGAAGGTCAAATTGAACTTTAAATAAGTGACTAACAGAAGAAAACCCAATAATCTCTAGAGAAAGATTAAAAAAAACCCAGACACTTATGATGTAAAATATACATTCTAAAATCTATAGCTGAATATTCCTTGACTAGTCATGAAGTAAGAAAATGTGACCTCTAACCAGGACTCCACCCCCCAAAAATTGGTCAATGGAAACAGATCCTGAAATTACAGGGATAATGAGTTATAAACAAGGGTATTATAACAGGGTATTTCAATATTTTAAGTATTTAAAGGAAAACATGCATATATGGAGAAAAAAGTGGAAGTTATAAATGAACCTCTACAAATAACATACACACATCTATATGTATATATAAATAGAATTTTTTGTGGTGCTAGAGATTTAACTCAGGGCCTCATGCATGCTACGTAAGCACTCTTCTATCGACTACATCCCTAGCCCCAACATACATTTTTTTTGAAATGAAAAGATCACTAAATAGGATTAGTTCAAGATTAAACATTATAGAAAAGGATCTGTGAAACTGAAGATGTGGTGATAGGAATGAACCAAAGAGGAGAAAAAGAGATGAGAGACCAAAAAGAGATTTTTAAATTGTCAAAGGTATGTTGGATAAGAATGTGGTTACATGGATGTTAAAATTTTTCACTTAGGGTTATATATTTCAATGGATGTAAAATTTACCTAAAAGAACAATGGAGAAGGGAGAGAGCAGAGAGTGGGCAGAAATATGGAATAGGAATGGCAGAATGTTTACTAAAGCTGGATGATGAGGGCATGTAGATTCATCCCACTATTCTATTTACTTGGGATATATGTGATGTTATTCACAATAAAAAACATGTTCGCATTGTTTAAATCATTGATCTCCGGTGTCTAACTGATTTTCATTTATTCTGTTTATTCATCTCTATGCTTTGTCTTTAAGTTTTAACAAGCTTAAGAAAATGTGTAGTTCCATCTTGCTATTTGCAAATATTTTCCAAATATTTTATAATCTATGAAACTTAAAATTCCTTGCTGGCTCACTTTCATTCATTCAGCTCTACTGAAGTCAGAGATCACTTTTGTTTGAATTTCATCACCCTTTATTCAAGCAGCTGTAATTTGGTTGCTTTCTAGGCAGGCACTGCCCGACCCGTGAAGTTTACATACATAGCTGCTTGGAGTAGAAGTTTTCCCACCTTCCCTTGCTGTAAGGTGTGAAGCATGTGGTTATATTCAGGGGAATTGAAGGAAAAATGATGTGTACACCTTATGACACATATCTTTAAAAGAAAATAACTTGTTCTTCTGCCTTCTCCAGCCTTCTTTCTGTACAGCCAGCCATCTTGGCATGGGATGGGAAGGATAACACCAAGGGATGTCAGAGCCATAGAGTTTGAAGAAATTCCACCCTGACCCTAACCAATATAATATGTTGTCAGCTTAAGTTTGGAACATATTCCTCTAATCATGACTTGGAGCAGTGCTATAGTTTGGATATGAGGTGTCCCCTGAAAAGCTCATGTGGCAAGGCAGCAATGTTCAAAGGTGAAATGATTAGATTATGAGAACTGTGACCTAATCAGTGGATTAATCCACTTGAGGGATCAATAATTTGAATAGACTACTGACTGCTAATCATAGGCAGGTGGGGTGTGACTGGAGGAAGTAGGTCACGGGGAGCATGCCCCTGGGGACTGTATCTTGTCCTTCTACCATGATGTTCTGTCTCTGCAGGCCCAGAGCAGCAGAGTCAGATGAACATGGACTAAGACCTCTGAAACTGTCAGCCCCCAATAAACCTTTTCTCCTCTAAGTTGTTCTTGTTGATTACAACAACAAAAAGCTAACTCAAGCAGAAATACACTTCTGCCTTACGTTCCTGTTATTTGATGTCTTTATTACAATTGCCGATATACTAACTACAACAATCCTAAAATACCCTCTCACTCATGAGGCCATGTCTATCTGCTGTGTAGTTCACAGTATTCAGATCAGGATAGTGACCACAGAGAGTGTACTTATATGGATGATCAGGCATCTTAGGTTGAAATGCTGTAGGAAAGTCTACTTTCAGTCTACTTTTATATCTTTCAAAAGGAAATTAACAACCAAGATAAACAACATACAACTAAAGTCAATGAACAAAATTGCTGATTGTCTGGCTTTTCCATTGCTGATCTGTCTTTCCGGGCTTTTAACTGACCACATAGGTTATTCTTAAAAACTTCCTTTGTACTCAAAATTGGTGGCTTCTTAGTGCACATGGACTGCAGACCCCTGAGCTTTTATGTACATATTTATGTGTGTGTCTTTGTGTGTATACTGTGGTCTCTGAGGTTTCGAGCAGCAATAGTCAAAATAAGGAATCTAACATGAATTCCCACTGTGTATGTTCCCAGTGAATAATTATCCATGTTTCACTGTTAATGAGAAAACCTGGCTTGTAACAGGGTTCCTTACTGTCACGAACATTTCTCATTTGTTAAAGTAAAAGAACTATCAATCATTTTTTGAAGCTAAGCAATCTCTCTGTGTGCCATTTACAAGGCCATCCAAAAACTCTGTGCTAATGTATTCCACACCTCCTAAGAGGCCAAATAATAAACCACTCCCGGCCCTGCTTTTGCTTTGGTGAGGAAGTTAACAGTGTTTAATGGAGGGGCTAGCAGCTCTTTCTTCTGATTTCTCCCAGCCACACGAGTGCCAACCATTTCCATCCTCCAAACCTCAAGGCCTTCCCCAGGAAATGGACAATCTGCAGGAGTGACAGTGTTCGCTCCTTGGGCTTCAGCTAGTAAAGGTTTCGAGTTGGTGAGGTGGCTGAGGAGGAAGCGGGCTTGGGAAGGCTGCCTAGCTAATGAGCATTCTGGCAGCAGAAAGCCTCCCTCCATCAACCCTTCTTAACCAGTGAAAGAAAATATTGCCTTTAGGCCTCCATTCCTAGGCCCTCTGTGGTTCTAAATTGAGCCAAAGCCAGGTGTGATTCACATATGTGAGGCTTTTTTTTTTTTTTCCTTTTCTCCCTAGATTCATTTACTTTTTTTTTTTTTTTAACACATTGACTGGAGAGTGAGAAAAGTTTAGAATGGAGGAGATGTACCCACTGAGAAAAATCAAATTATATAAGAAGTTTCCTCCTCTTTTTATTTGTGATTGATTTATCTTAAAGGTAGGCAAAAACATCTCTGCTTGTGGCTCTCACATCCCAACAGACTGATTCAAAACAGGGGAGAGGAAGCAAAGCTTTCACACTGAAGAAAGGATGAGTCCAAGACCAAGCAAGGAATTCCACATTATTGCTTGCCCGGAACATTGTTTGCCCTTGCAGAGCCAATGGTCCCAGCAAGGACAAGCCATCAGTCCAGCTGTACCATGTAACATGCCACAGTTGAAGTCTCTGCTTCCATTGACCTCACTGACTTTCTTTACTCTTGTCTCAGATTTTACACTGGTTTCTGTAATTAAAATAACCTGACTCAGGGAAACAGTGTAAGTCTGACAGGCGAGAGAAACATGAGGGTAGGAAATTGGATACTTGGCCTCCAGCTTCTTTGCACCCTCACAGAAGGTGCTGGATAACTTGAAAGGTGCAAGGACAGAGCAGTCTTTGAGGCACCTGTCTCAAAAGAAGCTCTGAACTCATGAGAATCACTACTCAGTTTTTTTTTTTTTTTAATTTAAAGAGTGGAAAAATCACCAGGATATTTTGCATGCAGCTTGATTTGTGGGTTTCTCTGTAGGACAGATCAAGTCCACTCTGGCATTCATTAGCTGTCCATCACCTGTGTGAGTCACACCTCCACAGTTGATTTTCCTAAGTTCTTAGCCTTCCTGTGCAGAAGTAAGGTTTCTGAGTGCATATCCTCTCCTTTCTCCCTACTTTCTGACCAAATAGCTGAACAAAGGCAGCTAAATTTTGGTCAACCAATGATACCTGTAAATGGACTGAAAAAGATTCACAAGAAAGAAAGGTTTGAAAAATGGGGAATATATAACCCAGAGAAGGAGAAGAAAAAAGTAGTACTTGGGGAATTTTCACTTATTTAACTGCTATCTAAAGGAAAAGAAAGCTGTGGCAGATTAGGACACGCTGTGTAAAAATATTAAAGACGTGGCATGATTACTTCATGAGCTGGCTCCAGGCCTGTCAGCATTTTCATTATAATCCTGTATTTTTCACGGAGTTAAAACTTTCTATAAAAATGATGTGTGCTGGGATGAAACTTGGCTGTTGGTGTAGTCAGTCTGGGAGTCCTTTCCTTAATTTAATTTTATAAAACTGGAAAACACTCAGTCCTTTAAAATTTATGAAGGGCTCTCCGTTGTGCTAGTGGTCTAAGGGGGTGCATGGGGCTCTCTCTGAGGCCACGGGGTGACTGTGGAAAGAAGGGATGCTGCTTCAGTGCAGTCTTTGGTGCCTGGTCCTTTCAGGTTTGGTGTCCCCTGGGGCAACAGAGATGGTCTTTAAAGACGCTTAGAATGAGCAGGAGCTGGCACCAGGCAGGAGGCTGAGAGAAATGATTAATTTATATTGGAAAAACTCAGTTCCTTACTCCCCATTTGTCAGCTGGACCCCAGAAGGCTGTGGAAGAAGACAAGCAACTTTAATTTTTACTCCATTTTCTGGGACCTCCCAATAAGCTGGTCAAATAACCAGGCCAAGACTATTCCCATGTACATTTGCCCAAAGAAAACTAACTTTAAAACATTCCAGGAAAAATGGAACTATACAAGCCCATTTTCCATTCCCCAAATGTCTTTTTACCCCTAGGGCAAGCTTTGGGTTTCCATTGGCAGGGGGTATAATAATGTCTCCCATGTTCCTGGGAATCTGGTGGAAGAACTTGATATATTTCTCAGCATGAAAAGTAGTTCCATCCAGATTTATGACTTGATTAAGGCCTTACCGTCTCCAAAATGATTTAGTTACTACTTATTGAATGCCCTTACCCACACCTTAGGACCTGGTTATTTTGCAGGTAAGGAGGGTAAAATTCCCACATCTGATACATGCACATGTAGCCTTGGCTATGGAAATACGATAGTATTGTCTAAGGTAGAGTTTGGTGGCATTGAACAACAAGCTGGTCTCAGGGTTGACTGAGCCACTCTGGGAGGGGGAGAAGGGAGGCAAGCTCCAGGAAAGTGGTCCAGTTTAAAAAATGCACAGTAAAAGTTGCTTGGGATTTAACTTATCACAAGTGGATAATGCAGAGTTCCCATATGTCCTTCTCTGCCAGTAGGATCTTGGCATGAAGAACACCTTTTAAAAACACATCAGCATTTTTAAAAAGTTTCAACTTTCTGGGTTTATAAATCCCTGATTGACTTTACTCTCAGGTTGCTGGCAGGTGCTACCTATCCTGCAGGAGGGGAGACTAGAACGGCCCGGGAGGCATTTCTGCAAGCTCCCTGGACTGAGGAAGGACTTTCAATCCACTGATGAGATGGCCTTTAAATGAACCCCAGAATATGAATTGTACTTGGGCCATACCATCCTGCTGAGAAGGGCCCCAAGTCAGATCGCCCCTTTCTGCATATTTATGTCATATCCATTGAGTCTAGATTCAATAAGGAATGAGACTGATGTTTTCTATTTGGTCTGAAATGAATGATTATTTAAAGACTCCAATAGGTGCTCTCTGTAATATCCAAGGTGCTACTCCTTTGAGAAGAAAACTGCAGTTTCAGGGTAAAAGCCCTGGACTCTGTGCATATTCTTCCCTAGAGGAACATATCTGTTCTCACTCCCCCTCTAGAGCCAATGGGGAGGCAAGCTAGAAAATATCCTGATTAGGTGGGGAAAAAAAACAAGCCAGCAGCAGCTCAGAGCCAACATGCCTTCGTGAACTCAGGCAAAGTTTGGTTCTGTTTATGGGTGAGAGCCATTGCAAAAGAAATGAAAACCCACATTCACAAAGAAAGAGAATTCACTCCCAGCCCTGTATACACCCCATTTCAGTTCTCTTCTGCTGAACCAAAGCCACAGAACAGCAGCAGAGATGAAGAATGGCTAATATTCATAGCAGGTATCCTGAGAGGCCTCACTGGGGCACGGCCCAGGGTTCAGCGGCAAGTCACAGGAAGGAGCAACTGCTGACGAGGAATTCCAGAGTGAGCCGTAGGGGTGGAGCTGCTGGGGCAACATGAAGACCTTTCCTGAATTTATTATTCCCACATAAGTCTCCTGGGTCTTGAGGCTCCAGAAAGTTCTCAACAAAGTGAAGAAAATAATAAACACTGAGAGTGAGGTGAATAAGGGAGAGAATTTTGCAGGCTCACTGGAGTAGGGCTGAGAGCCATGGGGAGGCTCATGAAGAGCAAGGGCAGGGGTGGTCTGTGGTGCATGTGTAAGGATGCTCCTGGCTGATTCTGCTGGGGCAATAATACATCTGGCAGGGGATGTCTGGCTTTTTGTAGCCAAGCCCATAGAATGTGCGGTTTTCTAAGTACCCATAAATAGAGATGTCTTCTGAAGGGGAGGTCAGACACCCACAGCCTAGACTGGGAGACCATGGTTACAATAGGACATGCATCTAAAGAGCAGACAGTAGCTGTCCAAATGCCTGATCTTTGTCCTGCCATCTACATTTCTAGTGCTGATTTGTTTTTGGCTCCTAATTCCCTTCGGGTGTAGTTCCCAGATGTGCCTTGGAACTATATATACAGCGATTCCCTTGGAGTATTTAGTGGACTCCTCAAAGTTTAAGGGAGATGTAACATGGTTCAAATCCCTGGGACCAATTGTGATCTTTGAAAAAACAGCACTTGGATTTAGAGATCCTAAAAAGCAAGACAGCCTCCCCAGGCAATCTGGGATTTGGGGCCTTCTAGGCCTACATGAGGGAATGCATATGCTGTTCAGCCAAGTTTGTTTTTTTGGGATTCCCCATTCCCCATAGCACTCCTCATTAGGAAGGTTGAGAGTCTAGAGCAAAAGATGCATTTTGAAAGATGGACATGTACCTGACCTCTGGCACCTGACCTTTTTGTAACTGATGGAAGTGAGAACTCATGTTCCCAATGAGCTTCTCAAAGGCATTCCAAAGATGGCAGAGAAATGGACAGAGGTCCAGGCTTGGGCAGAGCAAGGATTCTCACTTGGGGGAGGGGTTATGCTTGTTTTTCAGTAACCTTATTGGGTTTCTTTACTCCACTTTAATATGTGGAACTAGCATTTTATTAGAGTTTTGTTCTTAGATCTTTCTAAAGACTAAAGCTGGGAAATACTACAAAGCGGGGGGGGGGGGGCGCAAAAACCTTTTTCCTGTAGTAATAAGATTTTTTCCCCCTTAAAATGCATTTTTTGATTATGGTGTGTGGGGAGCAGGGATTCAATCCCCTACAAGAATGAAACATTTATAAGATCCTCACATATTAATATCTGACTCTGTCAAAAAATCTATTAAAAACTCAGTACTAGAAAGATTTTGTCAATGTTGGTAAAAGCCTAAAGCAGGAATTAGTGAATTTTTTTGGGTGAAGGGCTAGAAAGTAAATATTTTAGTCTTCATGGGCCATTTGGTCTTTGTCACAATTACTAACCTCTGCCAAAGTAACCTGAAAGCAGCCACAGACAATATGTAAATGAATGGCATTGGTGAGACGGTGCCCAAATAAAACCTTATATATAAAGAGGTGATAGTCTAGACTTTGCCCCAGGCCCAACCTCTGATTGAGTGTATGAGATCACCAGGGTTGTTGTATACAGAGAACAACAACCACTAAAACCACTAAATACCTGGGAAAGATACATTTCTACCTCCAAAGAGAACAGTCATTTTAACAAGAGAAGAAAGTTCAATCCTTCCTTTCCTAGTTGAAAGACTCAACTTGCTGCTCTAAAAAATACCAATGCATGTTCCTTATAGATTAAAAGTTCATAAAAACATAAAAATCAACCTTCCCCAGATTGTACTGCTCAGAGATACTCAGAGATAACTGCTGTGTTGTTTGTTCCAATCAGACAAATGCACATAAGTCACTAGTTATATTAGTAAATTTTACTAGATATATTCGTAAATCTTGGGCAGTCTTCTCATTGATGGATATAGATCTACACCATCCTTTCAAATTGTTGCTTAAGAGTCTATATGTGAATGTATCAGAATCTCTTATATAATTACCTCTCTATAATTACATTATTTCTGATTTTTCATTAATGTAGACTGTGCTGTGGTAAATTTCTTAGTACATGTATCTCTGAGTCCAAACAGCTCCTTGGGGAACATTACTAAAGTGGTATTTCTGGGTCAATAAGTATCATTTAAAAATATTAGTGTGTATTGCCAAATTGCCTTCTGGAGGTGTTATACTCTTTGGGTCTTGGGCAACAAAGCATGTTAGCATATATTATCAAATTCTTGTATACTATGATTGGCAGGCAGAAGGCTGTCCCCCTCCCCCAGTAGAAATCCACATACTAATCCCTGAAAGCTGTGAATATGGCAAAAGGGACATTGCAAACGTGATGAAGACAGGATCCTGAGATGGAGGATTATCATTGATTATTCATGTTGGCTCCCTATCACTGAAAGGGTCCTCATAATAGGAGCCCTTTCTAGATGATAGAATTGGAGACAGATGTGGAGGTGCTCTACTCTCATCCTTGAGTGGAGGGAGAGCTGCAGCCAAGGAGTAGAGAAGGCCCTTTTTTTTTTTTTTTGCATTTTCTTAGCAAATGCAAGGGAATAAATCTCCCCTAGATCCTCCAGAGGGAGCACAACTTGTCCAAAGTGACATTAGCCCAGTAAAACCTGTTTTGGACTTCAGACCTCCAGAACAGAAAAAAGAATAGATCTGTATTGCTTTAAGGCACCAAGTTTGTGGGAATTTGTTATGGCAGCGATCAGAAATCAATACAGGGGCTGGGGATGTGGCTCAAGCGGTAGCACGCTCGCCTGGCATGCGTGCGGCCCGGGTTCGATCCTCAGCACCACATACAAACAAAGATGTTGTGTCCGCCGAAAAACTAAAAAATAAATATCATTAAAAAAAATTCTCTCTCTCCTCTCTCTCTCTCTCTTTCTCTCTAAAAAAAGAAATCAATACAGATTTTATAAACGCTTATCATTTTTACCAATTTTCTACACAGCAAACAATATCTCATTTTAATTTGCTTTTCTTTGATTACAGTAAGATTGAATCTGTTTTCAACCTTTTGTACACAGTAAGTAGTTAATATTGCTGGGTCAAAGATCTCTTTGAGAATCTGAAGAAAGTACTGGATTCTTTTATTAGATAAAAGCGTATCTGCAGGTGCCTATACAGTCCCCAAAAGCTCACAGAACCCAGGTTAAGAACTCTGGAGCTAGACAGCAGTAGTAGAAAGGGTTCTAGTAATAACTTCTCTTATTCAAAGTCATAAACCTGAAACATGAGAGTATTTCCCAGTTGGCACCAGGTAAGACCTGATGAACAAGAGCCTGGCTTAGCCACAGTAATCAGAGAGCACCTTGCAGCTCCTTCCAGATACAGTGAGCCTAAAGGCTGGGTGTTGCCCAGCACCCACTCCTCTTGCTCTCTACCTATTTTACCCTCCAACTTCTAACACTGGAAGCAATGTGGTTTCTGTTTAGAAAGTTCTGCACCAGAAGTTTCTCATCTATTTCCCTTCCCTTCTTAAACAATTCAGTCCAGTTCACTGGGTAACACTAAAGAAGGCAATGTTCACAGGGAGGAGGGGGAGCCAGCATGGGGTACCGAGCCTATAAAGAGGGAAGAGGACATCGATGCAAAATCACTACTATGGTTTGAGTGTGTGCCTCCAAAGTTCATTGTTGGAACCTTAATTCCTCAATGGGGCAGTATTAGGAGGTCAGGTCTACTGGGAGGTGTGGATCATGGGAACATGGATCTCATGAATAGATCATGCCTTGCCTATGAGAATGGGCTAGATATCATGGCAGTTTGGCTGCCTTTCCTCTCTTCTACATGTACCTGCTTCTGTTTTTTATTGTGAGTTAATCAGCATGAGGTTCTCACCAGAAGCTGAGCAGATACAGTGCTGTGCTCTTGGACTTTCAGCCTCTAGAACCATGAGCCAAAATAAACCTCTTTTCATTATAAATTAATGAGTCTTAGATGTTTTGTTATAGCAACAAAAAAATGGACTAAGGCAGTGTTGGTAATAGCAGTGATAGGAGACTATTTATGTAGAGAGGACTTCATCAAAAAAGTAAATATATTAAGAATAGTGGGAGCCAGAGAGTTCCAAATATGGAAAGAGGACAAACAGAACCAAACCTACAGTATAGGATAAAAATTGGAGGGCTCAAGGTTCATCGTATAAATATAGAAATTATTATACTAGTGTTTGTGTATATATACTTATACCTACACATATACATAGATCTTTTTTATTTTTTATTTTTTAGATCTTTATTTTTGTGCCCTGAGAACAGTGACATTCTAATAGCAACGAACTGACATGACATTGAGATCTTAATTTCTAAATATATTCTTCAGGGCTAAAGCAGGGAAAGTTCAAGATGAACCTAAAATATCTTCTAGTCCCAGAAAGTAATGAAGTTCTCAAGAAAGAATATGGACATGTTATGACATGTTATAAAGTCTCATTGGTTGCATCTGGGAATTTTTTTTTTCTTGTTGGTACTGGGCATTGAACCCATGGGCACTTAGCCACTGAGTCACATCCCTAGACCTTTTTATTTTTTGTTTTGAGACACGGTCTGACTAAGTTGTTTAGGGGCTCTCTAAGTTGCTGAGACTGGCTTTGAAATTTGCAATCCTCCTGTTTCAGGGTCCTGAGCCACTGTGATGGGAATTTTTTTTTTAACATCAAAATAAAAGAAGAATGGAATCATGAGTCCATATGTACATAATCAGATAAATTTTAAGTTCAACAAGAAACTGAATATTACTATCTCTCAAAGCATCTCCCTATAAAATACTTACTGATTACAAGAGAAAAAGAGTAATTTTACAGTAGAAAAGCCTAGAATTTTAATCAAGCAGTGGGAATTTACATCAGCAGTAATGGTACAACAGAAATCATGATCATGTGATTGGGTGCAATGAGAAGAGCCCAACAATACCTTTGTGATGTTCCTGTGAAAGACGCATTACTTGAATCTAATCATGAGGAGACATCAGACACATACAAATCAAGAGACATATTTTTAAAAATAACAAGTCTTTACACTTCAAAAATGCTAAGGTCATAAAACTCAAGTGAAGTCCAAGGAGCTGTTTCAGATTGAGGAGGACTTAAGAGACAACTAAATGCAATGTGTGACTGAATTCTACTATAAGGATATTATTGGGACAACTGACAACCCTTGAAGGATCAGACTCTGGGTGAAGGGGTGTTATGACAGCACCTTAGTGTCAAATGTTCTTTGTATTATACTTCCAACTTTTCATGTAAAGTTGAGATTATTTCAAGATAAGAATACATTAAAGAAAATAATTCTTATACCAAATCAAGAAGTCTAAAGGAGAGAGGAAAGTTTGCAGTATCCACCAAGACCTAGAGATCTAGAGGACTGGGCAACTGATAAATGTGAGCATCTAAGGCAGCCAAACTGCCGAGGGCTCAGAAAATGGGGTTGTTGTTCAGATTCATCTCACACATGCCCCATGACTTCTGAACAGCTTCCCATCTTTTCTCCACCTGGTTCCTACTCTGAAAATAGGTGTCTTCTCTAGCCATTAAATACTGCAGGGAACTCAAAGTCTGAAACACAAGAACTTAATTTTATTCAAAGGGCTGATGATTTCTTCTTCAATTAAAAAAATTCATTTAAAAAAATTTGGCAACTAGTTTGTCATTTGATTGCTCTGTTAATCATGAAATTAAAAGCTCTTCAAAATGAAGTTTAATTGGCCAACTCTAATTGTCTGAATAAGCAATACTCAAACAGTTGTCTGATGGTATCTGTGGAGAACTCATTCCAGGACCTCCTGAAGACAGAAAGCTGTGGATTCTCAGTCCCTTACAATGATAGGGTAACTGCACATGACCCTCCTGTATACTTTAAATCCTCTCTAGATTACTTATATATTCAATATGGTGTAAATGCTATTTTAAATAGTTGTTATACTGTATTGTTTGGAGAATAATGACAAAGAAAAAAAGCCTATACAAGTTTGGTATACATAAACTCCTCCACCACCCCAGAATTTTTGATCCACAGTTAGCAAAATCTTCGGATATAGAATCCATGAATATAGAGGAAAAGTATATTTTAAGAGATCCAAAAATATAATTTTAAAATAAAATTTTATGTAGAACATATCAGGCCCTCAGGAAAAAAAAAGTTCTACAAAAATCACTTAACAAAATCTTTGTTTTACTTCACTTTTCCACAATTTAACTTTTTATGATGCCTTTTTTCTCTGCAGTTGTACCATTTTAGGAATGACGTCAGTGTGCTTAGCAGAAACTCTTCATCAAAATCTCGTGGTGCTCTGAATATCCCTGAGAACTGATAAGCCAGTCTCTGAACCGTGGCATTGAGCAAGGATCCGAGAGGGCAGGAAAGTTCATTAAGGTGGAGAAGAACAGGATTACAAGGAAAGGAATTAGGGGGGACATACAGTCTCTTTACTGTGCATGTAGGAATGCCATGGTCATTTTCTTCTGGGCCTAAATTCTCTGGGCTCAGGAAGCTGGCAGGACAACAGACACATGGGCTTGAACTGGTTTATCTCTCTTGATACCACTTCAAAGAGGCACACATTATGCACAATGGTCCCTGCCAGGTTCCAGGAGGGCCATGAATGGATTTTTGGTCTTATCTCCTTGGCAACAAAATGTACAGGGAGCTCATTATTTCTGAGTAGCACTGCCAACAGAGAAATGAAGAATTCCATAATCATAATGGATTTTCACATGAAAAGATTCTTGATAGAATGATGCTTGTAGAGTTAAACTTGTCTTTCTACATTCCTTTCAGAGATAAGGTATTAAAGGTGAGGAATGAAAGAGTTTGACCTCTTAAGCAGATATAGACAATTACTAGTTCATATTTCACAAATAAGAGAACAGAACAATTATAATTATCATCACTCTGTGCCTTTGGCCTAACCTACCTCTGGCCTGATCTACTTTTTAAGATGTGTTTTGACAGGCTAGAGTGGGTGGGGAACAGCAAAGAATTAGAAAAACTCTTTTAAAACTGTATAGCTTTTCAGAGAATGAAAGTCCTCTTTTGTTTTCATGAATGTTACCCACAACCCTCATGTAGCGATGGGCTGGCAAAATGTCTCTCCCAGAATAAAACATGAAAAAAAAAAAAAAAAAGCCATTGCAGTGTATTTCTTGCTGGGGTTTAATGATGCCAAAATGTGATTCTGGCTCATTCTCTCTGGTCTTCTTTCTACCAGCACATGGTGGGTGTTTCCTGAGCCTCCAGCTCTGCTTCTGAGGCTCTGTGCAGCAGGAGATTCCATCTGCAAACTCTGAGGGTCAAGATATTGTAGAGTTCTTGGCACAGGGTAGATGTGTGAGAGATATTTGTGAAGTTGATCTAGATCTCCAATCTCAATTTTATTCATTTATCCTTGAGTAGTGAATACACAAATACATATACTTTGTTCGAAATTTGAAAGATACCAAAAAGGAATGTTGTGAAAATTCTTTCTCATACCACTTTTCCCTCAACTACCTGGTTCCTCTCCTTACAGGCAAAACAGTGTTATCAGTCTCCTACATAGGAGAGTAGGAAGGCACTTTTGGGAGGAGAAAAAAATTGGTGTCAACATACTTTATATACAATCAGAGATATGAAAAATTGTGCTGTATATGTGTAATAAAAATTGTAATGCATTCCATTGTCATTTTTTTAAAAAAAATCAATAAAAAAGATATTTTGTTGCCAAGGAGATAAGACCAAAAGTATTTAAACTGATGCCTCAAGGAAAACCACACCTTCCTTTTTAAAAAAATTTTTACTTTCAAGGGCAAATCACAATTAAATATTTGGGCTGCCTTTTAATTTTGGGGGCCTTATGGTCTAAGAAAGCTTCTGGATCCCCAGGTTAGAATATCAATGACAATATCCATGGACAACAAGGAGAGGAGGTTAAGCTGTGTGTATGGTGGGCATGATTTCAAAATTCTTGTTCAGAAGACAAAAAGCAGAAGCTGTGCAGTGCTTCTTTTGCTTCATAAAAGGTAGAAGAAACTACAGCTAATCATGGCAGGAGATGAAATTCACTAGGTTTCTATAATTAGGCAAAGTCAATGTTCTCAAATTTAAACAAAACATTGCAAGATATAGCACATGTAAAAGTGGAAGACAGCACATCCCTGGCAATGGTAATAGGTAACTGACTGGAAACAATATCTTGCTAAGTTTTGATTATTTGTACACACAAAAAAAGTAAATCCAGGCATTTGGAATCTATAGAGCAAGTGTTGGACTTAGAACAGGAACTTGTCCCTTTGCTCTATGTTCATCCCATTCTCTCAAGGAGGATGTCTAATTCCCAACTAGGTCCCTTTCTTGGTCTGTCTAAACCCCATATGTTCTTCCTAGTGCTGCGTAGTCCCATTTCCCCAGGAAATATACTCAGATGCCTCAAGGTCCCTGAATTTTATGAGCAACACTCTCCAGGACAGTCAGTATGCCTCCACCCCAAGGACCCTTAAAAAGGTAGCATAACCTGTATTCTAGTGTGTCGCAAAGAACAAGTAGGGAAACTCCTCTTAGCTAGAAGGGATGGATTCATAAGTGGTCCAGAATTTCCCTGACAGTTTTGCCTTTTTCTTAGAGACCTAGAATGGCCATTCTTTCTTCTAGCTCTAGCAATAAGGCAGCCGCTGAGTTTTAGAGAGTGCTTTAGAGTTTACTAAATGTTCTGTATGCTTAATCTTATTTGATTCTCAAATTAGTCCTGAGAGGCAGGTTACCATCCCATTTTATTAATGAGAAAGGAAGACTCATAAAGAGTTTGACCATAGAACTATGCCAAAGCTCATGCTCATTTCACCTTTTCATTCAGTAGAGGACAAAAAAAAAATCACTTTTCTTGATTAATTTATCCAAGATAAGTTGACACTGTCAAAGGGAACTTATCTAGAAAATAAGTTAAATAACAAATAATTTTTTAAAAAATAGCATGAAATGGATAAGTTAATGAAAAGGCAGACTGACTTAGACCTGAATCTACCCATCTTCTTTATCCCTGATTTCAGGACCTGGCCCCCAAGTATAGTAAGTTTCCTTTACTTCAACAAGAGAAGGGCTAGGGCAAGAGCATGTGCTGCCAGAATAATAGTGATTCACATTAATTGACATGCACTGTGTGCAAAGGTACCATTCGAACAGTTTTAATATAGTATCATATTTATTACTTTTAAAAACCCTGGAGTTAATGCCGTCATTACTTCCATTTTGTCTTGAAGGTAGACAGAACTTGCACAACTTGCCCAAGGTCATGCAACTGTTAGGAAGTGGCAGAGCCAGGCATGCGGGCACCAGAGCCTGCTCCTGATCATGAGGCAAGGCAAGACCTAGGACATGTGTGATGGATCCCAACAGATAGCACGGGGGTTAGGTGGATAGATGGGAAAAGAGGAGAGAACTGAACTTTGGTCTTTAATTACACAGCTATGGCAGTGGTAGGTGGCAGAAACTGTAGGCAGTAGGGTCTAGTTGGAGGAGGTAGGTAAGTGGGGGTGTGACCCCAAAGGGTATATCTTGTCCCCAACCCCTTCCTCACATGTTCTCAGTCTCTGCTTCCTGGCTGCCATAAAGTGTCTATTCAGTACACTCTTTATTTCCCTTCCTACCTTACTTACACTGATTTCTCACCATTCCTTCTCTGTTGAGTTTTTCCCTCTAAAAAAGAAATTCTTTGATGTCTGGGCAACACTTGTGTAAGTACATTTCTGTTCTTACCCAGAACCTGCCATAGAATGAACCATCCAATCAGGCTCCGCTTTCTTAAATGCCTTCTTAATGAGTAATTTATATGTGTAGTGACAATCAGGGTCTGATCCTATAGATGATAAAGAAGAACTTGTGGTAGATCACAGTGAAGGGGAGAATGGACTTCCTAGATTCTGGATCAGAAAGTAAGAGATACAGGCAAAAATTAACATAGATTAGCATTGTTATGGCTGGGATTTGGAATGTCCTCCAAAGGCTTTGTTGAAGGCTTAGTTCCCACTGCAGGAATGTTCAGAGGTGGAGCTCTTAGGAAGTGATTGGATCACAAGGGCCTTCACCATAGCAATGAATTAATTCACTGATGGGTTTCATGTCCACAGTGGTAGGTGGCAGAAACTGTAGGCAGTGGGGTCTAGTTGGAAAAAGTAGTTAACTGGGGGTGTGCCCCCAAAGGGTATATCTTGTCCCCAGCCCCTTCCTCATATGTTCTCATTCTCTGTTTCCTGACTGCCATAAAGTGAGCCAACTTTCTTTTGCTTTGCCTTTCCACCATGAAGTTCTGCTTTGCCTCAGGCCCAAAGCAATGAAGCCAGCTGACCATGGACCGAAATGTCTGAGACTGTGAGGCCAAAGAAATCATTCCTCCTCCTTTAAATTGTTAATGTCAGATATTTTGGTTACAGCAATGAAAAGCTATCACAAGCATCCACTTAATATTAAGCACAAGTTAGTCACCCTGCATGTGGCCTCTCATTGAACCCTCACCATAATAAATTCTGTGAGAGGGATGTTATTCGTAAATGAGGAACCAGACACTGAGGATTTATAGATGGTGTTCTACATGAGGCACCCTGTCCTCTACTCTCCAAAGTTGCCTGGGAACAGAGGCAAGAGGGTCTGTCTTTCCTTTTGCTGATCACAGAAAGGGCTTGGGCCATAATCCTGCCTTCTCTTCTACCATCTGTCTCTGGGCTCTGGGACCACTGTAAAACTGCCACTCTAGCACCACACAGAAACAAGGGGGCACAGAACAAGAGCAGATATTTCCAAGAGCCATTTCAGGATTGAGGAAGGATTTATTAGGGAAAGTGTAGAGTTCCTCATTTTCCCACCAATGGACTTTCAATACCTGTCTATTTCAGGGACATGAAACTTATTCACGTCATTCCTGTTAGTGGTGGTAGGGAGGGCACATGGGCCTGGGAATTGTGTCCTGGTGCCAGGAAAGGGCAGGGGCAAGTGTGAGTGAGTTTTCTCAAGGTCCCCATTTCCTGACTATCTGGAATCTTAAAATAAGCCCATGCCTGGAAGCTGGCTATGGCTTGGAACAGTGGTTAGGCAGGGAGATTTACTGCCTTACTCTCTCAGTCCAACTATTTTAAGTGTCACTTATGCTCTGGTGTCTTTTTTATATTTATGGATGTACACTCCAGTCCAAAGAACTGCTGTACTTCTTCCTGTGGCTTCCTCATAAATGCCCTCCAAAATACTGATTTCGTTTTATACTGTATGTGCTATAGGCTTCCTGCAGTCCCTATGGGGTCTCTGTTCTCCACTTTGGATTTTAATTTCTTTTTTTTTTTTTTAAGATAAAAGTACATAAACATGTGCCATGAACAACCACGAAATGCTGACCTTTCTTCTTAATAGCAAAGCATATTCTCTTTGTGGGCAAAGCTTTAGGAAATCAAAAGCACTTTCCTTGTGACATAAAACCTCAGCCTCCCAGTATAAATGAGGAAACAGATGCCAACTCGTGTCCCTTTGAAAGGGTCAGAATAAATACCTTCTTCCTTTCCCTCTCCTCATCAAGGATGCTAGTCCTCCCCTCACGGTTGCCTTGCCCTTCCTCTGCATCATTTTCCTTGCCACCTCTGGGCTGGGTCCCCATTGTGGATTAATTTTTACCTAACCTTTGACCATCAGGACTTGCTGTTCCCACAGCTATCTTTGGAGAGGAAGTGGAGATGATCTTAGTCTTCTAAAGGACCATGATGAAAATTGGCTTCCCCAAAATATAGCTTGAGGACTCACTGACTGTCACTGTGGACATTTCCTCGTAACTGGATTCAGGAAGTGCGTGCTCCAGCTCATACTGGGAGGATCAGGAAGTGTGCTTTTGTGGGGTGAGGGTGGAGGTGTGTGGGACAGATGATAAAGCTGCAATTACAATAGAAATGAGAGATGGAAATAACCCAAAGAACTCCTAAGTCAAGGTCCTGCTACCAACTCCTATTAAAAAAAAAAAAAAAAAAACAAAAAAAAAAACTTTGAGAATAATTATGTAGCCTCTTCTTTCCCAGGACTTAGAATCTAGCTGGGAGATATGACACAGATAAGAATATCTCCAATAACTCAAGGAGGGCTAAGTTAAGTGTCACCCTGACCTAGAGCAGGGTTTGACCAACTATGGCCTGAGGACCCTGGTTCTCTAAATGAAGTTTCATTAGAATACAACCACATACATTTACTTACTGTCTAGGGATACTTTCACTCTGTAATTGGCAGAGTTGAGTGGCTGCAACAGAGGCTTTATGGCACAAAATGCCCCAAATATTCCCTATCTGGTCCTTCAGAGAAAAAGTTTGACCAAGCCTGGTTTAGGGCAAGTGCTTCAGGAAGTTAGTGGAGGGTGACCACTCCAGGCTGGAGTACTCCAAGAAAGCTTTATGGACTCCTTGAAAACCTGTAGGATTTAGCTAGGGAGGATGGGGAGAGGACATGATTCTAGGCAAGGAAGTCAAAGAAGGCTGAAGGCCCTGGCAAAGACTAGGGAGAAGTTTGGCATGGAGAGTCAGGAATGGGATGATGGATGGATGTAGAGGGCAGGTCTGAAACAACGGCTTTGAAAGCCAAGCCAAAATATTTTAAATGATAAGGCATACCACTTTTCCATTCCACATGATTAGTAGGTGATGGAGAAGTGACTTTTAAAGTCCACTCAAACCTTGAGAATCAATTTCTAAACGGGCCGAAGTTTAGCTCCATACCCAGGGATTTTGATTAATTGGTCTCAATTGGAATTTTTTTTTTTTAAAAACTTCCCAGGTGGCTCTATTATCCAATTGGGATCCTGTTGCTAGATGAAGGAAATGGCCAGACACGTGCCTGCAGAAGCTCAGGGCCAGGTAGACATAGCAGGTGCCCAACACATGTGAGTCAAATTAAATCAGCAATATTGGCTTGTACCAGAGCCAGCCTGATAAGCCTCTATTTTACTAGAGTCAGCTATATAGCATTTGGTTGGCCACATGGTTTCCAATAAAAGAAATCACTTCTGCCTGCCTTTGGCTAATCCTGGAAAAGCTCGTGATGCTCAATGCAATATTGAGTCTGTTTATATATTTGGGCATTTATAGATTTCTCTCTCACTATTGTTTTAATGTGACCGTTTAAAAGGCCTTACACAATTTGCCCTCTGCCTTGTTAACTCTGTAGTCTCCCCACCCCCAATGCCCCCTTGTCCTCTTTCTGGGACTTCACAACCACCACACTGACCTCTTTGTGGTTCCTGGAACACACTAGTCCTATCTACCTGTACCTAGGATGCTCTTCACTTCTCTTCCTGCAGACACATCCAAGTGAGCTCTCAATAACTCTCTTTGCATCTTTGATCAAGGATTATGTCTCAGGGAGTTCTCCCCTGACCATCTAATTTTAGTTTACAACCTCCTTCCACAGACATCATGCATCCCTCTTACCTTCTTTATTGTTCTTCATAACATTTACTACCTTCTAACATGGGATCCTGTTTTCTTTTTTGTTTATTTTCTATTTCTCCTACTGTGATTAGGTTCTAAAAAAAGGGGGATTTTTGACTGCTTTATTCCCTGTTGCTTTCAATGTGTGCAGAACAATGCTGTCCAGACCTCCGTAAGGAGTGTCAGTCAGTGCTTGGAATGCTTTGACTTGTCCTTTGAGATTGAGCTTGAGCAACTCCTCTGTTAAACCCTCTGTACTTCTCCCTTCACCAAAGGCAGCTCCCCCTTCCTCCTCTGCAACTCCCTGGAGCTTTTCTCACACTTATTGACTTTTCTGACTCTCCTACTACTTCTGAGCACCAGTCTGGGGAGGGTCTCAAAACCTAGCATCCAAGAGAAGCTGAGCAGGGGTGTGTCAGGGAGTGAGCTGGAATTTAGCAGCAGAAGCTGTAGAAGAATGATTCATTGCCCCATAACTCCCCTTCCTGCAGGTGCATACCTGAGCAGCTCTCCTTTTCCTATGACACTTGGCTTGAGCCAGTGTGCGATGTGTCATTGTCACCTAGGTGGATGCTTTTGAGAATCTGTTGGTTCTGAGGTTAATAATATTTCCCCTCTCATGTGAACTGTGTACCAAGTCCTGTCGATGTTACTTCTGATGTATCCCTGAATCCATCCACTTCTTTCCATTTTCTCCCTCACTCTCCTCTCAGCCATGGTTATCTCTGACCTGGAATACTGTGACAACTTCCCAAACAGGGTGCTCCATCTAGTGTCTTCCCCTACAAACCAGCCAGAATAAGCTTTTGAAAACACAAAACAGACAATGTCTTTCTCCTGCCTTTAAAACATTCAAAGACTTCCCAGTGTACTTGGAATAGAAAGCAACTTTTATGAGATGCAGACTGCCAGCAATTTGCTCCCAGGTCCCTCTTCAGCCTCACCTAAAGTTAGCGCCCCTTGGTTCTCTCTGAATGGTCCTCCCTTGTATATGTTTTCCTGCTGTAGAACCCCTGCTGCTTCCTCCACCTGGAGTGCTTCTAACTTTTTTCATCTGGTTTACTTCTACTCATTTTCCAATCTTGCTCAAACATTTCTTCCTCAGAGAAAGCTTGACTAAAGCTCAGACAATAGGCTCTGTTCTGTCACATGCCCTCAGAGCACCTAGCTAGAAAGTTCTTCCCTTTTCTATCATCTCACCAGACAATGTGCCTCCACTATAATCAAACTACAAAAGGAAAAGTTCATTCATCGGTTTTGTTCTTTACTGTATCTTCAGTATCAAGAATGGTGCCTGGTGCACGGTAAATAAATGCTCCGTGCACTTTTCTTGAATGAATGAGGGCTGGGTTTGTGTTTCTTATTAACTGGTATCCCTGTCCCTAATCCAGTGACTGGCACATAGTAAATAAATATTTGTTGAACACATAAATGGACTGATCCTTGAGATATTGCCTTGTCAGGCCCTTCATTAGGAATTCTAACACAGAATATTAATATTTGTTGAACTGTTTTCTAATACACTCAGGGGTCTATGTGTGAACACTGGTAGCTCCACCTTTGGACTCCAGACCTGAGTCTTGTATTTTCCAGCCACATTTCCCTCACCAGTGTGACATTATCTGTAGGAATATCCTACCTTAACTTCAGTGTTTTTAACCTTTTAGCATGAGATTTGGATCTTCAAGAGATTATTGCTCTTAGCAGAGACAGATAGCTTCTGCAGTTCTCAGCAGAGAAATGAACAGAGAAGAAACTGTGCAAGAGCCCATCCCTACCGGGCAGAACAGAAACAGCACTGCCTGAGCGCAGTGTGGGCCTTGGCCTCGATGCCTGGTCTCATGAGCTGGGAAAGCCTTTGGGAAGTGGATCAGCTGTATTGAGGTGAGGCCCTGCATCTGATGGGCTGGCTGCCCTGGGAAGCACGCAGTGTAGCCAAGAGGCTGTCTTGTGTGTCTGTGCCCCATGCCAGGCACCATAGCTTCTTTCAAGGAAATGTTTTACTCTGAAAATTCAGGTTTGAGTGACTACTTGACTCTCCCTGCTTTTGGTTAATCACACAGCATGAGAAAAGGTTGGTGCCATTTGGCTCTGGGGCTTGGTGACATATCTCCAAGCAGCAATGTGTGCCTGCACTGGGGAGTAGGAACTTGCTCACTCACTGCTATGATATAGATGTAAGGTACCCCCCAAAAGCTCATGTGTGAGACAATGCAAGAACATTCAGAGGTGAAATGAATGGGTTATGAGAGCTGTAACCTAACCAGTGGATTATCTGGGTGGGTAACTCTAGGCTGGTAGGGTGTGGCTGGAGGAGGTGGGTCACAGGGCATGCCTTTGGGGGTATTGTTTCCCTGGTGAGCAGCTTTCTCTGCTTCCTGATCGCCATGTCTCCAGCTGCTTTCCTTCAACATGCCCTTCTGCCATGGTGTTCTGCCTCACTCAGGCCTGGAACAATGAAGTCACCCTTCTATGGATTGAGATCTCTGAAATAGTGACTGCCAAATAAACTTTTCCTTCTCCAAAATTGTTCTTGCTAGGTCTTCTGGTCACAGCAACAACAAAAATGAACTAAAACACTCAAAAAGGAGAGTGTGTCATGAAAGAGAGGGGGGCAGCCCAACCCTATGTGGATAATCTATAGGAGATTCTTACGTAGGTTTAAGATCTAAATAAGATATGCTGAAAAAAGTACTGAATTGCCCTCCCTCCCTCCCTCCCTTCCTTCCTTCCTTCCTTCCTTCCTTTTTTATTTTTTGGTACTGGGGATTGAATCCAGAAGTACTTAAACACTGAAACATATCCCCAGCCCTTTTTGTATTTTATTTAGAGTCAGGGTCTCACTGAGTTACTTAGGGTCTTGCTAAGTTGCTTAGGCTGGCTTTGAACTTACAAACCTCCTGCCTCATCCTCCTGAATGGCTGGGATTATAGGTATGTGCCACCATACCTAGCTGAATTGCTTTTTTTAAAAAGCCACACAAAATTATGTATTTTGCTGCTGGAGCCACTTGAGGCCATCTAATTCTAATAAAAATTCAGGGCCTTTAGCATATGGGCTTTCTTTATTTCCTGACCTTCCTAAGGATAATCTCTACTCTTGCACGGCTTTTTTTTTTTTTGGTCTTTCCAGGTCTTTGACCTCATGGAGACTGCCTAACTCAGTGATACAGTGGAAAGAATATGACCCTTGGAAACAGGATGTGTGATCACCAGTGTAATACCTCAGCATCCTTTCTAAAAATAAGGTGGAGTGACTATATCATGGGTTGGCAAACATTTTTCTGTGTAGGGCCAGACAGAAAATGTATTAGGCTTGTGGTCATAGAATCTGTGGCAAATACTTTACTCTGTCCTTGGTGTGCAAGCAACCGTAGACAAGACATAAGTGACTGAATAGGTGTGGTTGTGTTAGCAAAACCATTTGTTTATTAAAACAAGTAGTTTTTGTAAATCTACATAGGATCCCCCTTGACTATTCAGCTGAATTCAGATCAGTGTATGCATTTAAAACTACCTGAGGCAGGGTAAAAAAAATTACCCTAGAGAATTAATTGGTAGGTTACATAGCTCGAGAAAAGGTTGTGTTGGCTGAATGTTACCAGTGCCCGTTACTCATATAGTGTAGGATACAGTTTCCGTTGCCACCAGTCAGGATGGAAAACCTCATGATTCCTAGAACATTGAGTAGAATGTGGTTTTGGTGTAAGGTCACAAATATATAAATGAAATAGAGACAAATTGATATTCTACAAAGGGGACTCATAGGAGGAAGGATATCCTTTCAAAAATGGTTATGCAGAAGTTGGCTATCCACATGCTTATAAACAAACTTCAAAATATACTTCTCATTGTATACAAAAATAACTCAAAATAAATCATAGACTTGATTATAAAACCTAAAACTACAAAACTTCTAGAAGAAAATATGGAAGAAAATTTTTGAGACCTTAGGTTAGACAAAGATTCCTTAAATACAATAAAAGAATAATCAACAACAGAAAAAAAATAATAACCAGAACTTCACCAAAATAAAAATCTCTACCTTTGAAAGACACTATTAAGAGAATGAAAAGACAGTCACTGACTGGGGCAGAATATCTGAAAATCAGGCATCTGATAAAAGGCTGATATTCAAAATATACAATGAACCCTTAAAATTCAATAATAGGCAAACAACCTATTTAAAAGAAACCAGGAAATAACAAATTAGAATATAAAAATTAAAATAAATAAATAAACTCAAGAAATTAAGGTGGTAAAGAAGCACATGAAAAAATGTTCAACAGCATTAGTTAGGAAAATATAATTTAAAACCATGACAAGTCATACATGGAGTAGAAAGTCTAAGACTAAAAAGACCAACTAGAGCAAGCTGTGGTGAAGATGTGGACAATCTAGAATTTCATATACTGGTGGTGGCAATGCCAAGTAATGTAACCACATTGTAAGACAGCATGGCTGTTTATTAAAATGTTGATCATACACCTGCCATCTAATTCAGCCATGTTATTCCTATGTGTTTAATCAAGAGAAATGAAATGTTTTTAATCAAGTGAAGATCAGCATGTGAATTTTTATAGCAGCTTTATCTGTAATAATTAGAAGCTAGAAGTAACCATCCTGTTCCTCAACTAGTGAATGATTAAAAAAACCATAGTAGTTCTATAAAATGGAACGTTAGTCAACAATAAAATGAAATGTTCCATTGATATATTTTATAATATGGATGAGTCTCAAAATAATTATCCTGACTGAAAGAAGTCACATTCCCAATAATCTGGTTCCTTTCTAGAAACACTCTGGAAAATGAAATCTACTCTATACTGATAGGAGCAGATTAGTGGTTGGCTGGGTGGAAGTGGTGGGGTGAGAGTGTCAGGAACCAATTATGAAGGGGTCTGAGGTAACTTTTGGGGAGAATAAATATGCTCATTATGTTGACTGTGGTGATGGTTTAACAAGTATGTACCAAAATCAAAACAAAACTTTAGACTTTAAATATGTCTTATTTATTTCATGTCAAATATCAAATTGTCAGATGTATGTTAAACATGTTAATATGTATTTGTATCTTATAACTCAACAAAAAGATAAAAATCTATTAAAAATGAACAAAAGGTCTGAATGAGCAATTTATAAATGAATATATATGATTATTAAACAGTGAAAACTCAAATGATTTAAAATCACAAAAAGAAATACTACAGAAATACAGAAGATAATTAGAAATTATTTTGAAAACTTGTACTCCAATAAAATAGAGAATATCAAAGGCATTTTCAAATTTCTAGAGTTATATGATTTGCCCAAATTGAATCAGGATGATATACATAGTTTAAACAGATCAATTTCAAGCAATGAAATAGAAGATGCCATCAGAAGCCTACCAACCAAGAAAACCCCAGACAAGATGGATATACAGCTGAGTTCTACAAGACCTATAAAGAAGAACTAATACCTATACTCTTTAAATTATTTTGTGAAATAGAAAAGAGGGAGCACTTCCAAAATCATTCTGTGAGAACAATATCACCCTGATTCCAAAACCAGGCAAAGACACAGCAAAGAAAGAAAACTTCAGGCCAATATCTTTAATTAACATAGATGCAAAAATTCTCAATAAAATTCTGGCAAATTGAATACAAAAACGCACCAAAAAGGTAGTGCACCATGATCAAGAGGAATTCATCCTAGGAATGCAAGGTTGGTTCGACATACAAAAATCAATAAATGTAATTCATCATATCAATAGACTTAAAGATAAGAATCATATGATCATCTCAATAGATTCAGAAAAAGCATTTGACAAAGTACCCATTCATGTTCAAAACATTAGAAAAACTAGGGATAGGAACATATCTCAACATCATAAAAGCTATATATGCTAAGCCCCAGGCCAACGTCTTTCTAAATGGAGAAAAATTGAAGGCATTCCATCTAAAAACTAGAATAAGACAGGGATGCCATCTTTCACCACTTCTATTTAACATAGTTCTTGAAACACTGGCCAGAGCAATTAGACAGACAAAGAAATTAAAGGGACATGGATAGGTAAAGAAGAACTCAAATCAGCATTATTTGCTGACAATATGATTGTATACCTAGAAAACCAAAAAAATTCCACCAGAAAACTTATAGAACTAGGAAAAAATTCAGCAAAATAGCAGGATACAAAATCAACACTCATAAATCAAAGGCATTTCTATATATCAGTGACAAATCCTCTGAAAGGGAAACGAGGAAAACTACCCCATTTACAATAGCCTCAAAAAAAAAAAAAAAAGAAAAAGAAAATACTTGGATATCAACCAATCAAAAGAGGTGAAAGACCTGTACAATGAAAAATATAGAACACTAAAGAAAGAAATTAGGGCTGGGGATGTGGCTCAAGCGGTAGTGCGCTCGCCTGGCATGCATGCGGCCCGGGTTCGATCCTCAGCACCACATACAAACAAAGATGTTGTGTCCACCGATAACTAAAAAATAAATATTAAAATATTCTCTCTCTCTCTCTCTCTCTTTAAAAAAAAAGAAAGAAATTAAGGAGGACCTTAGAAGATGGAAAGATCTCACTTGTTCTTGGCAGAATTAATATTGTCAAAATGATCATACTACCAAAAGCACTATGTAGATTTAATACAATTCCAATCAAAATCCCAATGATATTCCTCATCAAAATAGAAAAGGCAGTCATGAAATTCATCTGGAAAAATAAGAGACTCAGAATAGCTAAAGCAATTCTTAGCAAGAAGAGTGAAGCAGGTACCATCACTATACCAGACCTTAAACTACACTATAGAGCAATATTAACAAAACCAGCATGGTATTGGCACCAAAATAGACTGGTAGGCCAATGGTATAAAATGGAGGACACAGAGATTAACCCACATAATTAAAGTTATCTTATATTAGACAAAGGCACCAAAAACAAACATTGGAGAAAAGATAGCCTCTTCACAAATGGTGCTGGGAAAATTGGAAATCCATATGCAACAAAATGAAATTAAACCCCTATCTCTCACCATGCACAAAACTCAACTCAAAGTGGACCAAAACCTTGGAATTAAATTAGAGACACTATACCTATTAGAAGAAAATGTAGGCCCAAATCTCCATCATATCATCTCCCCAACTTCCTTAATAAGACTCCTATAGTGCAAGAATTAAAATTAAGAATCAATAAATGAGACGGATTCAAACTCAAAAGCTTCTTTTCAGCAAAAGAAACAATCAGTGAAGTGAATAGAGAGCCTCCAGAATGGAAACAAATTTTTAGTACTTGCTTATCAGATGGAGCACTAATCTCTAGGGTATATAAAGAACTCAAAAAATTAAACACCAAAAAACCCCAAATAGCCCAATCAATAATTGTGCCAAGAACTGAACAGACACCTCTCAAAAGAAGATATACAATCAATCAACAAATATATGAAAAAATGTTCAACATCTCTAGCAATTAGAGAAATGCAAATCAAAACTACTCTAAGATTTCATCTCACTCCAGTCAGAATGGCAGCTATTAAGAATACAAACAACAATAAGTGTTGGCAAGGATGTGGGGAAAAAAGGTACACTCATACACTGCTGGTGGAACTGCAAGTTGGTACAGCCAATCTGGAAAGCAGTATGGAGATTCTTTGGAAAACTGGGAATGGAACCACCATTTGATCCAGCTATCCCACCCCTTGGTATATACCCAAAGGACTTAAAAACAGCATACTACAGGGACACAACCACATCAATGTTTATAGCAGCACAATTCACAATAGCTAAACTGTAGAACCAACCTAGATGCTCTTCAGTAGATGAATGGATAAAAAAATGTGGCATATATACACAATGGAATATTACTCAGCAATAAAAGAGAATAAAATCGTGGCATTTGCAGGTAAATGGATGGCATTGGAGAACATAATGCTAAGTGAAGTTAGCCAATCCCCAAAAAACAAATGCCCAATGTTTTCTCTGACATAAGGAGGCTGATTCACAGTGGGGTTGGTGGGGGGAGCATGGGAAGATTAGATGAACTCTAGATAGGGCAAAGGGGAAGGAGGTGAAGGAGGGGGCAAGGGGATTCAAAAAAATGGTGGAATGAGATGGACATCATTACCCTAAGTACATATATGAAGACACGAATAGTGTGATATACTTTGTATAGAACAAAGATATGAAAAATGTGCTCTATGAGTGTAATATGAATTGTAAAGCATTCTGCTGTCATATATAATAAATTAGTTAAAATGCTACATGTAAAGACTCTTGGCCATATTTAGAGTTGATAACGTTTGGAGGAATGGAATCTTTCATACAGTTCTGAGGAGCATACAAGTGGATAAAACTTTATTGGAACAGGGTGTTGTGGCAAATGCCTGTAATCCTAGTGACTTGAAAGGCTGAGGTAGGATGATCGCAAGTTCAAAGCCAGTCTCAGCAACTTAGTGAGGCCCTAAGCAACTTATCAAGAATCTGTCTCAAAGTGAAAAATAAAAAAGGTTGGGGATATGACTCAGTGGTAAAGTACCCCTGGGTTCAATCCCCAGAACCAAAACAAACAAACCAACAGAAAAACTTTGTTGGATGGTAATTTGACAACATTCAACAAAACCCAAAATTATACAAAGCATTTGACACAGTAATCCTACTTCTTGGGAATTGATCTTGAGTAAACAAGAATCACACCCAGACTTAGAAATAAGAATTTTTACCATATCTATTTTAAAAATACTAACAACAGATTGCAAACAACCTAAAAATCCAAGTCTAGAGAACTTGTTGAATAAAACATGATATCTCCTGCCAATGCAGCCATTAAATGTGAAACCGTAGAAAAACATTAAGAGACATGGAAAATTTTGCTATATTTCTGTAAGTGAAAAAATGTACAAGCAGTATAGAGAGTACATTTCATTTTAGGTAAAAAATATAAAATGTATATATTAATGTCTAGGAAAAAGGGATTTGCACTGCTTCTCTCAGGGTTAGTTAATTATAGATAATTTTCATTTTCTTCTTCTCACTTGTATTTTTAATTGTTGTACAATGAAGATGTATTGCTCTTATAATAAAAATAAAGTCATTTAAAAAAAAATCGATGCTAATACCCTATAAATGAATACTATAAGAAATCATAGACTTAGACCTTGGTAGCCAAAACCAATATTTAACTGAAGGCTGAAAAAAGGTTCAGGAGCTTTAGGGAGGCCTGAGATGCTGCGCCTGTAAAAATGGAGCCCTGGGCAGTGTTGGTTTAGGCCTTGACCACCAAAGATGGTGGCATGGGCCTTGCTCTCCAGAGCAGCTGACAGTTTTGACCTCTGTTTGGGGTGGGGGGGAAGATCACTGTAAATAAGACCCCCCCCCCCAAAAAAAAGCACTTCTCTTGCCTAGGAGAATGGATCCAGGGATCCAGTGAGGGTGGGTCCACTCTGTGCGGCTAAGGCCCCACTGGGCATCTTCCACTTAAGCCTCATTTCCATTTTATGGTTATGAAGTCTCAGGCCCAGAAGGGTGCATGCCTGTGTTGCCTAGTCAAAAGACTTAAAGGGGAATCCAAGCCAGCGCGTTTGATAACTGAAGTAGCCATTTATTCAATCAATTCACCTAGTGGAATCTGACTACTCAAGTCTCAGTGAAGAAGAGTTAGCTCTGAAACTGGGCTTTAAAGACCCCCAAATCTCCTTTCTCCCCTTCCTCCCATGAAAGAGGAGAATCAAAGTCCATGAGTTGCCATCTATGTGCCACAGAACCACGAATCTGTTACAGCTGGCTACCCTAGCACATGGGAGAAATGCCTCCACCTGAATCTCGCCACTCACTGGCCTCAACAGAGTGAGCAAATGACTTTCATCCTGTATATGAACTGCCACTGGGCTTGGTGGGAATGTTAAAATGAATCCCAAGGCTCTACCTGACTGAGTAAAGAAGAGCATCATAATTAGGGATGCCTAGGCTGTGGGAGAGTGATTGACAGCATCTTTTGCCACATATTTCCACTTTGGTCTAGAATACCTGTTACCCTCAACGTCGGATTTCTTCATTCAATCTCCCCTACTATTGATTATTCCTATGGAAAGTCAGATGCAATCTTGCACATTAGTTTTACTACATCGTTTTCTTATTTAAAAACCATCTCAACATCTGTCCCTATTTCCCAGGGTAGTAAATCTACTTCTTTAGCCTACCAATCAAGGCCCTCCATAATCTGATGCTGCTTAGCTTATTGTTTCTGTTTCTTAGCAACCTTGCATAAAAACCACCTCTTGGGTCTCTATGACCTATTTCTTAGAGCACACACTCTGGTCTGAAAGGGTTACCCTTAGGAGCCAGGTATGGTAGCCTGTCCAACTGGGAATGACTGTGAAACCAGACTTAAAGATAGTTAGTGTAGTTAGGCAAACCGCGTCTGATATTGGGTCTAACAGAGAAAATGGAGTCGAATCTAATAAAGAAAATGGAATCCGATTTGAGTCTGGGAAAGCAGAAACTGCACCTGGGAGATTTAAATGTTAGAGTCTCCAAGGCCCTGGCCCATCCTAAAGAACTGTTAATGAAGCAACTCCCAGCAGGTGGGGAAGTGCTAGTCAATTCAGCCTAGGCCTCTTCCTGCCTGGATCACTCCTCTCCTGCCCCATCAGACCACCTGTTCCCCACCTTTTGGCCTTCCCACCTGCATCCCCTATCACATGCAAGATAAAGGACTGGAATGTAGAAGGACAAAGAAAACCTTAAATATATAAAGGATGGGATTTCCTCATCCCATGGATTCCCCCTTTTGGATCCCCTTCATCCTCCAGGAGAAGTCTGTTCTACCTGCTATCCTTCAATAAAGCCTCTTACTTTCTATTCTACACTTGCGTGGGCATGCTTCTCTGTTATACTTCAGCATTCAGGGAAGCAGGACTTGTCAAGGTAACCAGCATTATCAACTGGACTAGCAGATCAGAATGAGTCACTATCTGGGAGCTCAAGGTGGGGAGAGGGCATGAGGACTGCTGAGTGGACCAATCCAGCTGAGGTTTGCTGGTATTGATGGCGTAGTTTCTATCCCCATTTAACTGCCTGTCCTCAGCCTTAAAGCAGTGCAGCCACACAGCTGTCCTTAGCCTTATAGCAGTGCAGCACCACGGCCGATTCTGAACAAATATTGGAAGATATTTTGCACAGGATGCATAGTATTTTTTTTTTTTTTACCATGAATGCCATTTCACTTTCTTCTTGACTATTTCAATCTCATTCATCCTTAAGTGCTCAGTTCCAAAACACCATAGAAACTCTGGTGTTTCTGTCTCAAATAACCTCCTTCTCTAAGTCCTGATATTTGACATCACTCTCCTCCCTAGTTTGCCTCCACAATTCCATGCAGATCTCCCTGGTTCTGTAATAGTGTTGATGCAACACCGTCATTCACTGCTAAGTATCCATTTTTCCCAGGCAGTTACATTCAGGGACTTTATGGGTACTGACTCACTGTCTCATTCAGATGGAGCATTCTGGTTATGGACTATGATATTAAGGTGTCTTTTAACTGTTAAATTTAAATGCCAGTCTTAGGTAACAAAGCACCATAAACTAGTAGTGGAATGCAGGAGCATAAAGCACAATAAATTCTTATTGCCCATGGCTAAAATGAGACAAAATATTATTCCAGAATAAAGGAAAAAGAAAGTAAAGCTATCATGGAAAAAAATATGAGCAGATTAACTTTTCCAGCATGTTGAATGGCGCCTGAGTGACCAAAAAGAGTTATTCAACTTGAAACTAAACAGTTGCTGGTGACTGGGTTGTGATGAATAGTTATGATAATTTTTTATAGGGATGAGTCTAAAACTCATCACTAAAAAGAAATTCATAATGCACACCCTTACTTTGGAATAAGTTTGCCATTTATAAGCCAAAGAAACTATGCAATCTGAAACTTCTATGAATTTTGATTGTTGTGATATGGAAAAACTCAAGGCCAAGCTTTTCTAAGTTATGGGAAACAGAAAATGGCTACTTGTTAACTGTATTTGGGTCTTATTTTTTTCTCCGCATCAGAAACAGAGAAATCAAAAGTCTTTTCCATATGCTGATAAGCTATGAGGACTCTGCTAATTTCAGATGATAATGAAAAATTAAAGGTACTTCTTTGGGCTCTAATTCTCAACTCATGAGGTCCTTCTTTGGCCATGTTGATAAGTTATCACCAATACAATCAGAAAACCATTTGACTTTGTTATTTGTTAGTTCGTGGGTAGAAGAGTAGAGAAACTTTAAACTTTGAGCCAAGGGAACAATTCTAGTTACAATTATCAACATTTGAGGTCACAGAGAGTTAGTGTGAAGATTTCCCACACTTTGCAGGCTTTGTTGTTACTGTTTACTGTTTTTAAAAGTAGTTAAAAGCTTTTCTTTCTTTTTTTTTTTTTTTAATCCTCATCTTAAGCAGTGTTATGTTTTGGGTTCATAGCACAATCAAGAGGAAGGCACGGAGCTTTCCCATATTCTCCCTGCCTCTAACATTCATAGGCTCATTTCCCCCAGCACTTTGTCGGAGAAAAGAAGTCCTTTCTCCACCTTGATTATTTCCAGAGGTCATGAGTGAAGGTTCCTTTGGCATTTCCATGCTTCTGGTGAGAGGACTCAGATGCTTTTGCACAACTCTCTGCTACCAGAGGACACCTGTCCTGTAGGCAACAATTTGGTGAAGATTCCCGATGCTAAAAGCCAGGGAGGTTTTGCCTTGAGGAATCCATCTGGGCTGATGTCAGACTGTGTTATATATAGAAGGCTGGCCCAAACAGAATCATGGGCTGTAGAAGGGTGCTGACATTGCAGCTTTGTCCTTGAAAGCTGATTATAGCTCTGTTTAGGTAGGAGGAAGCCATAGGGGTACTGGAGAATGGGAGAGGAGACAAAGGAGCAGTCCTTTACTGCTGTACCTTTTTCAAAGTTCACTGAGTCAGCCTCATCAAGAGGATCTGAGCTGTGGCATCAGCCCAAGTTAACTCAGAAAGGAACCATATTGGAATCTAGACAAGCTGTAGGGTCCAGACTGAGAACGGCCCTCACCTCATAGGAAACCTCAGCCAAGTTTCCACTGGTGAGTCTGGATTCTGTAGGCAATTTAGTGATTTCCTGTTGGCCACCCCCCACTGCTGCCTCCTCCCACCTGCAAGTAGTCACCCATCCATAAATCCTGTCCAGCCCTGGATTTTTGCCCAATGTTTCAGAGGGCTGGACTCACCAAGGAGAGCGGAATTCCCAGGATCCAGGACCAGCTGTGTTCCCAGAGGAGATGTCAGCACTGAAGGCAGGTTCGGTCCAGTGGCTGAGAGCAAGGCCTTGATATCTTCCAACTGTGTGGGGACGTGGGGGGGATCTATAAGAAGACAGATGGTTGAAGCATACAGGCTGTATTAAGGGACAGAGAGAGGTGGCAGGCGTGTGTGTATGTGTGTGTGTGTGTGTGTGTGTAAGGCAGAAATTACTATTATTATAATTATCATTTTTTTGCAGTGTTGGGGTTCAAACCCAGGGTCTTGTGCAAGTTAGGCAACCACTCTACCACTGAACCACATTCCCAGCCCCAGGCATTACTAATATTGACTCTTAAAATCACTTTTACCTAGGAAGAGATCTACTTATCAAGGCAAATCTGAATTTCAAACTTAATATTTGATGCCTAAAATAATGAGATAATAAAAACCAGGCACATTACCTTCAGGGGTTCCTTACTTTTTATCACATCACCATTGGGTCCGTATAACTTTGCAGATAAATTAAACCATATTATAAAGAAACATTTTTAAAAAGATAACTTTGGCATTCGCTATATGCCAAGTTGTGAGATAATAGTTTTCATCTCATTTTTCATTTAATTCTCATAACATCCTTTAGAGTGAGGCACTTTGTTATTGTCCCCTCACACAGAAATATGCCACAGGCATTTCTTATTTAAAAGAACACTATGAAACACAAAAACACTATGAATGGCTTTTTCTATGAAGAAAAATATCCAGTTGTGAAGTTAATTTGAGGTCTTGATTTTATGCCCACGTGGACCCCCCAAATAAATAGGATAGGAGGAGGTTTGCACTGGATGCCTTGTCATTCAAAATCTTAAGTGGAGTTAGGGCTAAAGTCATCAGAAGTCAGATAACCTGAGTTAAAAGTGACAGAAATAGGAGACACAGTAGCTTATCATTTCCACTGGACAAATAAAAAGGCAAGCATTTATTGAACCTAGTGGTGGAATAATCCAGATTCTGCTGGAAAAGCAGCAGAATCCTTTTGCCCTTCTCCTTGTGTCTCTTGAAGCACTACTGTGCCCACTTCCACGGCCAGTGGCTACTCTTTTCTTCAGAGCACTTTGTGGAGTAGAATGAGAAGCACAAGAATTGCTCTTGTAATTGATGGTCATTTCAACAGGAATGAGTGAGGTCCATAACATGTGTTAGGCACTTGTCTGGGATGGTAAATAAATAAGATTTACATTTTATTCCCTGATGGTGTCTGAGTCTACTTCAGAAACATCCCTCTGTCTTGCTGCCTCTGACTGCCAAAGACCATCATACGGAGAAAACAATGGTGAACCTGAGATTATTTATCCCTATATGAAATAGAACTCGGAAAACCCCTCTTCGTTAGGTAGAGGGAAAACACCGTGCTTGGATTCAGGAATCCTCAGTTTGAGATATGGCTCTGTCATTCACTAACTTGGGAAGTCACTGAATCCTGCTGACCCTTGGTTTTCTCATCAATAAAAATGCATTCCTTTCCAAGCTCTTTTTCCACTCTGGAATACCATGATTTTTGGAAGTAATGCTATCAGTTTACTCGAAGCTAGTCTCTTTTCCTCCCTTCATCCTTAATAGTCACTCTTGAAACTAAAGAAATCTTTGCTTATTAGTAAAAGCAAAAAGGGGAGTTTATGTTCTATCTGCAAAGATAATCTGATCTCCTTGGGTCAAATGTCAGCCCCTCCTGATGGCTTCTACGGTATTTCTTTTTTGGTGCATGTACATTTTCATCTTTCCAGGGAGACTAAATGCTTCAGGGGCAGAGGCCATCTCTTACATTTCTCCTAAAGCTCTTACCAGAGTCCAGTGTACATGGACATAGAGGTAGCGCTCTGAATATTCATCCAGTGAATTAATTTATTCATCTAGATGAATAAATGAAAATTGGTGCAGCCAATGTGGAAAGTAGTATGGAGATTCATTTATTCGTCTAGACTCTATCTCATTATTTTGCATACTTTATGTTACAGATTAAGTCACAGAAATTGCCATCAGCTTTATACATAATACCCCCTTTAAAAAATTAAGCCACATTTTTGTTGATTAAAAGTTATGTCTTCTGTGTTTCTAATGTACCTATAAAAACTGACAATCTTTTATTAAGAAACCAAGACTTGGATCAAGAAAAGTCCTTATATTAGAGAAAACGTTCAGCATTTGTTTTTTTGGGATTGGCTAACTTTACTTAGCATTATCTTCTCCAACGCCATCCATTTACCTGCAAATGCCATGATTTTATTCTCTTTTATTGCTGAGTAAAATCCCATTGTGTATATATGCAACATTTTTTAAAATCTATTCATTCACTGAAGGGCATCTAGTTTGGCTCCACAGTTTAGCTATTGTGAATTGTGCCGCTATAAACATTGATGTGGCTGTGTCCCTATAGTATGCTGTTTTTAAGTCTTTTGGTTATAAACCGAGGAGAGGGATAGCTAGGTTATATGGTGGTTCCATTCCCAGATTTCCAAGGAATCTCCATACTGCTTTCCACATAGGCTGTACTAATTTGCAGTTCCACCAGCAATGTATGAGTGTACCTTTTTCCCCACATCCTCGCCAACACTTATTATTGTTTGTCTTAAGGAGGCTGACTTACAATGGGGTAGGGAGGGGGAGCATGGGAGGAATAGATGAATTCTAGTTAGGGCAGAGGGGTAGGAGGGAAAGGAAGGGGCAGGGGATTAGCAAGGATGGTGGAATGTGACAGGCATCATCATCCAAAGTACATGTATGAAGACACGAATTGGTGTCAACTTACTTTATATATACAACCAGAGATATGAAAAATTGTGCTGTATGCATATAATAAGAATTGTAATGCATTCTGCTGTCATTTATTTTTTTAAAAAAAATCAATAAAAAAAGAAAAGTCCTGAAGTTAAGAGTTTTCATAGTGAATTTTTCCCCACCACGTTGGATTAAAATGGGAAGACTTTGTGCCCTTCAAACACTATATTCATAGTCACACTGTGTTAGGGTTGGGATGCAACAGGAACCAAGTAGGTGGCTCACAGACCACACACACCTCACTGGCAACACCACAGGAGCAGCCACCATCTTAGACTTTCATCTGTTAGCAGAAACAGCATGGAAGGGTTACTAGGGAGAGAAAACCATCAACAAGCACCATAACTCAGTGTGGGGCAATAGTCCCTGGCCTCTAGGCTCCACACTAGCAGCAGAGCTGGCTGAAACCCAGTGCAAAACAAATAACATCCTTCTTTCTCTCAGCCAATTTTCTGTGGCTTCCTATGAAGATTGGAGGTTTATGCAGCCACCAGTGACAAAAACCTCCATCTAAGGCATGAAATCTGAGTGGGCAGATGTGCTTTGCTTTATCATCAACTTTGGATACGAAAACAGAAGCCTAATTATTTTCCCCTTAAGGAAGTGCATAAGGTATGTTTACGTATGTATGTGTGGCAAATAACTGTTTTTCATATTTTCCCCTTAGAATGACAGCTTTCTCTTGGTGAGAAAACAAGCACAAATACTCCAATAATTTGTTTTTAAAGAGTAAGACCCCCACCCCCAAAGCTTTTTACATCTCTATTAACCCCCAGACTCAGTAGGAAGAACAGTAGAGCGTCCCTAGTCTAGAGAACAAACAAGCAAGATGGCGGAGCTCAGTGCTGAGCAACATCAGCTGGTGGATGGTGCCCTAGCATTGTTCTTATTTTTAAATACCTATTTTATGCCAGGAACTGTGCTACACTCTTTAGTTAGGGGTTCCTCTATTTGGGACATGCATGTGGAGGCTATGTGGCCTAGATTATGAACTTCCTGGAACTATGTAAAAAATCTTACATGTGAATATTTCTGTGGAGGGGATTTCATAGTTTTCATCTGGTTCTCTAGAAATCTTCAGCACAGGAGTTAAGACTAATTGCTTTACATCTGTTACCTTTTTTGACACTCCTGCTTCCCCTGCAATGTGGGCAGTCCTTGTTTGGTAGGCCTCCAGCAACTAAGACCAGCCAGGGGCAGGAGTTTGCTCAAGGCCACACAGTAAGTAAGAGGCAGAGCCAGGGTTCAAGCTCATGTTTGCCTGGCCCCTGGTCTACTGAATTTGCCTTTTACATCCTTCATGGAATCAGGAAAACAAGGAGATGGAGGATGGGTTGGAGAGTTACCTCCTGGTGTCCACCAAGGCAGTGAGCTTTGAGGTTTTTACCTAGGATCAGGAGCTGGGTGTTCTCAGTCAGCTCTCCATGAACATTAGCTGCCCTGCAGGAGTACAGGCCCTGATCCAAGGAGGACACATTTGTGAGCAGCAAGGAGCCCTCGTGCAGATGGTGAGAGGAGCCCAGTTTGCTTTTATTCCTGAACCAAGTGACTTCAGCTTCAGGCACACCTAAGGGGGGGAAAAAATTCCATTAGCCAAACATATTCAGGTGAATGCAGAGGCGTTTACAGCCTCTTGGCTGGTCCTCCTGTGGCTACTCTGAGGAAGCATCTGCCTGGGCGTCTTCTGTATCTTTTGGCCAAACTAAATAACACCTTGGACCTTTGAGTTCTCTCCAGATCTTTTGCCTTTTAAATCCTACACTGATGAGGCAGGAAGAGAGAGGCCAATTAAAAGAAGAGGAAACAGGCAGCCAGTAAAGGGCACTTGCTAAAGTATCCAAATTATTTGGAAAAGACTTTTTAAAAATAAAAAAACCTCAAATCTATGTATTCATGAAAATGAAGGCTCTACAACTGCATGAGACAACACATTATTAAGAAAAGCCACATATAAGAATATATATATTATGAATTCATTTCTGTAAGTAGAAGGCCCAAACTGGTAACATTAATGAGTAGCGAGGGTGAGTGGTGAGGGTGGTGGTTCCCCTAAGGAAGTGGGATGGGTGCAGAGGGGTTGTGACTGAGAGAGGGAACGTGGGCTGGGCTACTGGAAATGCTTCTTGATCTGGCTGGATGGGTAAGGAGTGTTTACTTGGTATCTTTATGATATGTGTACTTTCTTATATAGATATGTTTAATAAAAAGTTAAAGGCTATAAGACATTAAAATATATGTCTGAACTAGACAAATAAAAGCTGCTAGATCCTTATTAGAGCCGATACTCTGTGAACAAACCATGCTTGCATTTTTGGAAGCTGCTATAGTTTGGATCTTGACTGCTCTCCAAAGGGCAATGCATCAAAGGCTTGTCCCCAGAGTGGTCCTATTTAAGAAGTGAGGCTTAGGGGGAGGTCTGTAGTCACTGGAGGGGGACCTCAGCCTTCTCCTCATTCTTTTCTGCTTCCTGGTCAAGAAGTGAATGGGTTTAGCTCTGCCACATGCTCCCACCATGGTGTGCTGCCATAGGTCCAAAGCAACAAGGCCAACCGATCATGGACTAGTACTTCCAGAACTGTGAGCTAAAATAATAATTTTTGTCTTCATAAGTTGATTATTGCCGATGCTTTGTTATAGTGACAGGGAGGTGACGAACACAGAAGCCTATATAGTCTCAGAATGAGAGAACAGAGATCGGGCACCAGTGGCACCACAGGAAATAGTCCAAAGGAGAGGTCTGTCCCCCACCACAACCCATGTCTGTGGTCTGTGAGAGCTGGGAGGCTGTGCTGCTGTGGGATGGCTGCCTGTCTTTGGAAATGATACAAGGAAGGAACCTGCAGTTTCTGTAAAACTGGACAGCCTGAACTCCTGGGGAAGTCTCCCTGTGGTGGATGAGCTGGTACGCAGGCCCCCGTTGAAGGTAAGTTCTCCTGGATGGTCCTTGAGGGAGGTTCTGTAGGAGGCTGGGCTCTGAGTGAACAGAGAGACTGAAAGTCTATGGCATCGATTCACAGGTCTCCCAGGAGACAAAAGCTTCATCCCTTACATCACCCAGCTTTCTGATCCAGTTCATGAAGTTTACTCCTACAACTCTTGGGCAAGTCTCCAGAGCATGTTTAGAAAGTCAAATCCTGGAAAATGGGGTCAATGCCAAGAAAAACCAAAAAGGCAGACCTTTAGTCCAGCACTTTCTCTGAGTTGGGCTGGAGTTTGCCACTGGGGCAAAGGGCAGTGTTGCCTTCACTGGCCAGACGACTGTTAGGGACACTGAAGTCTTCAAGTAGTTACCTGTGTACCTGTTACCTGTCCTTGAAACTGGTTGGAAGAAGAGAGGCAGGGCTAATGAAAAGGGGTGGAGACTTGATAGTGCAGGATATCACCTCAGGAGAGACACACACTAATTCAGCTTAAATGATGTGATGCTTGGTGCTCACTTGTGTGAGAGGGGCATCATCTCTAAAGATGCCTACATGAGGGGCAGAAAAACTGATTTTTCAATGTAGCACCACTAGGGAGAGCAAGAGCCTCATGATGCCTGACCATGCCAGCTTGGACTCTGGACCTTGAGCTCAGATTTTACATTAAAAAAAAAAAAAAATCCACAGTATTTAGTAGAAAGCCTCTGAAAAGTAGGTAAAAAAAAAAAAAGTTCCAGTTATTTCTCTTCTGAAGGGGGAAATGGGGTCCTACTATGTATTCATATTCATCTCCTTTCCCTTGAATTTCTCAGGTGTAGCACTTCCTGCTGACATCCTTTTTTGAGGAGGGCTGTGGGCAGAAGGCACACAGTTCCTTAAGACAATTCTAGAGCAAGCAGGCAGAGTAGAGAACTGGATGAAATGAGCCTCTAGTTTTCTCAACACAAGGCGAACTCCTCCCCGCAGGGCAGGAGTGAGGGTCTCCACAGGCATCCGCCACAGCTTCCTCTAGGTGTGACATTGAAGCATCCTGAAGGAGACTGAGGGCTGTTCACCACTCAGTCCTCTTTGGGTTTGAGCCTGGGCCCCTGCAGGGTAGCCAGAGGTTGAGAGATGCAGGGGAGAGAGAAAATAAGCACAAATGAGACGGAGAGAGGAGGGAGAGGGGAAGGAGCCAGGGAACCCAGGGATGGAGAAAGGCCTGGGAGTTGCTGCTCAGCTTCCTTAGGAACTGGTTGTGTGACTTTTCCCTTCTCTGTATTACCCTTTGCCTCATGAACCCATAAAATTTGGCTTGAGAGGACAAGACTAAGTATGTACCGAAAAGGTTAAACTTCTCTGGAGGAAGAGCAAGGGTATTCACGGCAGAAATGAAAATGTTCAGGATAGAAAACAATACAAGGAAGGAGCCTGCAGTTTCTATAAAACTGGAACCACACAGTGACAGGCATCCCAGGGTCTTCATTAGCAAACCTCTCCCAGACTCACTGGAGTACAGACCTGCATCACGCGTTTGCTGATGGACTGGTGCCGGTGCCACATTTGGGGGGCTTCCTGCCAGGGACTGTGGACCTTAGGCAGAGAATGCCACTTAAAAGACATTTGGAAACATTTGGCTGACATTGTGAACATAGAATAAAGAAAGAGAAAAAGCAACCGAGGCATCATAGAGCTCATTTCCCTTTTTCTCTTAAGATCTGATATGATGAGCTGGATGCAGGGGCCCACTCCTGTCATCCCAGTGTCTTGGAAAGAAGAGAAAGAAGGAGAAGCACAAGTTAAGGGCCACCCTGTCTCCAAATAAAAAGGGCCGGGGATGGAGTTGAAATGTAGAGTGCCCTTGGGTTCAATCCCCAGTATATCCCACCCCCATGAGAGATGGAGTCGGGGGGAGAAGAAAAGGAGGAGGAAGAGGAAAAGAGGGAGGAAAGGTGACAGCGTGACAATGACGTTTTAGGAAACTTCACTATGCCTTGGATGTGCCACAGAATCCCTTGAAAAGGTATTAAATATGCTTGCCTAATATTGATGTTCAGACTCCCTTGAGGTACCAAGTGTGCTGAGCTATGGAAAAGTATCCTGAACACCATGGGGAGAAGTAATATCTACTAAACATTTGCTGTAAACCAAACTATAGACAACAATCCCATGAAGCAGGTACTATATTATTAACTACATTTATAGATGAGAAGACTAGGGCTCAAAGGGATTAAGAAATCTGCCTAAAGTCACGTTAGTTTGGATCTCTGAGTAATTAGAAGGGGGCAGAGTCTCTGCCCTCCTATTTCCCATCCAAACCCACAATGGCAGCATGGGTCCAAATGGAGATGCCTTTGAGAGAATCCCCATCTCAGCAGGTTACAGCACATCCCGCCATGACACCAGACAGCCTCTTTAGAGAATATCTAAACTTCTGTGTTCTTATTTCTGAACTATGACATTCTGAAACACTTTTTTACTTCAAAATCAGTCTTTCTCCTGCCATTGTAACAATAATATTTTTGTTAGGAAGGAGGGTTCCAGAATCCATAAGTGTTGGCTTTCTTGGTTTTCTCTTGCTGGAAAACATGGTCAGGAGTTTTTTTTTTCCTTTTCCTTTTTTTTTTTTTCTAACCCTCACCTAAATTGTAAGGTGACAGTACACTCTATAGAAAGAAACACCTTAAAAATGGTAGAAAATGCACTCCATCATAAAACAATGTTCAAAGCTGTAGACCAGTGACTTGGCTTGGCTCCACACTGGATTCCCTGGTATTATTTGTGTCTTAAAAAAAAAAAAAGGACACTAGTATGGCAATATGTAAATCAATGGATGTGTAACTGATGTGATTCTGCAATCTGTGTATGGGGTGAAGGTGGGAGTTCATAACCCACTTGAATCAAAGTGTGGAATATGATATGTCAAGAAATTTGTAATGTTTTGAACAACCCACAATAAAAAAAAAATAAAAATAAAAAAAAAATAAATAAATAAAAAAAAAAAAAAAGGAAACCAAAAGAACGTGTGTTTGCTTTCTCCCCTTGTGGCGTATCTTACCAACAACACAATGTTCTCCCTGTTGCTTGAAAGGATCAATAAATGGGTCTCGTCAGAATGGGTTGTAACTGGATACGATTATGAGGATTAGTGCCTTTAATCTCCACTGAGCTGCCAGGAGGCGTGATGCTATAATATCTCTTTTTTTTTTTTTTAAATATCCCCGACAGGATATTCTTGCTAACTGGACCATTTGTTATATTTGGAAAGCTGCTTGTACCATGGCAGCTTGTCAGCATCTTGAGGTGGGGCATCCCAAGGTGTACTTTTACATGGTAAGTTCTAGAAATTTCTTTGATGGGGAGAGGGTGACTTGGTGCAAGAAAAGAGAAAGTAATTCAGATGTCAGCTTTGGCAATTATTTTACAGAACTGTGGCATCCTGGAAAGGTTTTGGCCTTTCACAATTCTCCAGTCTGACTGGCAGATGCTAATAGCCATTCACAAACCAGTTTTCTTCTGTTTCCTGAGTACTCAGTATGGATACATTTTCTGGCATCCCATGTAGTTACCACATGTCTAAGGAAAGTGAAAAGTAGGAATGTGTGCTACTTCTAGGTGTGGCCCTTGAAAACCTGCCCAACCATGCTCTACTGTTTCTCCCTCTCTGATTCACAGGATAGAGATAACCTCCCGGGCTTATGTTCAAGATAACAAAGCCGTCTGAATCAGTGACCCCGAATGCACTGTAGGATTCCATAGTCTAACTTCCTCTAAGTAATATACCACCTAATAATTGGCTCCTGAACCATTTATGTCTCCACCACTAGTTCTGTTAATCTTATCTCTTAAATCCTTCTTCTTTTTCACACCAGCCATATTTCACTTTTTAAAATGCAGCATTCTCTTTCTGTCTCAGGCCTTTTGTGCATGCTGTTCTGAATGACAGGAATGCGCTGTCCTCCCTTGATTTTTTGTTTTCTACGCAGGTTCTGAACTCTTATGAAGTAGAGAACAAGGGTGAGAATGGTATGATGGGTTGGATCATCCTCAAAAAAAAAAAAAAAGCCCCACCATACTCGTTGCTTAATGCTTTTTATGCTTGAGGGTTGGAAAGAATTGCTGAAATATATTTAACAAGTCGAGAGCACAAGATGTGTGCAGAACGATGTTTAATGAAAAACTGCTAACAATGCAAAGATACGAGGACATGAGTCAGTCTAGGTAGATAATGCAATATTCTTAGATTATTATATATCCATTAAAAGTAGGCTCATGACACGGACAGTGTTAATTATTGTGTGAAAAGGAAGTGGATGAAATGTAAAAATTAAGGATATATGCTTCAAAGTCCTCTGTGGTTGAGTCTGGCCAGTGGGACTTTGAACAAGTTATTTTCTTTCCTTTATGACCCTTTATTTTTCTGTTTTCTTCACTACTTCAATATTTCATAAGAAAGCAACAACTGTATATACATATCACATTGTTTTATAATTGTGGATTCATTAACTTTTCTTCTTCCAGTGAACTTCCTGAAAGTTCTACCATTTTCATCCATGTCTCCTTGGATTAAAAGATATCCAATCTAACCTGGATCAGATATTCAATGAAAAACCACCAAGGAAGAACACAAGTAAATCTGACATGAAGCCTGTAAGCAGGCACTTATGGAGTCCCTTCCCTGCCTAAAACCAGGCCTGGCTTGCTCATTCTCAAGCTTAGTTCATTGTCATTTACTGGCAAATGTTGCTGGGGATTAGAGAATTTTGCCCAGCCAGTTGGGAGGTCCCTAAGCCCCTGGTAGAGAGGATCAAGTATAGAGAGAGGACCACAAAAGCCAATTACAGCAGGAAAGTGAAAGTAGCTCCTTCTGCCATTTGGCATTTAGCAGCTCTGTAGCTGACTGGGGACTCAGCTTGTCCAGCAAGTTCACTGTATAACCAAAAGCAGGCTCCTTCCCACCTGCTTTGAACAATTATCTTGTCGAAACAACAGGCAAAATGACAGAAACACAAAGATTTATTTTTAGTTAATCAGGATCATTTTATCGATAATAATAATAATAATAAATACTATAATATCATAGTTAGGCAAAAACTGTAAACAATAACCTGGGCTCTGGGTCACCAACTGAGTCTCTGGATGAAATCCAGGGGATGGGTCCTCAGATAGAATGCAAGAATGGGTCAAAGCTTCTTTTAATGTTCTAGGCTCCCTATGGAAATACCTCCTCACCTGGGGTCTGATTCTCTTAATCTCCTTCAAATTTCCAGTTCCTTGTTTTTCTCCTTGTTCCTTTCTGATACTTTTACAACCTCAGCAATCAGAAAGAGACACACAAGGTCCCTCATATCTCAGGACAGTGTTTGTCTTGGAGGTGCCTGTCCCAGGGGTCAGGTGGGTATGATTGCTCTGTAGGTACAACGCATACCTGCAGAGGGGCAGCTCATTCATGGGAAGCCCTGTCACTGACTTTGTCTTACTCCCCACCTGGGAATACAAGACCTGCAAGGATTTGGTTCTAGAAGCTTTGCTGAGGAGGCTGAATGCACCGGCCAAGGGAAGCTTTACAAAGCACTAATGCACAGCTACAAAGATAGATGTCTGATTCAGATATGTTAAAGCTCTTAGGACAGTTCAGAGAAAATCAGACCTGGCTATTCTTTGGAAACAACATGTCTCAGAGTAAGATCTTCATCCTACTTACTATAAAATGGGTCTTCTAGCATTGCAAATTACAATTGGAGGTAGATGATGGGGATGAGATCTAAGATGAAGAAACTCCCAGAGCAGGGGATGTCACTGCTTGATACTCAATGACAGGATGTAACTGGGGAGCTTGAATTTGGGTATGGGTGGCCAGTGGGGCATAGCCAAGGAGCAGAGTGACGGGGATACTGGAGCTGCTCCTGGCACAAGACACTTTCCCATCTCCATTCCACTGTGGGATGGACTACTCACAATCTCCACCCGTCTGTCCCCTATTGCTCACTGCCCTGTGACATCTTGGTCCTGTGTGGCCTCTGCAAGGCCTTCTGGAAAGGAATGTCTGCATCACAATTCCTGACACACTGCTGTCTTCAGCGACTCCTGCCCACTTCTGATTTGAGTAAGCTCCGGTTTCCTTTTGCTGTGACCTCCTCTCTCTCTCTCTCTCATGCTCATCTGATCTTTACTGGAGAGGCCAGCAAACAGGCATTTCGTCTCTTCAGTAGGTCCTCTCTCACTCTTACCTTGCCCCTCTGTCCTATTCTCCTTTCTCAATCCATCAGAAGCCTCAGAGTCACTCTGCCTTTCTCAGGACTCCCTGGCCAGGCATTCATGGTTTCCCGGGCGCTGCCCACCTTGCCTCCACACCATGGCTGCACTCTGGGCTCCACCCTGACTAAAGCTTATGTGTGCCTGCACAGCCTGGAGGCTTCCTAAGGGCCAGGGATGGTCTGTTCGGAACCCTTTGCCCTCATCTTCGCACGTTCACATTCTATCAGTACGGAAGAGTAAAAAGCAAAACCAAAACACCTTAAACAACAGGGAAACAAACTGATGAACATGTCACTTAGCCTGATTTAATTACCTTGCACTATAAGCATCAAGTTGTACCCCATAAATATATAAAATATGATATATCTGTTAAAATAATATTAATAAAAATCCCTTCAGTCTCTTTTAACTCATCTGTCCCATACAGAATGTTCTTCCCTCCTGTCAACATTCATAGCACTTTGCACTTTCTGAGTAACTGAGGTTCCTGCTTCAGTGTTCCTACCAGCATTGAGTCCCCAGAGCAGGATTTGTGACTAATTTGTCTTTGTACCCTCCAAACCTTCCCCAAGACCCAATTAATTTGAATGATTTAGTACAGGAATGAATTTCTCACCTGCGACTTGGCAATTAATTGTCACATTGGCACCCTGCACTGTTTTGATGGTGCTTCCTACATCCACAGTGACTGCAGGCTTCTCTGTGTTGACCACGGTCATTCGCGATGTTTTCACTAGCGGCTTTCCTGAAGATGGGAAAGAGTGTGAAGTGTCACTTGACAGTTATGGCTGTGGGGCATTTTGTTGAAACACAGGACAACCAATGAAAATTGTCTCTGCACAAGATAAATCGTCTACCCACCCACTGACCTGCCTTCCCTGGAGCTCTCAGAAAAAGCAAGGATTGAAGAGTCTGAAGACAGAGCATGGTACACCAATTAGGATGATTGATGCATTTTAATTATTAAATTAATAAGTGACTCTGGAGGTTACACTTTTAGGGTTTAGTTTTTAAATTTTTTGGAGAAAATTGTCAAATCACATTTAGTCATAAGAAATAATGCAGGGCTGTGTCCCGTAGTATGCTGTTTTTAAGTTCTTTGGATATAGACCGAGGAGAGGGACAGCTGGGCCAAAAGGTGGTTCCAATCCCAGATTTCCAAGGAATCTCCATACTGCTTTCCATATTGGCTACATCAATTTGCAGTCCCACCAGCAATGTGTGAATGTGCCTTTCTCCCCACATCCTTGCCAACACTTACTATTGTTTGTATTCTTAATAGCTGCCATTCTGACTGGAGTAGTTTTGATTTGCATTTCTCTAATTGCTAGAGATGATGAACATTTTTTTCATATATTTGTTGATTGATTGTATATCACCTTTTGAGAAGTGTCTGTTCAGTTCCTTGGTCCATTTATTGACTGGGTTTCTTTTTTCTTTATTGGTATTTAGCTTTTTGAGTTCTTTATATACCCTAGAGATTAGTGCTCTATCTGATGTAAGTGTGGTAAAAATTTGTTCCCATTCTGTAGGCTGTCTATTCACATCACTGATTATTTCTTTTGCAGAGAAGCAGATTTTTAGTTTGAATCCATCCCATTTATTAATTCTTGATTTTAATTTTTGTGCTATAAGAGATTTATTAAGGAATTAGGGGCCTAATCTGATGTGATGGAGATTTGGGTCTACTTTTTTTTTTCTATTAGATGCAGGGTCTCTGGTTTAATTCATAGGTCTCTGATCCATTTTGAGTTGAGTTTTGTGCATGGTGAGAGATAGGGGTTTAATTTCATTTTATTGCATGTGGTTTTCCAAGCACCATTTTTTCTCTAATACATTAATATTTATTGCAGCACAATTCACAATAGCTAAACTGTGGAACCAACCTAGATATCATTCAATAGCTGGATGGATAAAGAAAATGGAATATTACTAATATTATTAAAAGAAAACAATGGGATCTTACTCAGCAATAAAGGAGAATAAAATCATGGCACTTGCAATAAATGGATGGAGTTGGAGAACATAATGCTAAGTGAAGTTAGCCAATCCCAAAAAACCAAATGCTGAATGTTTTCTCTGATATAAGGAGGCTTATTCATAATGGGGTTGGAAGGGGGAGAATGGGAAGATTAGATGAATTCTAGATAGGGCAAAGGGGAAGGAGGTGAAGGGAGGGGACATGGGGGTAAAAAAGATGGTGGAATGAGATGGACATCATTACCCTAAGTACACGTATGAAGACACAAATGCTGTGAACATACTTTATATACAACCAGAGATATGAAAAATTGTGCTGTATATGTGTAATATGAATTGTAATGCATTCTGCTGTTACATATAACAAATTAGAATAAAACATTTAAAGAAATAGTAAAAGAAAAAAAAAAGAAATAATGCAGGGCAATCAATCCTGTGCCCACTTGTCCAGCTTCCCCTAACAGGAACATCTTACAAAACCAGAGTACAATATTATAATATCAATATTGCATCAATAAGGTTATATTATAGAGTATGTCCATCACTACAAATGATCCCTCATGATATCTCCAATCCCTCTTTAATTCTTTGGCATATATTAGTAAAGTTTCTATTTCCATAATTTTATCATTTCAAGAGAGTTATATAAATGAAATCATGTATAATTTATGTATGTAACTTATTGTGACTGGATTTTTTTCAGTCAGAAAAGTTCTCTGGAGGTTCACCCAGGTCTCACATGATGTCATGGTTTATGTACCAATGTTTTGTTCCTTTTTATTACTGAGTCCATGGCATGGATGTACCACAGTTTGTTACCATTCATTTGCTGAAGGACATCTGGGTTGTTTCCAGGTTTTGACTGATACTAATAAAGCTGCTTAAATATTTTGGGATAGGTATCTGTGGGAACAGGTCTTTATTTCTCTGGCATAAATGCCTAGGAAGGACTGAAGTTTCTAGGTCAAATGGCAATTACCTGGTCAGGGTTTTTAGAAACTGCTGAATCATTTGCCAGAGAGGCTATACCACTTCACCTGCCACAAGCACTGTGCCTTGCTTGGTGGGAAGGAGCATCTTTGCCCTCCCTACCCCCATCCTCTGGGGGTTCCTGTTTCAGTCTGTCTAAGAGGGAGGTTGAGGCTCCCTACTCAGCCTTTGCTGGTATGTGGTGGTGGGTCTCAGTGTTTTCCCTGGTGCTTGGCCAGAGAAGACCAGTATTTTCTAAGCATTTTCTGTCTTGCTATGCTGCCCCTTTCCTGGTCCTTTGGATGGAAACAGCGAGCTTTTAGTCAGGGTTTTCCAGTACACGTTGGCATTTTCTGATAGTCAGCTTCTTCAGCTCCAAGTTTGGGATATCCGAGCCAAAAATAGAGCTCAACGAATTTGCAATTAAGTGAGTTGTGTGAGCTGTTCCTTAGTTTCTAGTGTCTCTGACCAATCTTCTTTCTTCTCTCCACTTTACAGTCTTCTTATGTGTGTTCCATATATAATGATCAGGGGTTTTAGTTGTCATTAATGGGAAGAATAGGGAAAAGTTCAACTAAGCCATCTAGGCCTTCTTCCCGGAAGTAGAAATTCTGTGCACATTACATTTTAATGGGCTTTTATCAGCTGAGTAGAAAATACAGCACTTCATGCACAGGACCATAAAATACAATAAAAAGATTCATTTACTGAGTACCTTGGGGAAATAAGGGTCCACATGAGATCATTTCATATACCTCAAGCCTAATCTTTTGTAAGTCAAGTGGATTTAATTTTGTTTTAACAATTTTATAGGCAGGACATTCTACAACGGTATCCACTCTTTTCTGCCCTCGTTAAATGTGGAGGAAACCTTAATTTAGAAATGCGCTTTGGAGTCTTACACCTGCTTTTTATACTTTTTGCGGTCTCCTCATGTATTCTTCCTTTATTCCTCTTTTGTGGTCACATAACCTCCTGTTAGAAGCTGTCCCTCTTTATCCTCCTCTCCCATTTTTGATTTCCCTGCAGATGTAGGACACCAAGCTCACCAGAACTGTGTTTAAGAATGGAAACTTGCATAAGAGTGCTCATGGGGGGTGTGCATGGGCTCCCCATGTCTATGGGGCTGTGTGGGGCCTGTTCCCTTACTCTGCCCATCTTCCGTACATCTGAGATTATGTATGCTGTGAAGTGAGGATTAGTAATTCAGTACCACTATGATGTGTCTGTATTACAAATAAATGCAGGGCAATAACAGGAGAAGGCAGATGGAATAGCACTGAATTTCTGTTGGCATACTTACCTTCCCTCTCAGCTCTTAGGAAGCTACTCAGCTCTACCTTCAAATCTACACTAAATCTAAGCTGCATCTCTGGGCTGTAACTTATGCTGCCTTCAACTCTAGCTGGACAACTGCATGGCCTGCCTGGTCTCCTCGCTCCCATTCTAGCCTCACTATAGACTTTTCCAGTGACAGCCAGAGTGATCTTTCTAAAACATGAATCAGGTCACATTGCTTTTCTGCCTCAATTTTCCAGTGCTTTTCAGTGCCATAAAAATTTTAGTTCCTTTTTATGATCAACTATCCCCTACACAATAAGGTCCTGCAACTTGCCCCCCTAACTCACTGAGACCACACTCCCTGTGAGCCACTGTGCCCCAGCACTCCAGCCATCCTCCTCTTCTCTAATCCAGCTGCTCGTTTCCCCTGGCTGTTCCCTGTCTCTGACACTCTCCACCTACAGATGTCCACATGGCTTTCTTCTTCTAGCATTCAGATCTCTATGCAAGTAATATCTCCAGGTAGGACTCTTCCCAATTGCTCCACTCAATGCATGCACCCACTTGCTCCCCTTCAAGTGCACAGATGTATCTCAATGACAACTTACATTTTGACAAGACTACAGGTATCAGAAATGTCCCTGTGTGTCCTCTACACCCCCCTCTTCCACTATTCCTCATCATGTAATCTCCATAAAAGCAGGGAGATTACATGATCTTCTTCACTCCTGCCTAGTCCTGGAACATAGTAGGTCCTTAATGAATATCTATTCAATAAAAAAAAATGTATGGTGTGCGATGGGCATTTTCTGGACCCTCCCCATAGCAATGCTGAGGAGAGTCAGTTAAAACATCACTATCTTTTCCATAGATGAGGAACATAGGCTCAGAAAGTCTCCATGGTTTGTCCAAAATCACGGAGCTGGCAAATAATTAGCCTAAACTGGACATCAGATCTTTGACCTAAAGGCCAGTGCTTGCTACAGGGGGTCCCAAATCCTTGTCTGCAGACTGGCTGCCTCTGAATCCCCAGGGCACTTGTTAAAAACATAACCTGTCCTATTCCAACACAGGAGTTGCCTCACTGTGTTGTAAAAACAACTGCGCCAATGGGGAAATGAGGTTAGGGACCAGAGTTTTAGACTCACAATTACCAAGTTATTTTTCCTACAGGAATTTTAATAATAAAGGTGGTTTTTATAGCTGCAAGTGTATAGCTATAAAATTCAAATGTCCCTGAATTAAATCCAGCCCTTAATTAATTATGTTGCGCTTTTGCTGAAAAGTAATGGCCTTTTTTTCCTGTCAGTAGAGGTGTCGTGGTTAGCACAGCCCACTTCTTCTATGTTCCTATGCCCTTCTCATGAGCCATTATTAGGACAAAGCATGAGATTACTCAGGTATTTACAATCAACAAAACTCTATAATGAAACAATGTTTCCAGTCAATCTCCTCACACCTTTTAGAAAAATATTTATATGTATTTTTCAGTTTCAATCTAGATCTATTACATCTGAATCTCAGGTGGGGGGTGGAATCTGCAATCATCTCTATTTGGCACAAGTTCCTGGGTGATGCCCATCTTCCGTACATCTGTGTTCTGTGCATGGGCTCTATCTCAGTTTTATTTAACTGGTTCTTCTGCTTCCTGACAAGGGATTTCTTTTGAGACATCACTAGTTCTCTATTAGAATTCTCCTTCAAGTCGGAACTCTTAATTTAACGTTCAGCTGAAAAAATAAATATCAGCATCACCCTATTTTAGGTCACATGATCACTTGGCTATGGAGAACAGCTGTGTGGGGGCTGCCATGGGACACCAGCACGTATGTATGTGATCATGTTGATATGAACAAGAACTAGTTTAATTACAGAACTTAATTAAGCAGAAAAAAAGTAAGGAGGTAGAAAAGGAGTGAAATGATAAATGATGTGTCGGTGCTAAGAGAACGCTAAAAAATGGTCTTGGTACCCTGTACCAAAAAGTCCTTCAGAGTAGGCAAAACAGAAAAAGTGCTGTGGGAGTGAAGTCACCATGGCAGAATCCCTGAAGCAAGAGTGCTCCTCAGAGATCAGTGTCACAAACATGCTGCGAGCAGCCATTCAGTTTTAGCAAGTTGGCATAGGGCTACAGATCAAATTTGTGATAATTCATGGAATATTGATAGGGTTGACAGATTATTCCTTCACTTAATCTGTAAAATTACTCATTTTATAGTTGGATGAGAGCTATCCACAGAAGGAGAATAGGCCAATTTTTACATCTGCATCAATTTAAGAAAAATGTAAAAAATGGAAATAAAGGCAAACATTTCAATTCGTCAGGCCTAGTGTGAGGAATCAACTCCTCTAAGAGAGTCAGGCACAGAAAAAGAAGCAGTGGGAGAATCCTTTTTGCTCAGCTCCTCCAGACCACAGCATACCCCTTGGCTTTTGGACTAGAGTTCTTGCTAGAAGTAAAAACGGGTATTTGGGGCCTCACAGGTATGCAAGGCCAACCTCTGCACGAAGGGTAAACCTTAGGTGTGTGTCAGCATCCACAGATGTGAAGAGTGCCCAGGAAGGACTGTGAACTCATGATCCCATTAGTACAGAGGAATGTGCAAACCAGGCCTGCCCTGCTCCCGAGGAACAAGGCCCTCTGGACACAGGCAGGGACAGATGGGCGGCCCTGGGAGTTAAGGCTCAGAACATATTCCTTTGCATGGGCTGGGCTCCAGCTCAGGCCACTTTCCCTTTTGTGTAATTCTGGTACAAATTAAATCCATTGGGAAAAAAATATGAACATATGTGCTTGAAAATCTGTTTGTCCCCGTATAAAGGTGACTGAGAGAGGAGCCAGAAGAGATGGAAGGTTTGTTTTTTTTAAGTGAAGCCAAGGGCAGAGAGCATTGTAAGTAACTTTTTTTTCCCTCAGTACTGAGTTCCAGGCCTCTACTAGTAGAAAGTGTTTGCAATGACACTCTGCCTTCCTTTTTAAAGTTCATTAGAGACTGGGTTGCTATCAACCAAGGCCTTTTCCTCTTCTTCCTGGCTACACAGCTAGATCATTTCCCAGCCTCTGTGCAGTCAGACAGAAGCACAGGACCGAGTTCTAACAGATTCAATAAGAACAGAAGTGGAGAGTTGCCACTTTTTGGCCCAAACTACAAAAATGCTCTTGTGCAAATCTCTGGTTTAGATTTTTATGTGAGCAAGAAATCAACTCTATTAGCTATCGTATATTTATAGGTTTGTTTGTTATAACTGTTGGCAAGTGCCAATTATATTTGTTGACTGAATGAGTCAAATGAGTCTTCTTTCAATCTTCTAACATTATGTGTCACAAATGTCTTTTGAAAATGATTTCCCTATCCTTTGCCATCAAAAGAGAATTACACTTCAAAGATTTCAGGCTCTTGCTATTCATTTAGAGGCACCTGGGCCAGGAAGTGTGCATGTGTGTTCATTCTCAAGAAGAGAGACTTATTGCAGATGACTTGGAAAATGAGCAATGATAGAAACAAGGACTGCAGGAAAGGTTTGGAGGCTGAGAGCTCCAGAAAGGCCAAATGGCAAGTCAGTCGGAGATATGAAACCAAATCTAGTAATGGGTAAAATCTTTCTAAAGTACTGTTTGGATATGAATTTTGGGTTTTGTGCATCAGGAATGAGCAGCAAAAAATGCACAATGAACTAGTGGTGCCTGCAGTAGATACAGGCCTGAGAAGCGATAGCCTGCATGTCAGGAGTCAGGAGTCTGGACTCCATCATTGTATAGTGAGAAGGAACAAGACGGCTTCTATTTCGAAGCACACCAAGGGTTTCAATATAATTCCAAGATACAATTTAAACATGATGGATTCTCCCTAGATTGACATCAGTACCTGAACAATGTTGAAAGCTTGGGAGTCACATGTAGCGGGCCATGTTGGAGGTGTCAAAGAATCCCCATTTCCAGAGAAGCGCTGAACCTACAGATGCTAGACTGCCTCTCTGGTGACCCCTGTGAGACTATTCGTGAAGACAGCCATGATGTCCCAGCAGACTCAAGTCTCAATTCAAGAGAAAGGTGAAGAAGATAGTGGGGCCTTCTAATTAAAATATTGAGTATACAGCAGAATTTTGGCACAGAGCAACAAAGTATTATACTATCTCACATACTTTCAACACCTGAAATTAAGCAAATTATGTTTACTTCAGATTTAACCAATGGATTATTACCAACTTGTAATGAGTGAGTATGTTAAAGTCCTGTCTTAAAAAATGCCAACCTCAGTTTCCACTGCGGCCTTCACAGGTTTTTTGCAAGGATCACTAAAATTAAGCCTCCAATAATTCCCTGAAATGAGAATTCTCAGTTGAAGAATTTAAGACTCATGAGTTAAGGTGAAGGAATCAAGATCAGCTGTTATCAACAACAGCTTATACACCTGACGTTAATAATCATAGGCACTGCTTATGAATGTCCAATTACCATTCCTTGCTGGCCAGAAGCTTTTCAGGATCTTGCTACTTGGCAATTTTAACAAGTGTTGCTTTGTCATGGATGATAGTCTGGAATAATGGTCTGATTCACATTGAGTAGCTCAGGATTTAACTCCTTATTGTCCTGCTACCTTTCTTGGAAAGTCTCTTTCATTTTCATTTTCTGTCTTTGGAGTTAGCATTTGAGTTTTCAGTCAACTCTATTAACTTGGATTCTCAGAGAACTTCCCCTTTCATCTGTCCTTTTTCCAAGACTTTGCCGCAAAAGCTGTAGTTTTCCTTTGTTATCTAGGCTTCTATTTCCCAAATGATAATCAGAGCCAATTTCCAATGTTAGAATTTTAGGTAAGGGGAGTTTATAGCTGGTTGTGGTGGGTGGTATGGTTGTCCTTTGTATGCAAGAGATTCATAGAACTCTTAGGTCTAAAAGAGACCCCAAGAGTGCAACTATTTAAACTTCTCTGTTTACAATCAGGAAACAGGTTTATAGTTCTGAATCTTCTCCTAAATTTGGTAATGAGGCAAATACTTTCCTTAGAATCTTATTTATTTATTTTAGAATCTTATTTATTACTATAGTAAGTTTCCTTTTTTAGTAATAGTAAAAAATAAATGTTTTTCTTCTATCCAAACCATTGCATGGTTTTTTGGTGTAATCTAATTGAATAAATTTGAGATTATACTTCAGTAATACTTAAAGGATCTCTGGGAAATGAAGGTGATATATAAGCAGAGATATAGAAAGTGGAAGATCTATAGGGTGCCATTAGGCTCCAGGCTTTGTTCAAAGTATAGACATAGTTTATACCAAAATTTAAAAAAAAAATTTTGAATTGGTTGGGTTCAGTTAAAAATATAAGATTAAAAAAAGTATGTGTTGTTTTAAGAATATTTTTGGTTTTGGCTTCTCTGGAAAAACTGGAAACTCTAGCAACATTGATTTCTATTTTTTTCTTTGGCAGCAGTGAGATTAAAATGAACTATATCCTTCTGATAGGGTATGATAGGTCGAATAATGGCCTTGCAAAGATGTCTATATCCTTCCTAATCCTGGAACCTATGATATGCTGAAAGGGAATTAAAGTTACGGATGAAATTAAGGTTGCTAATCAGTTGAACTAAAAATAGGGATATTATCTTCAGGTATCTAAAGGGTTCAGTCTTATCACTTGTGCTCTTTTAATCAGAAGAGGGAGAACAAGAATGTGTCAGAAGAGGGAACATGAGAAGGACTCAATCCACCACTGCTGACTTAAGATGAAGGAAAGGGACCAAGAGCCAAAGAATTCAGTGGTGTCCAGAAGCTGGGAATGGCACTCAGTTTATAGCCAGCAAGAAAACAGCGACCACCACCTTAGGTTGCAGGGAAATAAATTTTGCCAACAACTTGAATGAGTAGGAAAAGGATTCTCCATGATAGCCTTCAGAAAGGAATGCAGCCAGTCCACATCTTGATTTCAGCCAGTACCAGTCTTCTGATATACAGAAAAGTAACATAATATATTTATATTACTTTAAGCCTAAGTATGTGGTAATTTGTTATGGTACAATAGAAAACTAATACACAGACCATATACACTATCTAGGTCACCAAAGTTATCAAGACAATGAAGATATACAAATGACCATGAGAAAAGATGTTCCACATCACTAGCTATTAGTGGAAATGTAAGTTAGAAATCACCATGAAAATCACTTCACAATCATGAAGACAATGATAACAAAAGCAATAGTTAGTAAGAGTTGGTAAGGAGGTAGACACTGGGCCCCTTACCCATTGCTGAAAGAAATGTAAAATGGTGCCTCCACTTTGGAAGAATTAAGCAGTTTCTTAAAAAGTTAAACATGAATGTACCACACAACTGAGTAATTCTACTCTTAGGTACATATACCAAAGAGAAATGAAGCATATGTCCACACAGAAACTTGTAAATGAATCTTTATAGAAGCATTTACTCATAACCAAAAAGTAGAAAACAACTCAATTTCTATCACCTAATGAAGAGATGAATAAAAGATGCTACATCCATAAGATGGACCATTATTGTACCCTAAAAAGAAATGTTATTCCAAAAGAAGGATTATAGCATACAAGCTACAACATGGATGAATCTTAAAAAACATTATTATTATATCAAGGGAAATGATTCAGTAGCAAGGGACCATGTATTATATGATTCCAGTTGTATGAAATGTTCAGAATCGGAAGATTTATAAAGATACTGGTTATTAGTGGCTGCCTAGGGCTGGGGGATGTAGGATGCTACTGGGGAGTCATGACTAAGCTGTATAGCATTTGTTTTGGGGATAATAACAATGTGTTCTAAAATTGAGTGTGGTGATGAATAGATGTGCAACCCTGAATATACTAGAAGCAACTGAACTGCATTCTCTAAGTAGGGGAGTTGTAGATATATATACATTATACTCAGTGAAGCTTTTAAAAAACACTAGAGTGTAGTGATGCTCACAAAGTTATATAAATTTGCTAAATAAATCTCTGGCAAACTCACAATGGGCAAATTTTATGATATGCAAATTACATGTCAAAATAGATGAAAAAACAGTTTTAAGTTAGGTTAAAACTAAGCAAAAAAGGTTTGATGGATTTAACATTTTCTTGGTACTGCAGGGTGAACATTGTGACTACTGATTATCTTGCACAAAAAATGAGGAGTTGTTAGAATTTCTTTGAAATTCTGTTTAGTTGATGTGTCTTCAGAGTAACTACTGCAGGACCCTTAGGACCTAAAAAAGTGAGTAGGGCTTAGCTTATTCCTGAACATTCCCAGGCTGCAGGACTTTTATAGATATGTGAATACCTGGTGTGTGTGTGTGTGTGTCTCTCTCTCTCTCTCTCTCTCTCTCTCTATTCTGGTGCCACTGTGTCAGGTTACTCAGGTTTCTGCCACTACCTCTTGTAATTATTCAGTTGAAGTAGATGACCCCCCAGGAGAACAAGGCAGCAAGTGTTTGTGTCATGATTTCTTCTGCGTGTTCTGTGTGGAGTTCTAGACAGGGCCCCATGCTTAGTACCATCACATGATGCTACAGCCTCTCCTAGGAACCACTAACCAGGGCACACATCCCACTACCCATCTGAACACCCAGCCTCTCTGCATCCCCTTGGATGGATGTAGGAGCTTCTTTTCTGAGAGTGAGAGGGGTTTGCTCGGGCCATTTGTACTCTTTCATGTCCTCCAGTCTACTGGGGAGCTGAGTAAGTTTGATTTTCCTGCTCTATTCGTATTGATTTCATGCAAGTTCTCTAAATGCTTGGGGTCATTGGTGGACATTGCACAGTTCTGTACTTGAGGAAACTTAAGGGCTTTTGGCTACTCATTATCATGTCATATAATGAGGTTTCTTGGATGGTAGCTTCATTCCGTCAATGGTGATTACCACCTGGCTCAGAGTGACATCAGGAACACAGTCAAACTTCTGTTTCCCTTTGATCTAATGCACTGGAACAAATTTTCTTTTGTCAGCCTTTGCCGCTGGAGCCAAGGCCCTCTCTGAAACTAGCCCTCTATGAAGAAAACCGACCTCTGGTTAATAGAACTGCTGGATGAAAAATTCAGAGATGCCAATTTGAAATGACTTACATTATGAAAAGCTTACAATGGTTTCTTTTATTGCAGTTACTAAATCGTGATGGAGAGCGGCAGATAGGAATAATTAAAAAAAACCAAAAACTTTTTATTTTTATTTTCCCAATGAGGTTTCTCTGATCTCTTTTTTAATCGCAATATGTGTCAACTATTCCTCACACCTCGTACACACACACACGCGTGCGTACACACACACACACAGACACACAGAAAAACATGCCAGGAATGGAGAAATCTTTTCTGTTTCCCTTCCTGTGAAAAATTCAGATGAGCTCATCTGTGTTCTCTCCTTTCAATGAAAGATACACTCAGCCCTCATCTTCTTCTCATTTTCCATTGATGATGTCAGGCAGGCCTTACAGTATCTCTTTTGTGATCTTATAAAATCAGTTACGACTGAAAGCATTTCCCTTTTGGCTATGACTTCATCAGTAGTCTACACCTGGAGAGGCCCTTGTCTGCACTGGTAAGTGGAGCTAACCTCTGATCCAGGCTGAAGCAATTTACCAGGAAACTACTGCTTTCCTTCAAAACACTGCCTATGCCATTCAGATTTGGAAGGTTTCTGAGCAATGTGGCGGAGTGCTAAATATGACTGGCTAAGGTGGCGCTGCAATCTCTGTACACCTCAGAAACACCTCTTTACCCAGCCAGGTTTATACCTGGACACAATAATCCATACTCAGAATGTTAGGTCTGTGACATATTGGTGACATTCTCATAATTCCTGCCCTGCAATCCTTCCCTCTACTGTAGGCCATCTCAGCTACACTCTGAGCAGTAAAACAGGCATTCACTTAAGTAAACTCAGGACAGAGGAAGTGTGTGCCACAGGGTCCACATGGCTGTGCATTTTCTGGGCTGTACAAGGGAGGTAGATAAAGAAACATTGGCCATCTCTTGTAAGGTGTCTCAAATCTGAAACTTAGAATATATCGTGGACACCATTTGGAGAGAAGCCAAAGGTACTAAAGGGACAATATTTTGCAGGCCCAAATAATGCAGAGCAAGACAGGTTTGATGGAGTTAGTGTGTCTGAAACTAAATATAGTATTTTTGTGTTTAAAGTTAAATTGTATAGAAAGGAAGTGCTAGAAGTAAAATGAGTCTGAGTGGCAGAACCTGCAGTACACTGTAGCCAGGGCCTGATGGGCAAACACAATGAGAAAGGTTTTGCTGTGGCCAGTGAGAGTTCATGAGGCCTCTCTCCCTGTGGCCCTTGTGAAATATTCCTCATCACAAGTCAACTCCCTTGCTCTGAATCCAAGTGCGCCAAGCACTTTCCAGATGGCTAAGTCAGCTTCCCCAGTTGCCACTGGGACATGGAGAGAAAGTTGCTCTGAAGCATTTGGGTCTCTCCTACTGTACAAATAAGTCGACTTTGGCTTTATGCATTATCCTAATAATTAATATCTAACGGATATTGAACACTTGCTACACGTCAGGCACAAGTCTAAGCATTTTATGTGAATGAGTACATTCAGTCCCCATAAGATCTCTCTGATTCTGGTACATTTAACAGATGAAGAATCTAAGTCAGTAAGTTTGAAGAAGTTGCTCAGGATTATGCAGCTTAGGAAGTGTCAGACCCATGATTCAAACCTGGATCCTGAGGCTCCAGAGCTCACAGGCTTAACTGCCATGCTATGCCTGCTCTTGTGAATCATCATTAACAAATATCCCTGAATCTGGTCAGGTGCACTGGCAAGGCAGAAGTCCATACTTTCCCTATGAAATCATGGGGACACCTGATTATCTTGAGCCTCCAAAATACTTTTATTCTTTTTGGCCTATATTTATAATAAAGTCCAGGCAAAAGCTCAGTGATTCCTTTAAAAGTACAGCAGAATTGAGATTGACTATGAGGATTTGACTGCAAGCAAACTAAGTCTATATTTGGAATATATCAGTGTTAAGGTTTAAACTGCAAAATACATGGAAGCAGATTTGGACTGATGTTTCTCACATCTTCGAACTGCTTTTAATGTGTGTTTCAATCTAGAAGAGGTAGGGAAAGAATGGGAAGCTACATTTACTATGAATGATGTGACTGGCTAGCTCTTTTTCATAGCTACACTCTTCTTCAACCTCACAGCAACCCTGTAAAATTGTATTTTCATTTTTACAGATGAGATTGGAGACACAACAAGGTTATGCACTCTGTTCAAGATCACAAAGCTAATAAGCAGTCTAACTGGTAATCAAATTCAGAAATTTGATTACCAACCCCAAATTTAGTTTATATTTAGGTTCTATCGTGTATACTGAGCAGGATCTTGATGCACATATTTAAAGCAAAATGTAGTGATTTTTCAATGTTGGGTAATCACATGTCCATTGACTGTATTGACTAGTCTGCAAGCATCATAGAACACAGAATTCAGGTTGTATGTATTTCTATATGTCCCACAATACTTGGCAGAGGGTATGCTCAGAACAGTAACTGGTGAGTTACCTCCCACTGTGAGTGTAAACATCGTGCAGGTGTGGAAGATAATCCCTGATAAAGGCGCAAACCTGATCTTAAGGCCTGAATTCTGAGCTTTCCTTTTAGAGGCACCACTGGACAGATTTGCCAGCAGACCTGAACAAATACCAGCAGCTGAAATCCAGGCACACAGCTCCGTAAGTCTTGGGTGTGTTGTTTATGATCATACCTCATCAGCCAGCTCCTTTCCTCCCCTTCCCTGGTGCCTCTTTGGCCGCTCTGTTTCTCTTCCCTGGCTTTGAACCTGTTGGCAGCTTCAATATCTTCTTCAAAGAGCTGAAGACAAGCCTGATGTTACAATTGCCTTGCTTAATTCCAGACAGGTTCCCATTAATCGTATTAAATTTGGGTGAACAAAGGGTATTTAGTCTATGACAGAGATGAACCATATCTGGATAAATATAAACAAGAGAGTTAATTCTGCAAGGCCACTATTTGCCAGCAATTGGAAGGATGTCAGCAGTGCCCTTGCTAAGGCAGGTGGGAGGGTGGAGGGTGGATGGCAGAAGAGGTTTAACAAAATTATTGCTGAGCATCTGGACTCTGTATAAAGAGGAGAATAAAGATTGCAACTGGAATACATTAGAAGGAAAGCAAATGTTTTATCCACAGAAAAACAGGCATTAATAATATCAGTCTTTAATCCACCCCAGAGCCCCCTAGCTTGCCTTCTTCACTGTTGACTTTCATCTTCCTCGCAAAGCCGCCTGCTAAAGGTCCCTTCCCAGATCAGCCTTAGGTCATGGGGGCAGAAATACTGTTGCTAAACAGATATGCAAGGGAGTAGCATGTGTGATTGGAGTACAGTGTGACAACATAATCCCAGCACGGACGGATGAGGTCAGTGTAGGGTGATGTTGGCTTTTCTAGCATCTACTGAATCATCTGATGGAAGCAGCAATTGAAAAGAATAAATACAAACACATGCGACACACTGCCACAAGGACTTTATGGCCCAGTTCTAAGAGAAAGGATCCTATTTTGATAGGATCAGTAAGGCAGTGGAGAGAACAATAGGCTGGCTTTAGGGGACCTCTGCTCCCTTCTTGTCCCCAACACTAGCTGGGCAGCTGTGTGACCTCAGGTTGCCTGGCCTCTGAGAAATGAAGGCATTGGCCCATCTGGTATTTAAAGTCTCTTTCAGTTTCAAAGGCATAGATTTGTCCCATGTAAAGAAATTTTATGAAAGTACATTACTCCAAGACCCCAGCCTTGGGATCACTGTACTGAGCTGCAGTGTTTCTTAGTTCCTGCGTGAAGAATGTTTTGTTTAACCTCTACCGATAAAGACTAAGTGTTGGCAGGTGCATTAGGCCCAGAGGTTGAAGCAAAGCAGAATCAGAGAGAAGGTCTCTGGAACAACATTCCTGCTCCAAGCCATGACCACAGAATTCCAGTAACTGGTAGGTCTCAAAGTCTTTCTTGCAACAAGTAGAACAAGGAGAAATGACAGGATCCCCAAACAGCATTTAACAATCATAGTTCACACTCCACATTCCCTGACACACTATGTACTTGCACACATCACTGTTGCTCATGTTTTTCTTTATGTCAGAATGTTTTCTGCTTATCAAAATTCTACCCACCCCAACTCCAGCTGGGAGGAACTGTCTCTGCATGCTCTTTGGTTGTCAGTTACAGAACCCACTTCATTCCACCTCATATTTCAGTCCTAATATGATTATGGACTAGAAACTCCCTGAGGGCAGGGACTGGGTCACATTTATCTATGTGTCCCTGGGCCTGTGAGATATATTATAGGCACTCACTCAATGAAGTCTTTTGAACAGAACTGAATGGGGATTGCCAGGTTACCTGCTAATGTGACGGCAATGGAGACAGAGTCATATCCTAGGGCATTTGTAGCATTGCAAGTATAGAAACCCACATCAGCTTCCACTGGTGCCAAGATCTGTAAGGAATCATCTGGCTGTAGAAGAATCCTGGAGCAACAGAAAAGAAATGTCAAGTCAGTGGACTCCTTTTTGGTATTCAACATTGGGAAGGCAGGAAGGAACCTTGAGGTATATTTAGAACTCTCTTTTAACTACTAAGAGAGACCAGTTAGGACATTAGGGAAACTAGGCTCTCTTGCTATTTCAGTTGGTGTGATTTTGATTGCAATCTCAAATCAGGAGGTTTTAGATTGCTTTTGCAGCCTGTTAATTACTTTATCTAAATGCTACTAGTTGAAGCAGATGACATGTGCGCTAAAAACATATAACCCACAAAACATCAGGGATGAGAGAGTATGGTAGAAAAAGATAGTGCAGAGAGATTTACAGAAGGCTTACTAAGGAGAATACAAAGTTATGAAGGAGGAGTGGGCTTGGAACAGTGGTAGGAAGAAGGCAGGGGTTCAAGATATGGAAAGAGGCGTCTGTTAAGGTTTGGGGGTGGGATCTTGATAAGAGTATATGATGCACATATTTTTACTTATGTGTCCTTGTATACACATACACACAAACACACAGTCTTCATTAGACTATAAATACTATGAAGCACAAAACTCAGGTCTTATTTATTGCTTTCATTTCCCATAATACTACAGAGGGCTTTCTGTAAAGAAAGTGTCCAGCAGAATAAAGGGAAAACTTGTCCTTTTGTGTCATAAAGAAACAATTCCAGAACAATTAGTCTAGATCAGATATTATTTTTACCCCAAAAGAATTACAAGAATCAAACTGCAAGTGCCTAAAACAAACTTCAAAACCCTTTCAATCTCAGTTTACTGATTTTTCTTTTCTAGATTTTTTTCCCCATTTCTAGGAACTACTTGCTTCTTTATGTCAATTAAGCAGATTAGTGACTAACAATGGCTTGAAGCTGATGTCTTGGTGATTTGGTGAGGATGACAGTAACTGGAATGTGTATGTTGATGGGGAACCTAGGAGGGTTGGTGAGGATAGGGTTGGAGATCAGTGCTTGGGCCAGGCAGGGCATTAAGTTGACAGAGCATTCACAGAGATGGTTTTGGGGAGATTTCTGGGCTCCTTGAGTCAATCATTTCCATCTTAATGATTCTTTCCATTTCCCTAGTTTCAAAAATCTCAAAGAACTGGTTACTCAATACCATGTTAACATCCATCCCTAGGAGGCAAGCAGGCAACAGGGGTTGTTTTTCAATAAAGAAAGGAAAACAGTTAAATCAGGGGAACTCATAAGACTGCGTGGTGAATTTAAGACTACCAGATCTCCTGCCCCAGCAACATTCTCCCACTAGACAATTCTTTCCTTTCTTTTCTATTTCTCTTGCTGGGTCTCCTGAGACTCTCTGGCATTTGCAGTTCAGCAGCACCTCTGGTCACCTCTCAATCATCCTGGGGTGGGTAGCCAGTCTGGCCCTGAGTCAGGCCTTCTCCACTCTGCTTTTGGCCTTGGGCCTACTGCTTGGCTTACTTCTACCTCCTGCCCGAGGAAGGGCAGGCAGCAGGGGAAGCAAGGCTTACATCCAATCAATCTAGTTATGTACAGCAGTGCTGGTAAGATGGGGAGGGAAATAGGACATCTTAGCTACAGGGAAGCTTTTGGAGGGTTTGTGCTTGATTCAGTACCATTCTAAACCACCATCACATTACTGGGGACAGTAGAGATTCTGTGGCATTGAGTAAGGATTGGAACTGAGTGTGGGATAAAAGAAAAACTGTGCGAGATTGTGATGGAGCTCACCCCTGCATTCACTCACTCATCCATCATCAAACATGAGCTTTTTTTTTTCCCCAAAGGCAAACATTATATGTTAGTTTATTTCCAAGAAGCTAATAAGAGAAAGATGACTATACTACACTATTTGCTTATCATTGGTAGGTCATGTAATACTTTAGAAAACAGCATCACTCTTTTCTAAAGGAATCTTATCAGATGCAACGTAATGCAATATCATTCTAAGTCTCTACAGGTGTTCAAGCTGTTTTATATTAAAAAATAAACTTGACTTTATGATTTAGATCTTTATGATGTTTCAAGAATATGTATGCTTCCATAATAATTTCCAAATAAGAATAATGAAAGAAGGCATAATCAAATTTCAATTGAACTGATTACTCAGGATGATTGAACTTAACAGATCACTATTCAGTTTCATCACACTGAAAAGGTAGGGATTAAAACTAACTAAGTCTCCAAACCCATTAGGATAGATGGCTTCCTTCAAATAGCAACATCTCTTTTTGAGGGGGAGGAGGTTATTGAAGACATAACTCAGGGGTGTTCTACCATCATTGAGCTACATTCCTAGCCCTTTTGAGACCCCGTTTCACTAAATTGCTTACTGATTCACTAAAATGCTAAGGTTGGCCTTGAACGTGCAATCCTCTTGCCTCAGACTCCTGAGTCTCCGGAATTATAGGCATACACCAATGTGCCCAGCTAACATCTCTCTTTTTGATAAAAAAAAAAAAAGGATTCTTAAATTGAACACTTTGAGCAGAATACTAGAAGAGAATTCTTTTGAACTTTATTTTGGTTCTTCTGTGATTTAAGTAATGGTCACTGGCAAATCTCTTTACTTCCTATATTTCAGTTTATTAGTTTCTAAAACCCAGTATATATTTCCTACTGAGCAGAAGGGATTGCTAAAATAAGGTAGGTAGAGAACTTCCACACTGTGCTCTGGTGCTTCCAGTGCCCTTTGTTAGTAATGCTGGAATCCTGGATGGTGAATAGTGTTGACCTTCATAAAAATCTTAATTATTAAGATAAAATACACATGGAACAAATCCTATAAATTTTATTCATAAAACTGAGTTCTCTGCTGGGCAAGGTGGCACACACCTGTAATCCCAGCGGCTTGGGAGGCTGAGGCAGGAGGATCATGAGTTCAAAGCTTTGCTTAGCAAAAGTGAGGCACTAAGCAACTCAATGAGACCCTGTCTCTAAATAAAATACAAAATAGAGCTGGAGATGTGGGTCAGTGGTCCAGTGCCCAAATTTGAACTCTGGAATCCCCCCCCCCCCAAAAAAAAAGAACCCCAAAACCAAAACTGAGTTCTGTGGCTCAAGTGTACACAGCTCTCTGAAGGGGGAGTCAGAGTTAGGATTTGAAATAGGCTTTCTTGCTTGTGACACCCCACCCATCTCCCCAATACCTCTGAGACTACCAGAAAGTTCAACTGTTTAGTCATGCTTTCTTCTTGTAATCAGAAAGCTGCCCATAAGCGTACCCTGCACATTTGGCCCATTCGAATATTCTGTCCCTTTTGCTAGCAATCTATGAAGGCATACATCCTTTTAAGTCTAGGAGAGGATTTGACTCCTAGTGTTGTGACAATATGCCCATTAAATTGGAAAATGGGAGGGTGGTGGTTGGAGGCTGCCACTAGGGGGAGCAGTAGTTCTGGAATGTTTCCATGTTGGGCTCTCTAGGAAGCATGGCAAAGAAAAGCAGGGCCTGCTGTGGAGATGGAGGTTTTCTTCAGCCTCTGTATCTAGCCTGGCATCATAGGAAAAAGATTCCTGGAAAAAAAAATAATTTCCTTGTATTCCAGGCGTCTACTTTATTAATTTAACTTAATTTGTTAGTAGCTGATTTCTGTCATCTTGTGTTTAGGTTTAAAATTTGACAGGCCTGTTTTAGAATGTGTAGGCAGAAAAACATTGTGTTGCTTTCCAAGCAAAACCAGAAAAATCTCTCTGGGGTTGTTTTGGAATTTAAGAAATCAGAAAATGAGGGGACATGGAATGGACGTAATTAAGACCTACGCAGCAAATGGTACTGTGGTCATATTAGGTATACTAAATACTCCCTGCTTTCCTTCCACACCCGCATCTCACTTCCCTTCTGGTTTACTGGGCTAAAACTAATTGCTTTATTTATTTGCCCATGCTTTTAGCCAGGAAGTAAAGGAGGAGTTTGCTTTTCTGGGTCCTTTACATATAAGCTTCTTTGTGACAGCATGTCTTTTAAAGCATTCTACAGTTAAGTAAGGACCACTTGAGAGACTACAAAAATTGTTTTCATTATATAAATAAAAATCCTTGTCATACATGGGCATATGATATGGACAAGATGTTCATGGCCAAGTACAATCTCCTTGAGGTTAAGTCACCTCTGTATTTTCAATGTGCTGTGATAAAGGTATCTTACTTAAAGGAGGCAGCTCTGGGTGTACAAAGTCTTGAGCAATTCTGCAAGCAGGGTGGCATCATGATATCTTTTTGATTCTTCTCTCAAGTGTGAATACCACTGCCTTATGCAAGCCCTCTTTTCAAATTGACCTCCTTGACCAACCACGAGAAGCTGCTGTGTGAAGGGAAAAACTTCTAAAGTTGGATTCAAGGGACTTAGACTCCAGTCTGGGGTCCTGTGGTCTTGGGCAAGCCATTCAACTATGTGAGCGTCTAAGTTCCTACTGTAAACTGGAGATAATACTGGCTTGAAAGAGCTTCTGTGAAGAGTATATAGAAGAGCATATAAACTCATTCTTAAAGTTTTGCAAGTAAAAAGGCCCATTTAAGTATCATGTTTAATAAATTGGTGGGTTTTGTTTGTTTGTTTGCTTATTGTTTCTTAATGGTATAGGCAGTGATAACCAAGTAGCTTCCCAGTGACAAAGTCTTCTCATCTATAAAATGAGAACTGTAGCACCTACCTAGGAATTTCCCATCAGAAATGCCATCTACTATATGGACCAATATTGTGCCACCTTAGGTATTTTATCCTAACAGGTAAGCATTCTTAAAAACATTTTGGGACCCAACATAGAACTGGAAGCTGAGAATCATGGGTATATTCTTCCTAACAGTAGCTTCCACATGTTTTCAAACTTATCTGCTCCACATCCTAGAACACATTTCTTATCCTAGTCAAGATGGCCTCTTTGACTCTCCTTGTCAATAGCTTTGGACAAAAAGGCAGGTTGTCTGTTCTCCTGTCTACCCTTCCAAAACATCGCCATCCCTTAAGAACTAACTCAAGCTCTATCTCTGTGTGCCACCACAATCCACAAAATTCCAACCCTATCCTGATCTTCCAGTTGTTCTAAGCCACTCTACAAAGTCATTTCCAAATACAGCATCTCATTTTCTCAGAGAATAAATTATTATCTCAAAGGTGGGGACTCTCTCACTATTTTATAGTTCTGTCTTCAGAATTCACTATGCTGCTGGCCTGCTAAATACTTAATCAGTACTTGTTTAGTTACCTTCAAAGCAATAGGGCTGAAGTGACCATATTTATAATATAGCACACAATGGAGAGTGAACCAGAGCTCAAATTCAAGAGCCATACTAACTGGGTTCTAACCCAGGTCTACCACTTAGTAGCTTTGATGCCTTGGGCCAGTAATTACTAAATTTCCCAGTGACAAAGTCTTTTCATCTATAAAATGAGAACTGTAGAACCTACCTAGGGATGTTGTGAAGATTCCATGAGTTAATGTATTTAAATTACATAGGAAAACGCAGGTTGCTGATAGGTAGGGTATTATTTTGTTATTGCAGCTGTTGTTGACTTCGCCATCATCATTAGTATTCATTCTTTGTGCTACATATTCTGGCTGTGGTGAGGAGCTGTTTAGCATAGGTGAATGATTGAGAAATGTAGGGATTTCAAGGAAAAAGCATAGACCAGGGATATAGGGAAAGAGCAAAGGGTTTTCTGTTTGAGAAACCAGAGCATGGGAAAGAGCTGTGGAGAACAAAGGCCACAGGGCACATTGGATTGCTAACTGCCTTAATTCTATTCTTGATTCAGGAATGTCTGAATAAGGACAACTAGTTATTCCGTAACTGTTTTAACACTATTAACTAAACTCTGAAATTTTAGACACTAAAAAAGTAGCCAGAATCCCGCAATTTCAGGAAAGTATATAAGTAACAAGAGTAAAAGAATGAGAGTTGGAAAATAGTGAACTCATAAGCAAATAAGTAAATTTAAAGCAATCTGAGTAAGGACCATTGGCTCCAAACTCCTACTTATAGGAAGAGATGTTTTTTTCCTTATCCTGAATTGAAAACTTTCTTTTCCTGCTTAGGGATTCCCTAGATTAGGATAAAACCTACCACAAAGGGGGAATGGGAACCAATATTTATTAGACAAGTATATATGCTTTATATCATTTTATTCTCACTATCAAGTTACTAGATTGATATTATTTTCCCATTTCAGAGAGGAGGCTCATAAAAGTAATTTGTGTAGCTGGTGCATGAGTGAAATCAGGAATGGGAAATGACCTTTGACCTTTTCTTAAACTGACCACATCCCGGCATCCACTGAGGCATCATAATAGGAAGACATGTGGTTTGGCCTCATTTCTGGTGGGGGGTAATTTGTGCCAAGGTATGTAGTTACTCAAGGAAATGGACAATCACTGAAGTCTGGATTTTAAATAGTTTGAAGCATGAGGTAAAAGGAATGCTGTGAGAAGACCTCCTCTATGAGCAAGAATATTTTTTTTTCTGAAACCAAAAATTATAGTAGCCCAGAAGCTTGCAAGGAAGTTTTATTTTGTACAGATACTTTGGGGAACTGATTTGAGGTTCATGAAGAGTTTCATATCACCATTTGGCTAGGGCAATTTTTTTTAACCTTTGCTATTTTTAATGTACTTGCCAACTAAGAGTTATTTAATGCTGGAAGCTTCACTATTGCTTAGATGGAAGTATAGAAAATATTTTTGGAATGGGAAAGGCCACCTGACCACACATTCTTAACCCTGTCCTCATGCTTTTTGCCAACATTTTTAGCTTCTTTCTTTTTAGAAATTCATGAAATCGTGAATTTGCTAATGTGTGTAGCTTTTTCTGCCTGCTGGTATTTCATTTCAAACTCCTATCCTCTGCATGAAATGACTGTGGCTGGATTTCCTATTAACTTAGAATAGGGGATCTTCAAACTCCAGCTGTCTCCTGCTTTTGTAAATAAAGTTTTATTGGAACTCCGCCATACAAGTTAAGTACTGTCTATGGTTGCTCTCACACTATGAAGGCAGAATTGGGACAGAAATATGATGGCCTACAAATCCAAAATTGTTTACTATTTGGCCCCTTTTAAGAAAAAAGTAGTGAAAAAATGGTAAACATGTGGATGTCTGACCTCGACATAAAAGAATTTTCACTTCGTTTGTCCCAGTAATTTCTTTATTTATACAAAATGAATGAAGAAAACAAAAAACAACAAAAAACAAATAATCCCCCCCCCAAACTTAACTATTTTATCTGCCATTTGCTAAGACCACCCTTCTAGAAGAATAAGCCCATTGCTAGTGGGATCTTTGCAGATCTCCAAACCCTTCAGAGATTAGACAGTTCTGACTTAGAGCCTTACTCTTACTGTAAGAGTCGTCACAAATTGTCTAGTGTTCTCTGATGCTCCTACCTGCCTGATGCCCAATGGTCATTTCTGTGACCTTTGCATTGAGTTCCATTACTTTCCTTCTGCTGAGTTTATATATTTATTGAGATGGTCCCTATTTTCCTGCCTTGCTATCCTTAAACTTTTCAACTGGGAAAAACATTTGTCATCTCCATTTCCTTTAGTTCTGGAAAGGAAACAAGCCAAACCAAATTGAAACTGGTTTATTTTTCCTTCCCTATCTTCCCTGCCTCCAGTTTTTATATTATCTGCAAACTTGGAAACTGCATTTCATGGGCTTATGACTTTTATATATAGCATTATTCACAACTGTGGTTCTGAAATTGACCCTGGAGGAATTTCCCTTCTGATTCTCTCTTCCATTCTGAGAAGTTTCCATCTGTGGACACTTTGTGTTGCCCAAGTTAATGCTTTCCAAATAGTTCTTGATTCATCTCCTATTCAACACCACTTTGGAATACTGTCCAAAGCTTTCTGGCAAGTGTAAGACTTCAGAGGCTACAGATTTCTCTTTCTTGCTGGATCAGAAATGATAGCAAAAAAATATCAGTAGGATGTGTGCATCCTCTCCTGATGCCTGGATTTGGCTGATGATCTTGCATCATGTTGTTTCCCTTGAATACGTTTCTACCCCAACTCTTTAAACAACTGCCCAATGATCCTTGCAATAATAGCAAAGCTTCTTTCTTTGTGATGTCCTGGAAGATGGTGTGATACAATGGACCTATGTCTAGCTGATAATGATTATGGATGCTGACAAATGAGTATCCATTATGACACTATTTCTGTTCTCCTCTACTATGATGTAGATAAGTGTCCCCCAAAGGTCCATGTGTTAAAGGTTTGGTCATCAGCCTGTGACACTATTGGGAAGTGGCAGAACCTTTAAGCAGTGGGGTCTAGTGAGAGGAAGTTATGTCACTGGGGTGTACTTTTGAAGGGGATATTGGAACCCCTTTCTCTCCCTACTTCCCAGCTGCCATGAGATGAGCAACTTCCTCTGCTATGTGGTCCTGCCATGATATACTGTGCTGCCACAGGCTCAAAGCAACAGCAACAAATGACCATAGAACAAAATCTTCAAAAGTGCGAGCCAGAATAAACCCTTGTAGTTTTTAAGTTCATCATCTTAGGGATCTTGTCACAGTGATGGAAAGCAGACTAATATACCCACATCCTTGCTATTCTGAAGGGAAAAATAAAACTTAGTGCCTGGCTTTGTTAGTATCATTTAACTAGCAAGAAAACCAAGGTTCTGAGAGATTCAGGTGGATTCTAATATGAAGTGGCAGAACTAGGACCTGTGCCTAAGTTGCTCTGATTCAGTTTTACTATTTTCTACTGCTATGGGCTTCTGTGTTAACTGATATAGCATCAGGTGTGCCTCCAGGTGAAGAGAGCAGGAGGAAATAAGGTGGAAACACCTAGACTCAAAAGAGGAAGCAAACAGGAATAGGCTTAGTGATTAAAAGGCAGAAACTCCTTGGCATTAGCCCTTTCTCCATTCCATGTAAGTAGAACATCATTCATGAGTTATATCCTATCCTTAAGGAGAAATAAATATTTTTTTTCAAATTATCTAGTTTCATATTGTTATTACTTTTTTTAATGTTCACCTGCATTCCTTTTGAAAACTCCCACAACCTTAAGGAAAGTCCTGTATAAATGCTTTACGACGTGATCAGCTGTACTGTGGTTATTATGTGACTGTCAGCTCAGTGTTGACCTGATAGTGTTAAATAGTGAGCAAAGATTACCCTGACAGTGTGATGCTGTCAGCAATATTTATATCTTTCTTAGAGGAAAAGATCAATCTTCATCCCAATTTGGTAATACAACCTAGGGTGACAATTTTGGAGAATCTGACTTTTCTTTTCTATAGTCAGCACTGTCCTTAAAGGTATTTTTTTCTAGAGTTGGGTTCTGATAAAAATATTGAATGTGTTTGTCCACATTATGTAAGCCTCCTGGTATCAGATGGGGGAAGGGTTATTTACCATATTTTTTTAGCTAGAGGTGTGGTATATGTTGTATCTAAATGCAAATTAGAGATAGCTTTTACTTGAATCTCAACTGAAAAAGTGGTGACAAGTTTTGTATTTATCCAAAGCAACTGAAAATCAAGGAGTAACTTAGCTTCAACCTGTTTATAGTCTTAGTCTCTAAACACACATGCATAGACCATTAACTGTAAACACACACAGATAGATGTGACCACTGCAAGGTTTACTGAGTGCTCAGTATGCCTTACAATATGAGTATTTATAGCTGGTTGGGTATATATTAAGGTAGAGCTGCCTATAGAAGAAAAGGCTGTCCCTAAAACAAATATGCAGAAATGAAAATGAGAGCCTCATAAGTTGGAAGTCACCTGGCAGGAATATTGAATGTTAATTTTATGCTAGGTTTACTTGACACCAATGATTTTGTTATAAAACAATGGCAAGTCCATTAAGTGAACAGTAAAAAAGGAATACTTCCTAGAGTCAGAATGCTTTGGGTTCAAACTCTAGCTCTACATTCATTGAGTGAAAACTTGCGCAAGTTAATCTAACATCACTGTGCCTCAATTTCAACATCTGTAAAATTGGGATAGTAACCTTAAAAGCTTATTGTAAGAATATATGCACACCTGAAACTCAATGTTAGTGCTCAATAAATGTTAGCTATACTGATGATGACCATGAAGATTTATCCATGGGTCTCGCTGTGATAGAAATATGGTCTGGATGCCATAAGGTATTTACTCTTTGTACTTATTCACCGTACAGCAATGCTTTTCAAAATGTACAACTTTGTTTGCTAGAATCTGGGTTCCCTGAAACTTATGTAGTGGAGAACACATAGGCAAGGCAGAAATGCTTATTTAAGAGTGTGTATCACTCTGGAACTCTGACATGGTTGCAAGTCTGCAAAGCGGTGCAGACCACAGCCTCCCAGAAATTAGGAAACCTTTTTCCTAAATGCTGGCATTCATCTATCCATTTCTTTGTTTATTCATTCTTCAGTTTTTCATCTGTTGAGTGTCTGTTTTTAGAATTCTGAAGAAAATATGATTAAGACACATTCTTAAACATCTGCCCTGGAAGGAGACTGACATAATCCAGAGGGTAATTTTAAAAAACCAAACAGCTAATTCAAATCAGTGGTAAGGGAGTATAGGGTAGGGTGCTATGTGGGTACTAGAGGGCTCATCAGGACCCTTGGGTTCCACAGGGGTAGGCTCCCTGTGAGGAAGGAGAGAATTAGCCAGACAAAGTGGGTTGGATGGTCCCAGGTAAATTCATAAACAGCAAGTAATGGGGCATTGCTGGAGAGCAGGGATCAATGTCATAGGTAGGGGATATGGTAAGAGATGAAGCCAGAGAGATAGGTACAGGTTAGAAGATAAAAGGCCTTATATGTCACACAAAGGCATTTGGACCTATGTACAGGTGATGGCAAGTCATTAAAGAGGTTTAGGCTTGGGGACAGTAGGAATAGGTTTGCTGGAAAGGTGTTCTGGGGTAGCATGGTGAATCGTCTAGAACACAGGGCAGTAAAGGGACAGAGAGTAAACACATTAGGCTTCACAGAGGACCACTGCTGTCCTTGTTCTACATTCTAACTTTTGTTTTTAGTAGTCCCTTTAAAAAAGCAAAAGCTATTCTTTTAATAACTCTTTATATAACCCAGGTCCAAATTCCAGCTCTACCACTTATTAAGCATGAGACCTTGAGCAAGTGAACTTAATAGCTCTGTGCTCAATTTCATTGGCTCTTTTATTAATCTTTAAAAAGCCATTGTTCATAACCCTTTAAAAGATGTTAAAGCCACTGGCTGTAATTTGTTATCCTTTGCTCTAAAGAAGGCAGCCCTGTAGCTAAGAAATTGTTGCAATTAGAGTTGACAAAGGCAAACCTGAGCAGAGGTATACAGATAAGAGGGAAGTGGAGGATGAGAGGGCTCCTGAGGAGCCAGAGAGTCCAGATTGGGAGATGAAGAAGAAAGAAAAATATTCTGGCACGAATGGACAGGGCTATTCCTTATTGAGACAGGGATTCAGGAGTTTAGTTTTAGATATAATGAGATGACCTATTTGTGAAGCACCTGGATATGGTAGCATATTTGAATCAAAAGAGAGGTTAGGTCTGGTGCTACATATGTGGGAATCACTAGCATAAAGGGGAACACAGGAGCTACTGACATCACTACTGCATGTTGAGTGAGACTCTAGATAAGAGGTCTCCTCTGAAGAGTGGTTGTAGAAAGGAGAAAGAACAGCTAGAGAAGTAGGAAGAAAACCAAGTTCATGTGGTTTTCAAAGTATCAAAAGAAGTGTTTTTAAGAAGAGGTGCTTAGTTGGTGCAGAATGCTGCTGAGAAGTCCAATCAGATAAGGGATGTTTTGACAGAGACAAGTTTCTTCTTTGGTCAGAAAGAAGAAACTTCTGACCAAAGAGGAAACTTGTTGGGGAGGGAAGAACCTTTTCGGAGAGAAGTGTATGCTATATGCAGCCTTAGATCATGAGGGGGGCAAGGAGAAGCCAATTCTGTAATAAACTGAGTGGAAATATTAAAACATCCATGATCAATAAACTTGGGGAGTTAAACATAGAAAATAGAATTCTACATGTAAACTATTTGGGGGATTTAAGTTGGCTACTCCAGGGCTGTACTATTAATGGTTTCAAACCATGAAGGTAGCTTCAAGTGCACAAGGCCCATGGCGTGAATCTAGCACATTCTCTTCTTGAGGATTTTGCAGCGAGCAGCATGGTAACAGCTGTCAATTACAGATCCATATAACTGGGAGAATTCAGCAATGATAGTAAAGAGAAAATGAGGCCACATTCTCTTGTTTTCAAAACCAGGTGGCATCCGAGGGAAGTGGCATATGCCTGTAATCCCAGCAGCTTGGGAGGCTAAGGCAGGAAGATTGCAAGTTCAAAGCCAGCCTCAGCAAAAGTGAGGCACTCAGCAATTCAGTTGATGTATAGCTGGCATATTTAGAGACCCTGTCTGTAAATAAAATACAAAATAGGGCTAGGGATGTGGCTCATTGTCAAGTGCCCCTGAGTTCAATCCCTGGTACCAAACAAAAAAACAAAAAAACAAAAAAACAAAAAAAAAAAAGAAAGAAAACCAAAAAACCAACCAAACAAAAAAAAACCCAGGTGGCATAGGCCCTCGAAGAAAACTGATAACTCAAGCTGATGGCTGTGCTGAGAAGCCCAGTTCTGCTTCTTTTTCTCAAGTGGTCACACATAGCCATCTCAACCTTCAACCAGTCCAGGACTTTTCCAGAAAACTGGCAGTAGTTTTGGAATCTAACTTCTCCTCGTTCTGCTTCTTTTATACACAGCCACTTGCATTTTCACAGTCCGGTCTCTCTCCAATTCAAAGACCTAAGTGAATGAAATATTGGGAGGGAAGGCAAGAGGACAGGAGAGTGTGGAAAGGAGAGTGACCCCCCTGCCCCCCCGCCCCCCCCACCCCGTTCCAAAGGGTCATTTCAGCAGTGAGACTTGTCTACCTCCACCAAGTCTTTTAACAAGATTAAAATCTAGCATGTAGTTCTACTTTGGGATTCACTATCCCCTCTTTTCTCTTTCAGTGCTTCCTAGAGGTGGTCCTGGGAGCTCTGGCTATGGAGCTGTAGAGGAACCTGTTTAAATGTAAATTATGGGTTTCTACTACAGAAAGATATTCTGGGGCCAGGGGAGAGTCTACATTCTAACAGGTTCCTGGTAATTATTATGTGCACTGAATTTGGGAACCCCCCTCTGTCCAGTTGTTAAAAGTCCAGAAGTTTAAAGAAAAGTACTCTGCCTGTTGGAGTTCCATGCAGAGCACTTCAAGTGTTTTTTGGTTTCTGGAGAGCAGTGCTCTTATTTCTCATCTCACTTCCTTATACTTATCACTGTATTATCCAGAAAATATTTATGGCATTGAAGGGAATAATGCCCTGGAGCCCTCCGCAGCCTCCCAGGTTCTACTCCTGCTCCTCTACAATCCCCCTGCCTAACATCCTCCAAAATTTTCCCTTGGAACTCAGACTAAAACCCCAACTCCTTCTCTGGGACTCTGGTTAGCCTCACGCCTCATCCCATCCCACATTCCAGCCAGATGACCTTCTTTTAAGGCTCCTTCAACACACAAAACTCTTTTCCCTGTAGGGTTTTTGCATTGCTTTTTCCTCGTCCAGGCAGGCTCTTCTTCCTGACATCACATTCTGGAAACTGGTCATCATTCAGAACTTGATTTACATGTAATCTTCACAAAGTACCTGTCTAAAGTGGTCACCAAGTTATACCCTTTCTGTTTTAATTTTCTCCCCAAACACTGGTAGATGGTATTTTCTGGCTTATTTTTCTGTGTTTGTTGTCTTGCTCCATTAACAAATCAATTCATTGACTATTTATGACCTATTTGACTCCCAAGCACTGGGGATACAGCAATGAAGAAAGTCTCTGTCCTCGTGGACAGGCAATCAGCAAATACATTATACATTAGATGATGATAAATTCTAGTAATAAAGTAGCAGAGTTGAAGGGATAAAGAGTGATGAGGGGTGTGCTTTTTGATAGAATGATTAGGGAAGCTCTCTCTGATGGGTTATTTGAGCAGAACTTGAAATGCATGCCAACTACCAGAAAACCCTCGTTCCTGCTTCACTCACCACAGGGTTCCCAGTGAGTTGATGTATAGCTGGCATATAGGAGGAAGATTAATACATACTTATGGAATAAATAATTATGCGTGCCTCTCGCTCAGCACTTCTAATACAGCCTTTGTTTTTTTGGCTTTCCAACTAGATGTTGAATTTCATCAATAGGGAATTAGTCTTCTTTTCCTCTATCCTCAGAATCAAACATAGGTTCTGATATTGGAATGTTTGTGGAATAAAGGAAGAAGAAAGTGGGGATTATGATGAAACAGCCTGTCATGATACACTCAGGGATACTCAGGAAACCACTGCTTGAGAAGTTGACATATGCTTCTGAGCATCATGTGAACTTCATTTCAACTAGTAAATTTTATACACACACACACAGTTGTATCTAAATTGTTAGTGATCCTTTAGTAAAACCAATTTCTTTTAAATGAAACTTTGGCATATTTCAAAGTTGGAGAAATGATAGAATTCTCTTAATCACTTGCCTTCTACCTTAAACTGTTCCTGTTAGTCCAGGCTACTTATAGTCTACCTTAATAAAGTACAAAGTCCTACTGACCCACAGAGAACACTAAGAAAAAATCAGGCTGAATCATACAATTGGGTATTTTGGCACTTTTCTGTTAGAAATGAATAAGTAGTTCTGAACTGCTACCAGATGCAGTAATGACAAGCAATGACACCCAACACAGAGCAGGTCACCAAGACCCCATAGCAAAGCAGTCCCAGTGGCAGCCCATGCCTCCTACACACTCTCAGCCAATTTGCTCACTCTTTTTTCTCAAACAGAACTTGGAAAAGTATATAGAAAGCCAAGCTTCATTCACATTTCTTACCAGCCAGCCACAAGTAAAAATGGAAAAAATTATAATGCTAAAGATCAGAAACAGAAATGTCTTATTTTTTTCCTAACTGCATGCAACTAATATACATTGAAAAGTGTTTTCAAGGCTTAATCTAGAAAAAGAAATCTTGATGATGTCAAAAATTATTTGTCCCTGGACCCCCGATACCTTCCCTCTATTGCTACACCAACACCCAATTAATATTCTGGGTAACTGGGGATCCAAGATGTGCCCTCTGTTGTTTTAGGTTCAACACTTTAGTATCTTTAGCAGCTGGCTGCCATGTTGCTTTTCCCAGAAAGATGCTGCTGCACCTTCTCTACCTTAGGGTTAGGGTTGGACTCTCAGTGCCCATCAAAGTACAAACTAAAAGGCTAAGGCAGTGCTTTCTAAATGCTTCTGGAATTATTGGTGTTCTTGAGATTACTAAGCCAAAAAATTGTTCAGTGATCAAAGGATAAGTTTGGAAACACTGCATTCTCTATTGTCCACTTAGAAAGTCACAACACACACTGGAATGCTTTAAAAAGTTAAAAAAATGGAAAAAATCAAGATGATTTTCAGATGGGGGATAGTTAAATGTATTCAGGAACAATAATCAGTGGTTAAAAAGGTGACATAGATCTCTACTACTATTATGACATCTCCTAGACATGTGAAATAAAAACCGAGTCAAATTTCTGAACATGACTAATATCCCATTAAAAAATCCAAATCCTATGTGTGCATATACATTTTTATATAATACAATAAAATACATAAAAATTCTAAAAGGACGTATATCAAATTATTAAGAGTGATTGCCCTGAGGAATAGGATTGGAGGGATGTGGGAGACTTGCTGTTTTTACTTTATAGATCTGGATATCATTTGATAGCCCTTTTATTACCTTTATAATAAAAATCAAGTGCTATATTAAAAAAAAGAAATAAAATGCAGCAGTAAATACATCTGTTTAGCTTTAACTGAGCACTTCTCAAACTCATGTCATTGTTGGACCCTTGGTTTGTGGGATACTCAGAAGCGATTTGTATAGCAAATTTTGAAGTTACTGTGTTGAAGACTCTCCCTCATTCCAATCAACATATGGATTTTAACCTTCTGTGGCTGTTTGTAAATGGGTGGAGGAGGTAGAAGGGACCTTGGAGATTGCCTGGTAGATAGTAACTACTCAGTTATAATAGCAGCTGCTTACGGTTATTATTAAGGTCTTGCAGACAGTAAAAGAAAAACAAAGTATGTAGAACATGTGGCACAGGGCTTGGCACACAGGTTCTGCTAAAAAATGTTGTTCTTATTTTTCTACTACCACTGTTGATTTTAACAATATGAATGGCCGTGGCCTAGGAAGACCAGTAAATGGTACGATGCTGCCACCCCAATAAGGACACATCAAAATGGAGACACCAAGAGATATTACAATAATTAATCACAGGTTCAACTGGGAATAAAAGCTTTCTGGAATAGATAGCCTTGTCCAGTCCAGAGAGAGGACAGGCTCACTCATGGGGAGCAGCAGGTGCTGGCTGCACACTCCCCAGCCCTATGTGACCACACATGGAGAGAGTGTCCTGGTGTTGAAACTTTTCAGTGGTTCATCTCACAGAGTAGAAACATAATAATGCCTTGGCCTGGAATGTTATCTTTCTGCCAAAAGTTCAAAGTCATCCAGAGAGTATCTCATTCATCTTTGGGATCCTCTGGGGATAGGGGTGAGTAGGCAGTGTTGCTTTTGCCTTATAAAGATAAGAACATACTGTGTAGAGAAATTAAATACCTTGTGTTTGCTCCAACAGTCCATCAGTGCTGAGAGAGGGCCTGAAACCCAGGAGGAGATTCCCAGGCCCTGTGCTCTAGCTCCACCCTTGGAAACACCTCAAAGGATGTGTGAACAGCCTGGTTTGGGCAAGATGTGGCCCCTTGCCTCCCCTCCCTTCTTCCCATCCCTTCTTCCACCAAGCAGCTCACCTGTCACTGAACTGAACCTCTTCCCCGTTCCTGGCCCAGCTGATGGTAGGCCTTGGGTTGCCTATGGCCTCACAGTGTAGCAGCACACTCAGTGTCCCGCTGGCCAGCGCCACAGTCTGCCCAAGGTGAGTGACCACCTCCGAGGCGGAGAGCTGCTGGGCAGCTGAGATCTTCCGTAAGATGGTGGGCTTGCGGTGTGGCCGGCGAGAGCCGCCCCCAGCCTCCCCGGAGGAGGTCCTTAGGGAGCTGCTGAAGCCAGACACATGTTTGTGAGGAGGGATGGCCACGGGGGGAAACCTCTGCTCAGAGGGCTTGAGGAGCATGCCCTGGTGCTCAAGGTGGCTACGGAAGATGTCCTGGGCCAGCTGGGCCACCAGGTGCTTGCCGTAGAGGTCGCGCAGCTCCTCGGGCTGCTGGGAGAGGTTCCTGAGGATGTCGTCCAGGCGCTTCTGCTCAGTCACCATGGTGAAGGGCAGGTGCAGAAGGGCCTGCTCGGCGTTCGGGTCCTCCTCTGAGGACGTGTTTCTTTCCATGGAGTCCTGCACCTCCCAGGAAGTCAGGAGCTCTCCGGGCCAGCCCCCCTGCTCCAGCAGCCGGGAGACAATGTCATCGTAGCGGCTCCCTGGGTCAGCAGGGAGGCCCCGCTTCTCAGCCTTGCTGCCATTGGCGAAGATCCCGTTCTGGTGCTTATGGGTCTGCAGGGCCTCCTTGGGGCTGACCTTCCTCACTGCCAGGGCCTCCTCCTCACTCCGCAGGCTCAGGGGCCGGGCCACAAGCTTATGATTGCCTCCAATGAGCTTAATCACAAACTGCTCCCGGGCGGGTCCTGCAGAACAGGTGTAGATGCCCGCATCTGAGGGCCTGAGACGATGGATCTTCAGGTAGCCAAAAGGTGCCACTGTGATGTGAGCGGAGCTGATGAGATGCTGGCCATCTTTCTCCCAGGTGATGAGGGGCTTGCGGAACCTGCGTGTGGGGCACCGGAGCACCACAGCCGTCTTAGGAAGCAGATAAGCAAACCCACCCACGATGAAATGCAGCTTCCTCTGCCTGCGAGTCTGGATGTAAACGTTCCGCGCAGCTGCGATGTGAGGGCTGTGCTTTGTGGATGGCCGCCCAGGCCCTGGCATGAGACGGATGCCAGAGAGACCGAGGAAGAGAAGACAAGAGCAGAGAAGAACCGCAGTGAGATGCAGCCGTGAGAGGGGACAAATGGGACAAAAAGGAAAGAGCTCTTAGGCAGTGATTTTGACCAGGGCCATCATTAACAAACACCTCATGGCTTAGAGGAGAAGCTGGCTACCAGCTGTGGACCATCAAGTTACCACTACCCCCAAACAGAGAACTAATGAGAGGCTGTGGCACCCCAAGCAGCACCCTACTGGGTCTTTCTGTCCTGGAAGCTGAGGAGCAGGGTCCTAGGTAGAGCAGAGCCCTGGGGAAAAGGCAGTTCCTCTCATTAAAAGCATTTGAAAGAAGAAATCAGGATCATAAAAAGAGGCAGAGAGGATAGAGAAGGGGAATATTTTCTACTAAATGTCTACTTAAGGTCCCGCAAAGTGCCAGCGCCCTAAATTACAGTGAGGAGAGTCCAGAAGCTTTACAACTCTAGGGATTAATATTGAACAGAACAAATCTGCTCAGAGTAGTTTAAAACCCCAGAGTGGATAACATTAGACTTCATTAGTAATATGCTGCCTCTAGCTTCCAGATCTCTGTATGCCAGCGAGTGAACTTTCCCCTCTACAAACTGTTTTTCCTGTGGTGAAGAGAATTCAGCCTGGCCACATGTGATTAAGATTCCTTTTCCACCTCCAGCTGAGCTCTCCAGCCTGCAGCCCTCCAAAGGCCCTGCTGCCCAACAATCTGCCACTGGTCTGGGTTTAGGGAAGGCCCCGGCACAGTGGCTGCTACTAAGTGGGGTTCTGTCTCCATCCCAGAGCTCTGACATACTCACTTGCACAGGTTGCCAGCATGCAGGGCCTGATGGAGGAAGAGAAAGGCAGGGGAGGGCACAGGGTGGAATTGACAACTGTGGAGACCCCGGTTTTCAGCACCTTCCGGCAAATGGCACTTCGAGTCTGGGTACCCTCCCCGCAGCTCGTGGAACACTGGTGAGGAAAGAAAGAGGCCAAATGCATAAAAATTCAGGGAACTATAGGCTAATGTTTTTTGTATGGACTCTCAAACTCACCAAAATATGAGAAAAGTGGCTTGGAAAAGCGACAGCCACTGAAAGAGAGAGAAATATTAATTATGATATAACAATGTGGAATACATGAGATCTTGTAGACACCTTCCACGCTAGTATTTTCCACTCTAAAATTTCCTACTGGTATTTTACCTGTTTTTATTTATATGACTTTAGAGGAAAGAGTATAGAGTACCATGTTCAAATCCCAGCTCAGCATTTTATTAAAAAGCAAGGGATTTAATATCTCTAAGGCGGTTTCTATTTCTTACATTTAATTTAGAAGCCTGTAAATTAAATGAGATAATATATGTAAAAATGCCATACACAAAATAATGTTAATGTTAATGTGGATCCCCTTCTCCTTCCTTCACAGATAACTAATATTTTGATGCCTACCTCTGATGGTAATTGTTATGAAAAACCTGCTTTGTTTGAAGGAAGTGAAAGACAATTGCTAGTTTCAAGGAGGGGTCATTCAAATGAAAGGTATGTGTGGGGGTCAAATGTATTGTTAAAAAGAAATAGCATAGTAGGGAAATACAAATCAAAATGACAATGTCATATCATTTTGTATTCACTAGTATAACCATATTTAAAAAGACAGAAAATGGTAAGTTTTGGCAAGTGGTAGGAAAATGTGAACCCTTTTCATTAGCAAACAAATGAAGTTGCTGCTGAGAATGTAAGATGAAACAGCTTCCTACAGCTCCCCAAGAAAGCAGTTTAATAGTTTATTGAAAAGTTCATTTAACGTAGGACCCAGAAATTTATTCCTAGGTGTCTACCCAAGAGTAGTGAAAACATATTTTCACATAAAAACTTATGCAAATGTTCCTGTATTTGTAATGGCTCCAAAGTGAAAACAACCCAATGTCCATCAATTGGTAAATGAATAAACAAAATCTGGTACCTTTATACTATGAAATATTATTCAGTCTTAAAAAAGGAATACAGTTCTTACATGTGCTACATGTAATACATAAATTATATCTCGATAAAGTTGTCTATAGGATTAAATAGTAAAGTATTTTATAAGAATATATAATTAGAAAAACAAATGAAGTGTTATAAAATTAATGCTAACAGTTATCAAATGCTTATGGTCCACTAGGGATGTCCTGACCTAGAACTTGAAGATGGGTGTAACGCAACATGGATAAGCATGGGAGGCAGGGAAATTTCCAGAATAAAGGCAGAAGAATTCAGGGTAGAAGGCCAGGGCAGGCTTGGGGGCAGAACCAAACCTGTTTGAACAGAGGAGCCACCCCAAGAGTGTTGAGCAGCTTGACAGGTAGTTTAGGGCCAGACTTTGGAGACTTATTTAATTTTCAGACAGAAGGTTTGGAATTGGTCCACAGGGCAATGGGAAGCCATTGAGGAGGGGAGTGACATGATGAAAGAGGTGTTTTGAGAAGGTGAATCTGGCAACAGTGTGCAGAAGGATGGGAGGCAGGGATGTCAGTGAAGGAGTCGCACACCATCCAGGCTGAGATGATGAAGGCCTGAACTGGGGTCATGGCAGCGTGCCATGTGAACTTGAAAAATGACAGTAAAAACCAACAGAGTTACCTTATATTTTCAAGTTTTATATGCTAGCACACTGCAATGACACTAATCTGTGCAAAGTACTGCGACATAGGCCACTCAGAAAGAAATTTAAGAGGCAAAAGATGGAGAGGAGAATCAAACGTGCTGCTTTTGTTACTAACAATTGTGGATTACAGATTCCACCCATCACTTATTTTATTGTAAATGACAGTACTGAATCTAAGGGTCAGGTGGGATGGGGGAAAGGAGGTTGAATGTTTTAAAATCATGGTCTTTTTAGTGCTGCCAAGTAAAAACACAGAAAAATAGTTCACCTACAGATCAGAAGATTGCATGATGATTTGGGTCAGTCTAGTGCTTTCTCTAGCTTCAGTTTCCACATCTTTGAAATGGGGAAGCTAAGCCACAGTAGGGATTGTCAGAGAGTGTTGCATGACTACAATGAGGAAGTGATTCAGGGGATGGGGAGACCCAACCACTGGAAATCAGAAGGTTCCATGTATGCTTCATTTGAAATGGCTCTCATTCTGTCTGTTTTAGAATTTGGACTTCATAGTAACATTTCACTTGTTAAAAGGCTCCTGAGGCTTTAATTTAAAAAGAGATAGATTAGATTACAGGATCTTCCAAGTTCCTTCTCATTCTCAAATGGACTACCCTGACTTTAATTTCTTTTATTTTGGGGGATGGGGACAAGTTCCATAAAAATATGATTTAAAAATATCTAGCAGCTAACTCTTTCAGGAGATTGAAGGGTTTCTTTTAAAGAGAAGGATAGTCTTTTGAGAGGTCTTCCTTTCAGAATAGAATCTGTAAGCAATTTTTTTTTTGAAATGTCTAAAACTTTGGCTTACTTCTGTCTCTGAGGAGTTCTATGCAGTAACCATGAGATTGAGCCCAGAGAGCTAAGGACAAAAACACCCATAGATCATCCAGTTCTCTTTTATCCAAAAGGCGATTTGTGTGTGTGTGTGTGTGTGTGTGTGTGTGTGTGTGTGTGTGTAGTATGGAATGAACATCTCATCTCAGCAAGGGGACCACAGAATGGCCCTGGGGATGGCAGAGTGGGCCTTTGTGAATGCTTCCAGAAGCACATTTCCCTGGCACGACTTGAGAGTAACCCCAGTGATTTGGTGATTGCTTCCCACCATTCCAGGCCCCTCCCCAGTGTTCAGAATTTCTGCTCACCAACCCAGATAGCACAGAACCTAATTAGACTCTTTGGATAATTCCTCCTGGTTCTCCAAGCATAATCTTTTCCTCCTCAGAAAACCAGCAAAGCCCGTAGGAGACCTGGGCTGTGGCCTTGAGTCCAGTCAATCAATGCTGGTGCTTCCTATAATTTCCTCTCCTGACAATGAGCCCAGATGGAAGAGAATCATCATCATAATAAGAGGTAACTTTTACTAGGCATGATGTACTTTATATGCATCAGTTAATTTAAGCCTCTTACTTGTATGTGGATAATATTATATTTCCAGTTTATAGGCAAGGAAATAAAGACCCAGAAGGTTAATTAGCTCAAGGTTATACAACCAGTAATCATCACTCAGGATTTAAAGCTTGGTTTGCTTGCCTTGAGTCCAACTCCTAAATACCCATAACACCTTTCTAAAGTCCTGCATTATTAAATGGGACCTCACTTCAGTGGTATTCCTTTAGTGCCTAATCATGAGTGTCTCTCTCTTTAAAACTGCAGACATAACAGAACTCTTTTTCTGAATTTTCTGGGTGCCATATCCTCTAAAGGCTATCAAATGCAGGAAGATGAGAGGACAATGATGACACACATGAATCCTTTCCTTGGAATACCACTCATGACAGGCTATTTTCTCATAGACTTAGGAGAGGAATACATTTACAGTACTCCACTGAGAGATGTCCTTGCCTAGAGCCACTTGGCAAATACATCAGGGTTCTTTCCTGAGTTGCTGTTTCTATTATAATTTTTTTCATGCATATGTCATACCCCAAATCAATATTCCCATGGAAGAATGGTCACTCAGATGTGCATGTGTGAGCATGGACACATATTTGAGTATATACATGTCCATCTTCTCTATACTTTTAAGTGTGCATCCTGCTAAAATCAAATGGTTTCTAAAATACAAAAAAATTATTATTTGTTTTATCATTTATTGTTCTGGGACATCTGGACTGTGATACTGCCAGAGATAATTTTTCTGTCAAACAATAAAACCTGTGTAATGTAGGTTGCTCTCAGTTGTGATGTCCTTAGACTCTGAACAGGCTGATACTGCCTGGGGCAAGAATTTTCAGGACCTATGTTGAGTGAGCTGGTATCTTAATTCTCATAGGCAGTTTTCCCCTCTGAAAGCAAATGTCTCTGTGTATTTCAATTATCAGCAGCTCCATATAAAACAGGCCAAGCATGGGGAAGGCCAATTCAAATGCTTACATGGGAGAAAGGAGAAGGTCTTGAATCTGTTTTTAAACAATGAGTTTTCTCACTTCCAGCCATACCGATCCTGGTTTTGGTTTAATTTGCTTGTGATCCCATAATGTTGGGACTTCACTAGGGAAGACATAGAGCTATCGAGCTGCAGGAGTCAAGGCAACTCAAAGAAGTCACAGGGGCTGAGAACAAATGTGTTAAAACTGCATGTAAATGAATTAATTCATGCTGATAGTAGAACAGGAATTATTTAGAAAAATAGGTGAGTTGGAGATACATGCTAATGTGGGAGGGGGAGCGGGGAGTGGTGAATACTGAGGCAATTGCTGCCCCAAATGTAGGGCAACAGAGGAACTCAAATTCTCTTGCTGGGAAGTTGTTGAAGCTTAAGAGCCAGGAAACTAACAGTAAAGAGGCAGGATTTCCTTGGCCTTCTTTTCCTAATAAATCATATCCTTTATTGTCCAGTAACTTGGAAGAGAAGAACTAGAGAGGCTTTGCCCTCCCTCAGCAGAGACTAGAAACATCTGGGAGTAGGAGGTGCCGGGAGGTCAGGAGGAGGGGGAGGGAGTGGAGCTCTAGGGAGAAGAACCCCGTGTTCTGGTCTTGTTCCAAGAGGAGCCCATTTACAATCCTCAGCTTCTGAATGTCGGGTAAGGGCTGGCCACATAGCACAGGTCCCTGTAGCCTAGTTAAAAGCTAGTTATATACTATGGTATAAATAGTTACAAAATACTGCCCTGTAGTGTTCAGAGAATTGTTTGGTTCTCTTGTCTTTCCCATGTATGTGTTTGGGGTCACTTTTCCTACTCATGCCTCTTGTTCTCTCCATCTAGGGGACATCATACCTCTGTCCAGTCTGAGAGGAGCCACTCACTGGGGCAGTCCTCTTTCTTGCAGGCTTGCTGGGAAGTCAGCTTGGAGGCCGAACAGAAGGTCTCCGGAAGCTCCAGGAAGCTACCATCAGCCATGCGCTGTTTGCAAAGAACCTCACGTTTCTGAACACCTCCACCACAGGTCCTGGAACACTGGGGAGGGACGAAAGAGAAATTCAATGCAGGAAGGTAGTTTGACCACCAATTCTCACCTGAGCCTTGGCTGAGTAAAGAGTATAAAAATTAAAAACTAAAAATAAATAAATAAAATAAAATTGACAAACAAACAAACAACAACAACAACAACAAAATGACTATGACAAACTAGGCATCAGGCCAAAGGACTTTTTCCCCCTCTCTTTGAAATGAATTTTGTAGCAAAATCTACATACCCTTCACTCTTAATCCCAGGTATTTAGCTTGAGCATCCAGGAATGTCAGGGGCCTTGGAATCTTAGAAAGTTGCTCCTGAACTATGATTTGTAGCTGCTCAAGACAACTGGTTTAAGAGGTTAGTATAACAGAGTGTTCAACATATTTACGACCCCGTGAAAATAATTTGTGCTGCTTCCAGGATGAATAAGAGCAAGCTCTCCTGCCATCAGTATCAATTTGCAGAAATTTGCAGGGAGGAGAGTTCTTTCCCTCTGAATGTGAGCACTCACTCTGCCACACTGGGCAGGCATTGTATTTAGGGGCTGGTTTTCTAAACAACTCCTTATTTTTTTGTTGGATTGGTGATTTCTTAGGGCAGTGGGAGCCAGAGCTGCTGAAATTCAGAATGTAAGAAAAATAGCCTCCTGTCAGTGGTTTTCGGGGGACCCCAGTAAAACACATTGTTTACACATAACTTAATAGTTCTAATCCAGCTGCATGAGGTGGGAGAGGGGACCCCTGAGGCATAGACTGTTGGCCATTTCCAAATATCTATTCCCTCTGTTTCAAGAGCAAAAGAGCCCCCATCCTCAGCTGGGTGTGTGGCTTTCAGCATAGGCTATTTGGGGCCAACCTCTCTGGAAGGTAGACATGGCCATTTGACTAAATGCTTGTCCATGGGATATAAAAGATTGGCTGTAAGCACCGTCAGGGAAGTGTGTGCAAAGACAGCCTGGCACCTTTCCCTTCCCTCTCTCTTCCTTGCAGGCTGGAGTGTTCACACAATGTCTGAAATTGCAGTTTTCTTCTTGGGTTATGATAGGCAAGATGAAAGAAGCCTGGCCTCTGACTGTGATGCTACCGCATCAGCCTTGGACTGCCTATGTTTGTGAGAAAGAAATACTTTCCACCTTACAGAAGCCATTCTTCTCTTGAGTTTTCTACCACTTCCAGTCAGATATAACCCTAGCTATTTAATATATCCACTTATCACTTCTCTGTTTTGGGGCTAGTTTACTTAAAAATAATTAGGGAGCTGGGTGCCATGGTGCATGTTTGTAATCCCAGCAGCTTGGGAGGCTGAGACAGGAGGATTTTAAGTTCAAAGCTAGCCTCAGCAACTTAGTCAGACCCTGTCTCAAAAAATAAAAAGGGCTGGGGATGTGGCTCAGTGATTAAATGCTCCTGGGTTTAATTTCTGATATTAAAAAAAAAAAATCTTCTAGAGAGTCTCTTGTCTTTCACTTGCCGCCTATGTTGAGAAATTAGGCCTGGGTTTAAAAAGCCAGAGAGCATGCACTGAAGTAGTTATCCCTCCTGTTGCAGTGATTGCTAGTGTGAGGTAGGCTGTGTGTGGTCAGCTGTACTTAGAATTGCAATGGGTATTTTTGCCTACCATCAAGGCTCTAGCGGGGACAACAGTGTGCTAGTGTGTAGTCAAAACACTACTGGGGCCCACATTTCACTCTCTTACTTGGTGGTGTCAACCTTGGATGCACGTTGAAATCACCTGGGGAGATTGGGAAAGTGCTGATGTCCAGGCAAAAACCTAAACTTAACAAATCAGAAATTGTGGAAGGTGGGTCTCAAGTACTATGTTTTCAAAAATGACTTCCTAGCTCATTCTTGCCAGATAATTCTATTGTGTAGTCAGAGCTGAGAACCATTTCTCCAAATTAATGCCCCTTTACTATCCCCAATGGAATAAAATAAACATGGGAAGGAAAATCTGGGACCCAGAAGGGTCTGTTAGGATCAGTGGTTGTTTGGACCCCACCCAAGCCAATATGTCACTTGTTTACAATTGTGAATTGTTTGAGACCACAAAGCTATTGGATAATGACATTTGAAAAGCCATTAGTTTGGTCTAGCCTTTTAATTCTAGAGTCTTTCAAATGATCCAGACATATGATGAACAACTTTTTTTTTGTATGTATAACTTAAAAAATTCTAAACAAAACAACCTTATTGAATCTCATAAGGGAAAAAAATGTATTTTCTCTAGTTAAGATCACCTACCTACCACTGAAGGCTAACAAAAAAGGTGAAACCACCCTATGATGTAGATCTTATTTCTACAATAAAACAACAAAGGTTCAGAGAGATGAAGTTGCCCAACTGAGGCTATACAGGGGCTGGAACTGGTTTATTTTCATTCAGTGCAACATTCACTAAGCTCCTACTGAGCACCATGCACTGAACATAACTGGAGAACAAGCCCAAATTTGGGTTATCTCCCCTATTCTGTAACAACTCCTCTCTGCTTGCAGAACCAATGGAAGACATTTTTGCCTCTTTCCTAGGCCTGCTGAGAGTGGGCCTTAAACTCTCACCTTACTGGAGGGAGGGTGCTGTGTACTTTAAAGTCTTAGCTTCCACTCTCAAGATCATAACTGACTGCTAGCCCAGGATCCAAGTTAGGGACCTACATTCCACAATAGTTATCTACAGTTTGGTGACTGACCCTGGAAACCTGTTTTCCCTAAATCCTTTGATTTCTGAGTCGAAAGGCTATAATTGAACATAGCTCCTAAGCAATGTGTTGAAGCTAGACAATAGAGGGGAATCTATAGAGTACCTATTATTTATCACAGAGCCAAATAGTTCCTTCCAAGGACTTTTCTACTGACTTTTGCCCTTAAGAAGAAAAATCTATACTATTAGACTTTGGTTTCATTGTGGCTTATTTCAGTGACAACCTGGAATTTTCACTTATTAGAGAAACACATTTAAAAATTTGTATTTCTTATTTAAATGCAATTCAATAAAATATTAAAGAATTTCATGTTAACTCAGATTGTACCCATCTTGCTTAGAATAGTACCATCTGTGAATTTAAGTTTCAACAAATATTTATAGCATTGAACTGAAGTTGGTATTTAGGAGAAATTTGAATTAGTATGGCTAAGAATTCCATTTACTTAGAATAATCCTTGTTACTATGGATAACTAAAGTTTTAAATTTAGTTTTATAGTCTTTTGCATGATTTCTTAGGTTCAACCTTCTCTTATTTCTGTCAAATTCTATGTTTTAACCAGCCAGTTATGCTGTAATTAGATTAGTTATAACCTTTTATTGTTCGGTCTTTTTCAGAATTCTTTTATAACTAGATAACTAACCATGTGGATTATTGACTCTTAAGGATGTGCCAAACTGAGGGACTGCATTCTTCACAATACTTTCCATTCTGTGAATTACTAAAATTTTTCCACAAACTTAATGTAATTTTTCAAAGCCACAATTGTCAGAAAGAAAAAAAGTCATTGTGGCAAATCAAAAATTTTAGTTGTAGGTTCTCCCCTATGCCTACTCCACATGTCCGCTTAAATGGAAGTAGTCTTTGCCATTTGTATATGTTCAAAGTGGAACTGTGGATACTTCTCCTCCAACCTCACCCCCAAATTGTTCCTCTCTCTGTCTTCCCTAATTATTTAAAGGTGCCATGTCCAGGGTTAGACTTCAGCAGTACCCTTGAGAACCCTTTTCCTCACTACCTTCCCCTAAAACCCAACTCATAAGCAAATGCTGTCAGATTTTCTACAAAACAATAAGTTTTGGCTTTGAAATACCTAAGAGGTCAAGATACCATATCTCCTGTCTGGACTACTGCAAACATTTCTAGATAGCTTCCCAGTGCTGTGGTCTGAATGTTTGTGACCCCCTCCCCATTCATATATTGAAATCCTAACTCCCAAGATGATGTTATGAAGTGGGTGTGGAGGCTTTGGGGAGGTGATTAGGCCATGAGGATGATAAAGCCCTCATGGATAGGATTAGTGCTCTTATAAAGGAGGCCCAGAGAGCTGCCTTATCCCTTCCACTGTGTGAGGTCACAGGTAGAAGGTGCGATTCATGAAACAGGAAGAAGGTCCTCACCACACACAGATATGCAGGAACCCTGATCCTGGAATCCCAGCCTCCAGAACTATGAGAAATAAATTTCTGTATAAAACATTCACTCTGTGATAGTCTATTTTAGCAATACAAAACAAACTAAGATAATAATTAATCAAGTATTTCTTTTCAACTATGTCTTATCACATTCTAGAACACTCTTTCTTTTTAATTTCTGGGTTTCTAATGTGGTAGTGCATCATGTACAACCATTTTTGGTTTATTTAACATTTAACACTTAATGTTCTATTTTTTGAGTCTTTTTCTCATCTATATGCTTAACAATCATAAATAAACAAGCATCTGGAGTGATTTAATAATCTATTTAATGCTTTTTCCTTCTCTAATATTATATTTATTCACATTTTTGACTCTTGACTAAGAACTTTTTGTGTTGATGGTGTACAGTTTTGCTTTTCTATTTCCCTGTATACTCATCATTCTGGGTTGGTTGTTTTGCAGTTGCTTCTGTCCAGCCCCTGTCACTTATCAATTTGCAGGTCTTGTGACTGCATGCTAGGGTTCCATGGTGATAATGAGGATCTTGCAGCCCTAGCTGGGAGATGAACTGGTAAAGTTCCTGATGATAAGCTAAGGCACATCATTATTCTGCAGTTCAGAATATACATCAGGCTTGGAAGTGAGCCACAGCAGGTTTTTAGTTTTCTTTCCAACATTCTTTCAAAATAGAATAATTTCAATTTAGACATAAAAGCATGCAGGGAGTCTTCCTAGCAACTTATTTTGGGACCACATTTAGTACACTGTAATCATATTTGTTACTACCAACATTTTGGACACAAAAAAAGAAAAATTCTTCAATGAAAGCATGAATCAGATCACATAATTTCCTCATTTAAAACCCTCCAATGGTTTCCCCTTGCATTTAAAATTAAAATCCAAACTTCTCTAACCTGGTCTTGCAAAGTCCTGGGTGTTTTCTGGTCCTGACCCTGATGGAACTTCCAGACTGTTGAAGTCAAATCCTTCCAACTTCATTCACTCATTCCACATAAATTGACTAAATACCAATCATAGAACAAGCTTGGTTCTAGGTAGGTGATGATCTTCTTTCTACCTGGACCATTCTTCTCTTAGATCAGCATGTGGCTAAGGCTTTCTACTCATTCAGGTTTGTTTCCATTCTCACCTGCATGGAGAGGTCATCTCTAATCTTCCCAATCAGATTAGTGAAGCCAGTCTCTATCCTATTACTTCAGTTTGTTTTAAAAATAGTGATTTTAAATACTTCTTGTTCTTTCAGAAATTACCACCCACTATCTTATCAAAGTATATGAAGAAAGGGATTATGCTTCTTTTACTGTTCATATTAAAAGCTTTTGAAGTGTGCATTCAAAACTCCATTCCATCACTCATTTTCTTCTTTCCATATCTTTTTTTAATTAATAATTTGCTTGTTTCATCATAAAGAAGTGGTCAGGGTGTAAGTGAAATGGTAGAGTAACATTTTATAATGGATTCTGGAGATATGTAGTATTTTGATGTGATCCACAAGTATTTACACAGTTGAAAATGTAGTATATTTTTGAGAGAAGTAATGGATGTTTCATAAAACCATTATCCTCTAAGCCTCAAAATTACATCTTTTCTTTTTCATTTGATGATAATTCACAAATTCCCCACAAATCCTACTGAGTTCAACATCCATAAAGAACATGCTAAGTTTGTTACTTGTTGTTCAAAATTTTAGATACTTCACTATTGATGTTGGATTTGCAGGAGTACAGATTGCTTCAATGTTTGGTGGCTGAAGAATTCTTTTTCTAAATATTTTATGAAGCATATGGGCTTCTCTTCAGTATGAATTAAATGTTCTGAAAATAAATAAGTAGTTGAATAAAGAAAAAGGTAAGTTAATTTTCTTTCTTTCAAACTGAGGAAGTAGGTGATGAAAATAATCTGTGATATTTCAAAAAATGGAGATGTAATAAAATTGTACTGGAGAGTGACCACTCACAATAACACAGCTGGGTTGTCACTTTGCAGGTAGGACATAATTTAAGGGACAGACCTCAAATAATTATATAGAAATCTATAACAGCATGATGATAAAACAGTTTTAATGAAAAATTTAAAAATCATCTTGTTTTAAAGTTTGACTTGCACAAATAGCTTATGGAAGATTCTCAATGCCTAGAATATAAAGTCCAGACTCCTGAGAATATCCTTCAGGGCCCACACGCCCTAACCAGCAATGAATTTTCTGGAACATTCCTTGAGGTTCTACCACGTGCCAGTGCTTTAGCTATAATAGACAAATTTCCTTTCCCTGAACATGCAGATACTTTCTCTGCTCAGGCCTTACACCATGTTGTCCACCCTGTGAGCAATGCCCCTCAGCTTGTGGCTCATCCTGAAACTCTCAAGACATTCTTGAAGGCCAAGTTCACAGGCTACTCCTTAGCAAAACTTCTCTATCCCCCTGCATCTTGGCAAATAGATCGTCTCCACCCCACCCTGACCCCTGCCTGGAAGGGTACTATATTTCTTCTGAAAGGACTCGTTGCATGTCTGATAATTTCCTCTGCCTCCCTACATGCACACAGGATTAGGAGCCTTTTGAGGAAAGGGGATTTATTCATCTTTATACTCCCCAGTGCCTAGTGCAGTGTCTGGCAAAGAATGTGCACTTCATAAATGTTTGCTGAATTGATGATTGGATGAACGAAAGAGCCCCAAATCCAGATGTTTCAAAGATGTAAAACAAACATCCAGCTGATGGGCTGATCATCCATCTTTTATCAGGCTGTTTTATCGTTAGTCAGAAGCTGCTTCTCCGGACATCAGCAGTGGATCTGAGCCAGTGGCAGTGAGTGCTCTGCTGACTCTCCAAGTATGGGGGACAGCCCTCTAGCTAAGGGAATACTGGCAGGAATCTTGCTCTTAAACACTTGTCTTGTCTATGCTCAAAAATCTTCCTCAGTGTGTTTACATGGATGAAAGTTGTTTTTGTCAATCTTCAAAAATGGTGGAAGATAAAAATTTCAAATTAGTAAAGGCTCCAAATTCTGTGACAACTTCCAAATTAGTAAAGGCTCCAAATTCTATGGTAACTTTGTAAACATGCTGAGATTACCTAGTGATGCTGTCGGTCAGAGGCAGAACTCAGAGAAGAAAATGTTTCAAAAGGGGCAATAGCAAGAGAAAGTTAAAAAAATTAGAGAAAAAACATTTGCCTTATGAATCATCATTTAAATAATATTCTGGTATGAAGAGGTAAATCTCTGGAAAGGGGTATTATTTTAAAAATATGCAATAAAAGTAAATAACAAAAATAGTATTTATATTGCATATACTAACTGCCACATGTGTTTCATGATACAAGGTCATGGGTTCATTATTTTTATAAGAAAAGTAAGAAATATGCAATAAGAAAAACACTTAAAAGTTATGTTCCTATACAGAAATACAATGACTCAAGTGACCTATATTTTTAAAGATTTTTCCCATAATCAGCATATTAATAAATTCTGCCTGTATTGATGCTTTTGGTTTCATCTCAGTTGTTTAATTTACTGAGAGCTGAGTTCATTTCCTTAGAATTTCAAATCATATTATTGAACCCAACACAAAGTGCAACTTATTTTCTGTTTCTAAGGTCAACTTTCCAGGTTTAACATAACTTCCTCTGTTTATAGTTTCTAATTCATTTCACTCATTTCTTCATTCACTCATTCATTCTTTCAGCAAACAGTTATTGAATACCTGCTAAGTGCCAGGCACTGTATTAAGTGTCTTGAAATTAGGATGAATAAAATGGTTACTAAACTTCAGGTATCTGAAGTCCAGTGAGGGAGAAATACTTTCTGCAAAATGTGACCAGTTTTACAAAAAGGGGATACAATGGAGAGTGCCACCAAATCTTTATGGAAAAGTTGGGGCAGCTAATAGAGGAGGTATCAGCGAGTGATTGGGCAGGGGCAGAGTCGTGTGTGCACACATCCAAAGTATGAAAGAACATGAGTGTTCATATAACTCAGCTGTCCTGAGAAGGGAAGGTTCATGAGGAAGAAAGGTCAGGAAACCAGCCTGAGACATTAGAACAGGGGCAGATGGTAAAAGGTCTTTGAACACAATCTTAAAATCATTAGGTATCAAAAGCGGTTTTAAAGCAGGGATAACATGATCCAATTTGTAGGAAATGACTTAGACAGTATAGGCAAAGAAAGAATATTGCCCTGTGAGGCATTAACAGGTGTGCCATGGAGAAAGGGAATTTTGGTTAGATACATCTAGATAATGCTGCATACCATACCCTTTGTTGGGGGTTCTCAACAAATATTAGTATTTTTATGGCTCAGGAAAGGGCCTGAAGTAAAGAACCGCCATCTCACATTGGAAACTCTGAATGAGAGTTACACAAGACAACACTGGAGATGCAGCCAGAGGCTGTGTATAACAGTTGGTACTTGATGGTAAGGACTTGGACAGTGCTGCAGGAGGAGGTTTAGAAAGGAAGAGAGCACCAGGTGGGTGGATATAGGAGCTGGAACCGAGAAGATATGGGTATTGACTATGACAGATACTTGAGGCTGAGAATGGCTCCATTTCTAGGGAACAGGCTAGACAGCAGTGACAACCTGCCATAAAGACCGATGCAGGGAGACCAGGTCTGCTGGGGAAGGGCACAGGCTCGTGTGTACCAAGCTTGGTGTCAGACTTTTGGAGATGGAGGCATTTTGGCAACAGAGGAGATTGAGAGGCCCCAAGGCAGGTGGAGACAGTGCTTGGTATATAACAGAGTCAAACTAAATTAGGGCTTAGAGAAAAAAAATGAGGACTTGATCTCACTAAACAAAATTATTAAAATAAAGATGATATTTTTACACCAACCTGTCTGAGAATTAGATTTACCTTGTTCAACTACTGTTGATTAAGCTTTCTTAACCCCAGAAGTACGAGGCCTGCACGATGCACCTTCTGGTTAATACTTCTATTATGTTGTAATGTACAGATCCACTAAAATTCAGAGCAATTATGACAAGGCTCTTTCTGCTAATAAACTTTAAAAAACCTTCTCCATACGTGAAATTTGACCTTTGATCTCTGTTTTGATATATTTATTGTTGATTCTAAAGATAGAATCAAGTGTTCATTTTCTTATGAAATATATTTTTGAAAATAAGTCCTGGAAGAGGAAGGAGGGTTCCTGGTTGACATTTTGAGAGGCAGAGGGGAGGGAAAACTGCAGGTGGGCAGGGAGCAGTGTGGGCAGAGGAATGCGCAAACATCCTAATAGGATTTTCTTCTCTTGAGACACAACATTTCAAATAAATATGGCCTCTAAGTTAGAGTTACATAGATTTATACTTTAGTTACTGGGATACAAAAAACCCCAGATGACTATCACTTCACTTTCTAACAGAATTCAGCCCTCTAATCCAAACCAAGATAGGTGTGTGTGTGTGTGTGTGTGAGAGAGAGAGAGAGAGAGAGAGAGTGTGTGTGTTTTAATCTAGAACATGAAAATTTTATTTTTCAAGCATTTATAGTTATCATTCATTTTTTTCCCTTCATATTGCTGGCAGAAATTCCTCTCTTGTATTGCCTTTTTACACAGCTAAACTTATGCAGTTTGAACTGTGACTCTGATGAAAAAAGGTTTATGGGGAAAGGCAATCTAATCATGGTTTTCAGCTGGTGGAGGGGGCTAGGAGCTGTGGAGATTGCTCCTGTCTCAGCACAGATGTGTGCAATGTGTATGTGCAGTTGGGAGGACACAATCCTGAACATAAAACATACACAGTATAGAGAAATATAAATCCCATGCTTCAGACTGAGGGCATTCATTTCAGTTTAACCCTTCAGCATATTTCTCCTTTTTTTTCTTAGTCCATTTTAAAAGTTAATTTTTAGAATTAAACATTAAGGAATACTGCTGCAAATGCCATAGACAGTGGTGGGGGAGGGGTAGCAGAGGGCAGGTTTTCAATCTCCAAGACCTTGTGCTAGTAGAGACCATGTGCTTAGCCCACATTAAAGATGGCTGAATAATGACCCCAAAGACACCTACATCTTGATCCCTAGTACCTGTGAACATGTTGCCTGAACATTATGAAAGGGACTTTGCTGATAAAATTAAGTTAAGGGTCTGGAGATAGAGAGATGATCCTGGTGAGCTATGTGGTCACTATGGTCCTGATAAGAGGCAGGAGAGGATATGACAACAGAGTCAGTGGCTTGGGTGATAGGCTTTGAAGACAGAGGAATGGACTGTACAGAAGCCAAGAAGCATGTGGCCTCTACCAGATGGAAAAGGAAATGTAATAGATCCTCCTGTGGAGTTGGCTGACCCCTTGATTTTAGCCCAGTGACTTCTGCCCTTCAGAGCTACATGAGAGTAAATTCCTGTTGTAAGCCACTAAATTTGTGGTAATTTGCTACAGTGTCCATAGGAAGCTAACACACAGATTAACTGCCCTGGATATTGGCATCAAATATTGAGTTTTATGTAAACTGCAAATTATCAGGCTATTATGTTTTCAAATTTCCTTGCATTTTAATACTTCAGAGCAAATATAAAGCTGAGCAAGAAGGGGTTTTGAAGCATTCAGAGGCCCCCTTTTCCATTGCCAGCTATGTGAGTTGGGACAACCCTTCCCTCAAACCTTGTTTCCTCTCAAGGACACTGCAAGGAATAAGACAGAAAATGCAAGAGCCGCAGAACGAGTTATACTATGTGAAGCTGGAATTCACGTTGACCTCACAGTGCTCCAGGCTCCTCATCTGCAACATGGAGATAATATTAGTAACCATAACATAGGAGAGTGAGGATTAAGTGAGTTAAGGATGTCAGGAGCCCAGAGTTGCCTTACAGGTGATGCACTGTATGTGCTGCTTTTATTAAAAAAAAAAGAGAAAAAAAAGTAACTTGCTAAGATGTTGCAAATGATCAATAAATGAGCCTGGCATACCTGGCATGTGCCTTTTCCACAGCATCTTCTAGGTCTAGTCTAAATGCACTGGGTGTTATGTGTCCCACTGAAACTTGGTACCTGCCTTCATTGACCTTGTAATCTAATTCAGAAGCCACAAGAAAGTCTCCACCAGGTCACTTCAGTGAGCAGGACTGACTTTGAACACTCTGTAGTTTCAGTGTCGGGGGATGGTAGAGTTAGAGGAGTCCTGCCAGAGGAGAGAGGGCTTCTGATGGATTCTGAGAGGCAGAGGGGAGGGAAACTGCAGGTGGGCAGGGAGCAGAGCAGGTAAAGGAATGCACGATGGGGCCACAGCTGGGCATAGGGCAGGGGCAGATTTGCAGTAGTGAAGGCCTCAGACTTTCACATAGTGGCTTTATGATATGGCTATAGAGAATCCTTGAGAAAAATCCTAGCAGAAGGCAGTCGTGATCACACTGTTTCAGATTAATCTGTGGTATATATAGCAGTGACTTTTAATCATGCTGTGGTAATTCTCCAGTGTGATACAAGGGTGTGGTGTTTCAGAGTTCATTTATAGCCAACACCAAAGATGAAGAGGAGGAAGGGGAAGAGGGGAAGGATGAGTTTAATAATCTAGAAAAAATGGCAGAAGAATAATATGTGGAAAATGTAAGTATTCAGAAGCCATCTAAATAGAAACAAGATACTAAAGCTAGATAGGCAAATATTAAATGAGTTCTTCATACAAGATCAGAGATCAAAACCAAGAGATAAATTATTGAGTAAGAGGTAAAAATGAAATTAAATGGTCCTCTAACAACCAAAGCTGGAATTTGATTTCTGCTTTATTTCTGCTTGTTTGTTTCTAAGACAAAATTTTAATATAAGTACTTGGACTTAATGCGTGGTCCTTGGCAGAGCTGCAGAATATATAAATATTGGCTATTCACCATCTGTCAGGCAAGTGCTCAACAAAGAACAAAGGAGATTGTGTTCCTATCTAGCAGGGGACAATTCATGTAATTTGTCCTTTTTATCCAGGAAAAGAAACATACACAAGAAATCTGTGGTGACCCTGTGTTCAAACAGCAAGGAGGAAGAGTGTCCACGCCAACAGATTAATGCCCATCAGATTGCCTTTTTTTAAGTGAAGGATTCGAACCCATCTCCTTTTCTTTCATCTGAACAAAGGCTGGGGGCTGGTTGAAGGATGAGAGGCATCAGCAACATCCTCTGGCAGATCCATATAGCTAAATGGGTATGAGAATGCGCATGCACACCGGTTTCCTTATCCCACCTAGGACTGCTGAAGAATCAGTGGTCTAACCAAGCAAGTGGGCATCAGCAGCTGGTATCCTAACTAGTGGTGTCCTGAGCCACAGCCAATCAGCTCAGGGGCTTAAAGTTACTCCTCTTTCCAGCACACATGATTTCCTTTCTTTTTAGTAGAGATTAGGAATGACTAATTTTGCCAACAAAGCTTAATTACAGGAGTAGGATTCTAGAAAATAAGATAAGAAGAATAGCCTATTGTTTACTCCAGGTTTAGAGAGTCTGACCTGGAGGACATAAAGCCAGAAATTCAGGGCCCATGGGAAGGTACACTTGATCTCCTCATTCATTTTGTCTCATAATAAACATTTTAGCCACAATCTACTCTGTACCTAATGACAGGATATGCTACAGGTAATACATGGACTTTCTGAAAGTGGAAACTGATTTGAACTGACTCTTCACCTTTTCCTAGGTTTAGCGGCACAGTTTAAGGTCATCAATTTACTCTAATTAGAGGCAGCTCAGCATAAATGCACTAGAAGCCAGGAACCTGGGATCTGGTCCAGGCGGTATGATCTTGAGCAACGCTACATCTAAGCCACGGTTACATCATCCATAGAACAAGAGTGCTCATATATGATCCTCAAGGCCCCTTTCAGCCATACAACAATGGGGTTTGTTATTATGGAAAGTACCCCATAAAACAAGAGTGATGGCCACCCCTAAATTTGCTAGCAGTGTGAACCCCAGTTTCCTCAAACCTAAAATAAGGATAATAAAGCCTAATTTTCACTGAATAGTTGTGAGAATTAACTTCAAGTAGATGTGGAATAATATATATATTTCTTAGTAAAATCCTGGTACATTGGTGTTCAAGATATAGTACATTCTCTTTACTTCCACAAACTATCACACAGTGGTATAGAATTTATGAACTTAGCCATAATACGTTTAAGCTTGAAAAGAAAATATATAGTCAGAGTCTGTTTCTAGCTACTTTGTAGTCATCCCTCAGTACATGCAAGGAATTGGTTCCATGATCCTCCTCTGATTTGGTTCCAGTTCTCCATGAAAAATGGCATAGTATTTGCATGTAACCTACGTACATCCTTCTGCATCCTTAAATCATCTCAAGATTACAAATAATGCCTAACTTAATGTAAATGCTATGTAAATAGTTGTTATACTCTATTGTTTAGGGGGTAATGACAAGGGAAAAAAGTCTATACATGTTTAGCTCAAAGGCAACCATGCAGGCTTAACCAGATTGTATATAATGTGCCATTGCTTAAACCTACAGATGTGGACAATCTGGATATGAAGGGATGACTGTATTTTAGTGCTTTGCTCACTTGCTCCTTGGAGTACTTAACTAAACCACAGCCCCAAGATGGACAGGGAGAAGGAAGGAAGGAAGGGCCTGGAGGATATTTGGCTGCCTGGGAGTGGCAGCCCCTTTCTTAGCACTAAGGCAAACCTTTGTAAGTGGCCAGCCTCTCCCTTCAGGTGGTGACCATATAACTTATCACCCAAACTAGGACACTTCTGAATGTTTAAAACTATCTCAAACAAGGAAGTATGTCCCTGCCACCTTTCAGGCTTACTTTTTGTGACCTTTCTTGTCACTTTAGAGCTAAATCTGAAGTCCAGATGATGAATGAGCACATTGCAAAATAAGATATGCAAGTGATCATTTTAAAATCCTTCTGTGTTCTTCAAAGTCAAACAAGAAGGTAATTTAACAAACTGGAGAAATATACATTGATTTTTAGATAGATGGCTACTATAATAGAATAGTTGGGTTATTATTATTATTATGTAAAATTTTGGTGCAGCATCAACAGACATTTTTGTAAAAGGAGGGAGAGTAAATATTTTAGGTTTTGTGAGTCATAGGGTCTCTGATTCAACCACACAATATGCCCTTATAGTGCAAAAGCAGCCACAGATACTAAGTAAAAGAATGGGTGTGGCTATGTTTGAGTAAAACTTTATTTACAAAAAGGGCTGCAGGGTAGGCCTTAGCTTGTGGGCTGGAGTTTGCCTATTCTTGTTTTAAAACAATGGTTCCCAGACTTATAGAATTCACAGAAACAGGAAAATGAAGATAGATATCTGAAATTGACTTTGGATTTCTAACTTACTTTGCTAGGTAATGAAGTTAAAAAAAAAATCATTATCTAATGGCCAAATTTCTTAGAATTTTTAAATAGCAAAAGTAGAAAGGGCCTGGATTCAGAAACAATTTAGCTTTATGAAAAACCCACCATATTATCTATATTTTAGAAATTTTTCCTTAGCTTGATTCCAACTCTGTCATGAATACACTCAAGATTAACAGATGGGTCGTTTGAGTTGCTTTTGGAGATCAGTGGGGTGTGGTACAGTAGAAAGAACATGGTGTTCATAATTAACAGCTTTAGATTTGAATAAGGTTAAGGAAGTACTAGGAAGGAAGGGATGAGCAGCACTTGAACATTCCCTTAGTGGGACAAGAATCCTTTGCCATGAATAGCTATTGCAAACATATGCTCCAGTATTGAGTAACCTGAGAACTCACCGGTTGCCACTGTGCAGGGTACCATGCTGGGGGGCAATTGAAGCGGTTGCAAGCTTGCACTGTGCTGGGTTTAGGGTGGCGACACAGATCATCAGCCAGGATTACCATTTCATTCAATTCTCTGGAAAGCAGGTGAGAGCAGAAGACATCTCTGGTCTGCAGGCCTACACCACAGGTGAGACTACATGGACTCCACTTGCCAATTTCCCACCTGAGAAAAAATCAGAGAGGACAAAGACTGCCTTAGTTCCCATGCAGAGAACATTTCCTATGAACTCAAGGGTCATTAATTGATTAAAAATCTCCAACTTGGAATGTGGGAAGTTCTAGGCAAAGATTGGCTAGGAATTCTATCCTGTGCCTAGAACACGTCCTTCCTCTTTATACTCTAGAATTCACTTAGAGTAAAGCAAAGAGGGTGGCAAAGTAGAACATCCAATATTTACCTACAAAATCTCCAGTAATGATTAAACCATGTCTACTTTGATGGAACACACAAGCTTTGTGAAAATTAAGGTGCTATGTTACAAATAAGTTATGTACATAGAAAGTTTGGCTACCACATATTGAATGGTGGGTCTAGGAAAAGATTTTCTGCTAATTTTTTCTAACCCCCATTCTCAGTGAGACTGAAAAAAAAAATTTGTGCTTGTTATTCTTTGGCTTCAAAGTGAAAGGTCATTGGCTCCAACTTTCTTCAAACTTCCATCACAGCCCAGAAACATCTCTGTCTTATGTATAAATATCATCACTGCCTGGGACTGGATAATGTAACAAGAAGTGGAGGCTGCTAAATAGATCAGTCTTCCTGAAGGGAAGTAAGTGGAGTGAGCGGCTCATTATCTGGACATAGAAGTCAAACACACAGATGAGTTGAGTGCATGAATTGGCCAGTTCTAAATGGCTGAGTCTTGAGAAGTACATTTATAGTGAGCTAAGGGCCTATAAAAACAGCCCACTGCACCTCCCCGTTGTTGCAGCCTCCAAAATGGGAATGATAAGTACAAAGCTCAGTTGCTTGGGCTCCGAGTCAGAGTGTTCTCTAATGATCAGTTTTAGAAGGTTCTGTTTACAGTAGGAGGCACAAAGATTCTACAAACGGGAGTTAGCCAAGAAAAGCATGGCAGTATATTCCTGAGTAGCTAGTCTGCCTAGCTTTCATAGCCAGCTCGAAAATTGGTTTAACAATCTTTGGCCTTAATGATTTTCATCAGACTGTAAAAGTAAGTGTCTACTCTCATCTTTTCCTGCTATCCTAAAAGGTACCTACTGTCCTATTCCTATGTGCACTAACTCCTCTCATCTACACTGTTTATACCTATAATGAACTACATCCATTTATGCCCCAGAGTTTTCTAGCTCCATCTTTATGTAAGCTGTATTCCTAGTTTGGAATACCTTTTGTTTTTTCCCTTATCCCTCAAAATTTCTTCCATTTCTACATATTCAAATTTCACCCATATTTAAAAGATGGCATTCACACTTGCTCCAGACACTGGTGATTTTCTCAGTTGGATTATAGTTGTCCTGTCTGTCCAGGGTTCTGCTACAGAACAGACCTTCTGAGGTCAGGCCTGTGTCTGAGTCAGTTTTGGAACCCTCACAGTGTCCATCATACTACCTTGTAGATGATTAATGTAGATGGTTAATAAATTCTTGACAAATGAGCAAATAGAAGGGGTCTTCCATTGCACAGGGCATGTAAACACATTAGTTTATTCAGTTTTCTCCAGAGACATAGGATCCATTGATTTTACTCACTTTATAATTGAGGGAATCTGAGAATCTAAAATGCTGGATTCTTAAGATGCCCAAGTGCCTATCATTTATAAATAGTAAAGCCAGGATTTGAACTTGGATACATCTGACTCCAAAGCCTGTGTTCTTCCTATTGTACCATGCTGTCTCCTGGAAGTACCTTAAAAATTCTCTATAATCATTACAAAATTTTAAATGACTAGAAGAAGAAAGGCTGGGTGGAATATAGTTCTTTTTGATCCTTGTGTGAATAAACTTCTCTTATTTTTAACCCCCCCAGCAGGATTATTTTCAAGTTATAAAATGTTGTGGTGCAAGAAGGGTTTTGAGATTGTCCAAACATCCAAGGATGTGGGGAAAAAGAAACACTCTTACATTGCTGGTGGGACTGCAAATCAGTGCAACCACTATGGAAAGTAGTATGGAGATACTTCAGAAAACTTAAAATGGATCCACCATTGATCCAGCCACCCCACTCCTCGGTTTATAACCAAAAGACTTAAAATCTACATACTACAGTGACACAGCCACATCAATGTTTATAGGAACTCAATTAACAATAGCTAACCTCTGGAACCAACCTAGATGCCCTTCAACAGATGAATGGGTAAAGAAAATGTGGCACATATTCATAATGGAATATTACTCAGCCTTAAAGAAGAATGAAATTATGGTATTTGCAGGTAAATAGATGGAGCTAGAGAATATCACGCTAAGTGAAATAAACCTATCCCCCAAAACCCGAAGCCTGATGTTTTCTCTGATAAGTATATACTGATCCATAGTGGGGGGCGGGTAGGGAAGAATAAAGGAACTTTGGTTTGTGTAGAGGAGAGTGAGGGGGAAGAGTGGGGTTGTCAGGATGGGAAGGTCAGTAGAATAAAACAGACGTTATTACTCTATATACATGTAGGATAGATACACTACTGAAATGACTCTGTACCATGTAATAACCAGAGGAGTGAAAAGTTGTGTTCCATTTGTGTATAACATGTCAAAAGGCATTCTACTGTAAAATAAATAAATAAATAAGATTTGTCCAAATATCATTTCCTGCTCCTTCCTTCTAAAGGTTGAGTCTTGAGCATGGGCTGGACATAGAGGCTCTCCCTTCCAGTGACTATAACGAGGCAGAAGTGATGCTCTGAGACTTTCAAGGCTAGACCATAAAGGATATAGTTTCCCATGATGCTCTCTCTAATGGCTTATTCATGGTGGGGGGAAGCTAGCCATCATGTCAGGAGGACACTGAGATGGTCTTAAGGAGCGTCTACCTGTAGAAGAATGGTACCACCGTCAGCCCAACTTGCCACTCACGTGCATAAGGTACCTTAACAGCACATCCTCCATACAAGGCTAGTGTTTGGATGACTGTAGCCTCAGGAAAGGCCTTGTGCACAAACTGCCTATGGTTCTTCCAGATTCCTTACTCAATAAATTGTGGGAAAGGATAAATGTTCATTGTTGTTATAAGCCACTCGGTTTGGAGGGAAATTTATTATGCAGCAATAGACAATTAATACAAGTATGCACCCCTCTCCAATGTATATATATTCATCCAAAGACATATAAGAATATTCATAGAAGCACTATTCATAACCACCCAGATGAGGAAAACTAAATGCTCATTAACAGATGAATGAATAAAAAATTTTGATATGTTCATACAAAACTATATAAAACAATGAGAATAAACCATAGCAATAAGCAACACTGTGGATGAATTTTATAAACATGAAACTGAGCGAACAAAGCCACAAACACAAAAATTGATATGTTTCTTTTCAATTATATAAGCTCAAAATCCAAACCCAATCCGTGGTGTTAGAAGTCAGGCTGGTAGTTACCCCTTGGCAGGTAGGAGCTAGAAGAGGGGTATGGTGAGGAGGGCTTTCCCGGATGTTGTCTAGATCTGGGTACTGGTTTGGGTCCAGTTCATGAAAAACCACTAAGTCTTATGTATAATATTTGTACATTTTTTTTGTTTGCTATGTTTCAAAAATGGGGTTTCCCCCCAATTTTAAGTGAAATCATAAAACATGGGAGTCAAACAAAGTCCAACAACCACCCCGATGCTGATGACTGCTCTATGTGTGTCTCACAGGGCAGCTGCCTGCATGGTTAGTGCTGACCCCAGGTTCACCTGTGCCAGGGCACAGGTTTTTATGCTCACTCCCTGGGCCCCTGCCCCCACTTCTGCTGGAAACCCAGTTACCAGGACCTTGAAGCAGAGGCATTTTGACAACTATTAGGCCAGTTAAACACTGCACAGAGAAACTCACAAAACAGACCTCTCTGCCTACCCTGATAAAAGCACATTTTACATTCCCAGGGAAGGAGGTCAGCAGAAACCATCTGCACATTAAGCACGTTTGCTGATTCTGGGTCAAAAATATTTTAATCAACTTAGGCCAAAAAAGGGAAAGCAGGGACTTTTCCCTACTTCTGTCCTGCATAGAAGCTGCCCTCATGGGCTGTGGATCTTGCATTTTGGACTTGATTTTGGCTTCCAGAACTGGGAGACAATAAATTTCTATCCTGTTAAGCCACCCAGCCTGTGGTACTTTGTTACAGTAGCCCTAGGAAACTAAATCACTTTAACCTCATCATTTCACACAGTGTCTGGAACACAGAAGATGTGCAGTTAACTGTGTGGTCATTTCAATGGAGTTGAATTTTCAGTGAACTGTGTGTACCTTTGGATGAGTCACTTGGCTGGTCAGCATCTCAGCAGTGTCCTTTACACAACTGCTTGCTTCCAATTTCAAAGTCTCAAAAGCTCTGAACGCCATAATTTTTTCTTCAGTGCGGTATAAGCTCTTTTTGTGACAAAACTGTGCCTAAATTGACATGCTTTGATAGGCTGCATCCCACTTTGGGTAAATATTTATACATTTTTACTGCAGTAATTTTAGCCTGTTGGAGTATGGCATTTTCCTCCAGAAACTGCTAGGGATATTATACAATTTATGTCTTAGTCATCCAAAGTCTTTCTAAAATACAAAAAAATTGTGAATTCTGAAACACATCTGCCTCTGTGGTTTTGGCTGGAGGCCCGTCGCCACGCATGAGGAGGGTGGTAGAGCTGATGGGTAGGGTTCTTGCCCTTCTAGGCTTTAGGTATTTCAATCATGGTTGGGTTCTCAGCCAGAATGTTACACAAACTCTAGTTTCCCCCACATTTTTTTTCTATACTTTTTCTTTCCTCTGAGCCCTTCTTCATATTACTGTCTCCTTTGTCAAACCCTTTTTGCAGGAGAGGTTCTGTGAACTGATGGGTTGGAGTTGATGCTCTGTACTGCCAGACTCGCCCGCTTCCAGAACAATCGACTCCTGACCCAGGGCATGCAGGAGCCGGGCGACCCTCCTCCTCAGTGATTGGAATTAGCCTTCCTACCTCTGCCCAGCCAGAGGTGTTCTTGAGTTGACCTTCACTGTAACTGGATTTGAGACATTAGACTTGGCTTCCTGATTCTCACTTTATTTCCCTGACAGCAATGGAGATCTGCCCAAAGTCTAGCCAACTGGACTGGTCCTGTCGCTCTATCTCCATCTGGCCGGTCACTGGTCATAGGTGGGCAGAGAACCTTTAGCCATAAGTCATAAGCCAGAGCCATCTACCTGACCTCGCACATGATCACCAACAGCAACAGTCATACTAACACTTACACAGCATTTACCATGAACCAGATTGTGCTAGCTGCTTTATGGGCATTATTTCCTTTTAATTCTCTTCACAGCCCCATGAGACAGGTACAATTATCATCTGGATTTAACAATAAGGAGTTGAGGTCTGGAGAGGTCAAATCATGGCCCCCAAATGCTTGCTGCAGGCAGATGTCAATGTCATCTACATCATACCCAAGTCTACCCTGACTTGGGCACAGGGCACTGAAAATGGAGCTGCTCCTCATCACAGGGGCCAGCACAGTGGATGTGTAAGCTTCAGCTCTGCATCATCCCACCTGCTTTTGCTGAGGTCCCCGTAGGACCCCGGAGTAAGGCCACCCAAGATGTGGAGAGGGGAAATACTGGGGAATGATACTGGCCAAATTATATTGTTATATCATGTGTGTGTGAATATGTAACAACAAATTCCACCCTTGTGTACAACTTTATTGCCCCAGTAAAAAAATACGGGAAAAAAAGAACTGATTCACAATTTGTATCAATCTTCTGAAGAAGTTTCCCAATTTTACAGGTACACTAACAGAAGCTCTGAAGCCTTAAGTAAATTGTCCAAGCTCATGCAGAAAGTAAACAAGAGAACCAGGATTCAAACTCAGGCAGCTTGGCTCCTGCATGCTTAACCATCACACACTGTCTCTTAAGACCAGGATGACTGAGTGAGTGGTCAAGGCTGGACACCCCAGTGTGCTAAGCTTCATAAAGTTATAAATGACAACATTGACAGATCTATTTCTTAATGACAGTAACAAAACCATGGACACCACCCAGGGTCATGCATACACTTGCAGTTGTGATTTCAATGAAGCAACAATGCTCCTTGGCAGCGAAATGGGCAAAGGCAGTGTGTGGTCCTCCCAAAAGAGATGTTTGCTTTTAAAGGTGGCCATCAGAGGTAATGTGGGCAATCAAGGGCCCACTGTGGTTGGCCATTTTTAGCAGCTTGTGTTAGTATTAGCTACACAAAAGGAAGGCTTTTTGCATTCTTTTGCATAGGGCTCATTATGTGAGTTGCTTGGTTTCTCTGCCTTAGTCTTTCAGAAAAGGTAATGACCTTTGCCTCCCAGCAACTGATTGTAGCTGGTATAAAGACACATAATTTCTAATGGCAGACTCTCCCCACTCCAAGCTATTATGCCCTAAGAACCTTCTCTTATCTTGGCTTTTGCAAGAAATTCCCCTCCCCCAAATTCAGTAATTTAAAGTGCACTTTTTCTTTGGAAGAGAAACACCATTGTAAACTTTACTTTTTTGTTAGAAGTATTTCTTAAATTTGTATGTAATACTTCAATTTGACATTTCTCCATACCATTTCTATCCTGTGATTAAAAAAAAAAAGTCCTTGAAGATATTTCTTTCTTTTAGAATGCCTCTGAGGTCAGGAGGTGGAGAACAATGCAACAGTAATAAATAGGACACCACTGATATGGCCGAGTCTAGAAAGCTTAAGGTAAGGCAAAGAGAGACAGCCTAGGATGCATCCTGCTTTCAGTTTTTCATCTTTCTTACCAGTGTCTTCCAGTTTATCTCCACATCTCCCAGTATCTAATCTATTCCTAGCTCACAGCTACAAATGTCACTCCCAGTGCAAATATGATCATTTTACTTGCTGTGATTCAAACCCTCTTTGGCGTCAGAGCTGAGTTTCAGTAGGGAAAGGAGCCAGTATGTGCAGAGTTCAGCTTTGGTCCAGCAGGAAAGGGGGCCCTATAATTCTGGAGCTGAGCTTTCAAACTGGCTTTTTTCCTCCTTCCTCCTCCTTCCTTCTTCCCCTTTGTGGGCGATGAACTTTAGCATGCAGTTTGGTTGGGAGTGGCTAATTGGCATGTGATAGGCTTCAGCATTGGGCCTGGGTAGCTGGGAGTCAAATATTCAGGGAGAACTGAACAAATACATAGATATCTAGAAAACAATGTGAGCCAGGTTTCTTACTGTCAGTGAGGGGAATTACAAATATGAAAAGCAGGAAGACTAGAGTAACCCTGTACAATTGGATTGGTGTTGAACTCATGTTTTTTAATACATAGACACAGTCATATCAACAGCTATAAATGATATAAATATAATATTTCTATCTATATAGTACTTCCTAGCTCTCTCCACTGAAAGGCCTAGAAGCAATGGCATCCTAGAAGAATTAAATATATCATGTGTCCAGATCCTGGAATCCATTTAGTAGAGAATTTAGTTCTCCACTCAAAGCAACCAGTTTTTATAGAAATGGCTGACACCAGGTCAGGTTCTGCAGGAAGGAAAAATGGACCTGGAACATCTTGTTAGACCAGAAAACTGGGAAGTGCTCAAAGAATGATGAGTTATATGTCAAAAGGACAGTGGGGGGCCTGGTTGAGAAGGACTCCTATTGGCTATGTCTGGAACGATTGAATAGTAATAGATTTTAACCCTTTGAGTAAAACAGAAATTTATAAATAAATAAATAAATAAATTCAAGCAAGCTCCACTGCAATGGAAAGCCTATTAATAATCTAGAAGGAACAGAAGAATTTGGAAAGTTACCATTCGGTAGCCATCATGATAATTAACTCAGGTAAGAATAGTCGATGGGTATTAAATGCGGTAGGTGAAAAGCCAACGAGGAATAGATATTTACTTAGGATCAGATTCTTTCCTTACTATGGTCTGAATGTGTCTCCCTGAACTGATGTGTTGGAAACTTGATCTCTATTGCACCAGTGTTCAGAGGCGCGGCCTTTGAGGTGCTCAGGTCATAAGAATGGACTGATGCTGTGTAAAAAGGGCTTGATGAAGGGAATCCATTCCCCTTTTGCTCTTCAGCTTGCTGCTATGTGAGGACACAGCATTCCAAGGAGCACCCTGGGAGAAGAGAGCAGCCATCCCCAGATGCCAGGGGCAGAATCCTGAACTTCTTAGCTTCCAGAAGCTTAAGAAAATATTTCCATTCTTTACAAATTACTCAGACTCTGTGATTCTGTAAGAGTAGCACAAATGGACTAAGATATTCTCTATAAAATACTTGTTCCTTACTATTAATAGGTGTGACATGCTTATTAATTTTATAGTCAAGAAACCTGGCAGACATAATTTTAATCAAGCAATGGGTTAACATCACCAGTCATGGGACATAGCGACCACTGTCTTTCTCCTGACATTATGCTATTATGGTTTGGAGATGAGATATTGCCCTAGAGCTCCCATGTTTATGCAGGAATATTTAGAAGTGAAATGATTAGATTATGAAAGCTGTAACCTGATCAGTCCAGCCTAGTTTGAGTGGACTGACTGGGAGGTAACTATAGTCAGATGGGGGATGGGTGGAGAAGGTGGATCACTGTGGGTGTGCCCTGGAAGGGTGCCTCTTCCCTGCAGCCCCTCCCCCTCCCCTTCTCTGGTTCCTGAACCTGCCATGAGCTAAGAAGCTTTCCTTCATCGGGCCCTTCAGCTGTGATGTTCTCCATCACCTCTAGCCCAAAGTGATGGAACTAGCTGAGCAAGGACTGAACCTCTGCAACTGTGAGCCCCAATAAACGTTCCCCTTCTGTTGTTCTTCTCAAGTATTTTTGTCACTGCAATGAAAAGCTGACTAACTCAAATGCATGAAGAAGAAAATAGGATACGTGTGGATTACTTCTGTCAAAAATTCAAAATCATGGGCTGGGATTGTGGCTCAGCGGTAGAGCGCTCGCCTCGCACATGCGAGACCCTGGGTTCGATCCTCAGCACCACATAAATAAATAAGTGAAATAAAGGTATTGCGTCCAACTACAACTAAAAACTAAATATTAAAATAAAATTCAAAATAAAATTTTCCTCATTTGCTTGAGGAAATGTCAAGCAAATCCAAATTGAGGGAGATTTTTACAAAGTAACTGGCCTGTACTCTTCAAAAATATTGGAGGATATAAAAGATAAGAAAAAACTGAGGAACTGTCCCAGATTAGAGGAGTCCAAAAAGAAATGACAACCAATGCAACCTGTGATGATTCTATATTGAATCTTGAACCTATAAAGGACATGATGGGACAAATAGCAAAATTTGAATGGAGTCTATGGGTTAGATAGCGATATATTGAATCAATGTCATTTCTTGACTTTGATGGTTATATTGTGGTTATGTAGGACTGTATTCTTGTATTTAGGAAAAATATGCTGAATTGTTAAGATGCAATGGAGTATCATCCAAAATTATTCTCAAATGGTTTGAAATGATTAAAAAATAGGAAAATGAGATGCAGGGCACAGAAAACACTGTATATCAGTTTTGCAACTTAAAAAAAACTAATTATTTAAAAGTTATCAAGGTTATAAAAATATATCAGTTTCACTTCCTGTCACCCATATTTCAACTCCTTGGCTGTCCTGTAAGGTGCTTCACAAACTTGAAATGCCATTCTAGTTTAGTTTCAGGTTGCTGCTCTGCTCAGCTGTGCATCCTCTTCTGCGCTCTCTCAGTAGAGTCCAATCCTCTCTGTTGGATTCTGAACATCCCCTCCAGTCTGAATACTTCTCTGATCTCCCTTCCCACAAAGCAGACCTTTTCCTCCACAGCACACCACCATCTGTTTCCTCCTTGTGGTGGCTACTTCTGCCCTCAGGCTCATCCCCATTCTGCTATAGGCATTTGTTTCTGGACCTGTTTCCCTCCATAAACTAAGCTTCACAAGGGCAATAAGGACCCTTATCTATCTCAATATCTCCAGCAACTACTACTACTCATGGTATATTGCAGATGCTCAGCAGGGTATGATGGCATAACATAGACCATGGTTCTGGGATCAGATTGTTCATGAATGAATTGCACCCTGCCACTCTCTGGTTGAACAGTCTTGGGAAAGTTACTTAACAATCTACTCTGAAATAATAGCAACACCTACTTCGTAGCGTTGTTAGGAAGTTTAAGTGAGAACTTCTATGTTATGGGCTAAACATGGTGCCTGGCACAGATAAAAGGCTCCATAAATATGAGCTCACATGAATTACTGTTACTGAGTGCTCAGTAAATACCTGTGCAGTGCAGGAATAATTATTGTGAGGACAGGGACTAAATGAGAGAGTGAGAAGGCTTCCTGGAGTGTCAGAAGCCTGAATGTAACTTATTTAGCATTTACTGCCCAAAGTGGAAACAGTACTCACCATGGTCAAGAAGCTTTCAGCAAAGAGGGGAGAACTGACAGAAACCCAGGAGACATAGTGAAAGTGTTAGGTAATAGCAATGAGCTAATCACTACACTATTTGGTTCAACCACAGGGAATGCAGGAGGTCAGCAGACACACAGTGTGGTACTCATTACCACTGAATCTGTGTGACCCATCTGCTTCCCGAAGCCCCTTGGCCTAGGTTGTCTCATCTAGTCCTCCTAACTCTGAGGTAAGAAAGCTCGTGTGTCATCCCTGTTGTGCAGATAAGCAAGCTGAAGCTGTTTCCCCAAAGTAGGATGAGAACTCAGTTACTCCTTCTATGCTCCTCAGTCACTAAGGGCCAGTGGATTGAATGATGAAGGGTTCCAGAGAGGAGACCTCAGAGAAGATGAGAAGAAAAGCCACCACATAGCTACAGCAACAGATCTGCTACCTGGCCACTTACAGCCGCTGTATTTTAGGGAACTCCAAATAAAAAATAAATAAAATTTAAAAAGACGTTAGACAGTAGGGACTGAAAGATGTGTTTAAAGGCCAAAAAAAAAAAAAAAAAAAAAAAAAAAGAAAAAAGGAAAATCAACCAAAAGCATGTATGATAAATAACACCAGGAGAAACAGGACTGCCTATATGAAACAGCAAGGAAATAGGAGATAGAGTCGTGCTTCTCTTGGAAGTGATCCTGCTTGGCATGAGGTTTTGGCTCCACAAAAATAGTTATAGCCAAGATTACCAAACACCTGAGGTGGCAAGGCACTCATTTCCACTTGTGAACAGCATGGTGCATGTGAATGTTTCACTCAGGCCAATTCACCTCACCTTCTGAATTGTTGCTAAAAATAAAATAAACCAAGATTATTAACATTACCAACATCTCTTATCAAGTTTTCTTTGCTGTTTTTTAAGTTAATGATCTCTCTTAACAAAAAAGTGATACTTGTAGCAAGATACACTGTCTCTTATCATTATTAGCATGCCATTTGTCTCTAAACCTACTTCCTTCTTGGAGAATGTCAAAGGGCAGAATAGTATTGATATGGATTGGATCTAAAGACGTCTCCCACAGAGCTCATGTGTTTCAATATTCAGAGTTGAAACAATTAGATTATGAGAGATGTAACCACATTGGTAGATTAATCCATTTGATGGACTAATAATTTGAATTATTAGTCACCTGGGTGGACAGGTGGGACATGCTAGTGGACAGAGGTCACTTGATGTCCGTGGCTCCTTTCTTTCACTCTTTTTGCTTCCTGGCTGCCATGAGCTGTTATAATTATTGGCTGTTAAATCCAGATATGAATTTCCTGATAAACAGGTTAGTAGGGTAGATTATATAAAAATTTACTTTTATTACTTTTTATTTCCTCCATCATGCCCTTTAGCCATGAAGTTCTGTCTTACCTAAGTCCAGAGCAATGGCGTCAGCCAACCGTGGACCAAGATCCCTGAAACCATGAACCCAAATGAACTTTTCCTCCTCTAAGTTGTCCTTGTCAAGCATTTTGATCATAGCAATGCAATGCTGACTAACACAAACATCAAGAAGAGTGCCAATCACACAAAGTCTCTTCAGTCTTCTCTCACCTCCACACACTTCTGTGTCTGAAAACACCCATGTGCTTGTTCACCTACACATAGCTTCCCTTCCTCAAAGATTCAGTGAAATCTTCCGTGCTCTGGTTTCCAAGCTCTGATCACTGACTTCTAGGTGAAGGTCAATTAAAAGGAGGTAGAATTTCTTACTATTCAGCCATAAAAAAAAAAATGAAAGACTGTCATTTGCAGTAATGTGGGTGAGTCTTGTGGACATTATGTTAAGTAAAATAAGTTGATTTTACAGAGATGAAGAGTGTAAGAATAGATTCCAGACACTGGGAAGATTGTGGAGGAAGGAGGGATGGAGAAAAGATGGTTAATGGTCACAGGGTCACAGTTGGTTAGGAGGAATAACTTTAAAGGTTCTATAGCACAACAGGATAACTATTATTGATAACAATCAAATGCATATTTCAAAATAGCAAGTTAGGATTTTGGATGTTCTCAATACAAAGAAATGATAAATGTTTGAGGTGATAGAAATGCCAACTATCTTTGTCTAATCATTGCACACTGCACACATGTATTGAAATATCATGCTAAATCCCACAAATATGTACAAGTATAATGTGCCAATTAAAAATTTAAAAATAATAATTCCTATTGGCTGTTATAATTCAGATATGAGTTTCCTGATAAACAAGTTAGTAGGGTAGATTATATAAAAATTTACTTTTATTCTTAGTTTAACATTTCAGCTGGCTTATAACCCACTTGAATCAAATGTATGAAAGATGATATGTCATGAGCTTTGTAATGTTTTGAACAACCAATAAAAAAAATAGAATTCTAGAAATATCTTACTAAAACTAGTACTTGGGTTATAGTCTAAATCTCAGAACAAGTTTTTTGAATCATAAACATAGTGTCATCTGTTGTTTTTTTTTCTTCTCTAACAACATTTTTATTTCAGTTTTTCTCATTTTATCTTAATTGATCAATATCTTCACATTGAAGGTCTTCTGTTAATTGAGCCCCCTTCCTTTTCCAGAATTACCTCCCTCAAATAGAGAGAGCTTCTGCTGGGCTCAATGGCTTCTTGGCTTCCTAATACATCATTTTCTTTTCACATCTGTGAATTTTCTTCCAACATTTTTTCGCATAAATGTTCTCCCTGCTCCTACTGGAACATCTGATTCAAGCCATTCCTCTTCAGGAAGTTTCCCTCACTGTCCAGCTCACATCAACTGCACCCTCTCTGCAGTCCTGTTGGATTTGCTGTTCGTGTGCTCTTGTTTATATTCTATAACACTTACAACATAGCAGTTCTGAGTCAAGTGCTAGAGCGCCTTATCTACAATTCTGTTTGCTTAAATATTTTTCTCTAGTTATCCCATGGAGACTATATGGCTTTTCAGATTTGAGATCAAGTGTTTTAGGATTAAGGAAATCCACTGACATTCATCAACTCAGGACATCAACATCTCTATCTAGATATTGATTAATAGTTGGCGTTGTTTACTAAAACCCTGCAAGCCTAAATATTTCCCCCTGTGAAGGGTTGAATTTTGTAAACCCCCCCCCTCCCGCAACACACACACACACACACACACACACACACAAACAAAACCAACAAGCTGAAGTCCTAATTCCAGTACATTAGAATGTGATCTTAGTTAGAAATAAGGCCTTTACAACAATTATTTAAAATGAAGCTGGGCACGGTGGAAAACACCTATAATCCCAGTGGCTTGGGAGGCTGAGGCAGGAGAATCATAGGTTCAAAGCCAGCCTCAGCAACTTTGCTAGGCTGTAAGCAACATAATAATATCCTGTTTCTAAATAAGAAATAAAAAGAACTGGGGATATGGCTCAGTGGTTAAGTGCCCTTGGGTTCAATCCCAGTACCAAAAAAAAAAAAAAATTAAAATGAGGTTATTAGAATGGATCCTAATCTAATATGAATGAGGTCCTTAGGAAAAGAGTAAATTCCGACCATGATACAGAGATGCACAGAGGGAAGAAGGCCATGCAAAGGAAGATTAGAGGGATGCAAGTCAACAAATACCAAAGTCTGCTGGCACCATCAGAATTGAGAAAGAGGTAAGGAAATACCCTCCCCTGTAGGGCTCAGGGGCAGCACAGCCTTTTCCCATACCTTGATTTCAAACTTATAGACCTGGAATAATATTTTTCTTTATTTTTAAATTGTAAATCACACAGTTACTGATACTTTGTTAATAACCCTGGCAAACTAATATTCCCTTGAGTCAGTTCTCATGAGCAGTTTTTAACCTCTCCATTTACCCTGTAAACAGAAACCTTTCTGGAAATTTGTGAGTTTTTTTCTACAAGTGGATTGTGTGGTAAGTTCAGTCCTTTATGTTAGGAGCCACAGATTTTATTCTATTATCTTCTACAAGATTTACCTCCTCTTTCTTTTCATCATAGGTGTTTTGCAGTCATGCAGGACCTTACCTTTTCTTGCCCACATCTATTTGGCCATTCACATACATATGTGTGCTTGTATCTATTGGTTCATTTGTCGAAAATCTAGTAGTATGTGTGCTGTGTGCTAAATATAATGAGGACTTGGGCACAGGCACTAAAAAATATTCTTGAGTCTTATGGGCTTTCAGAGACAATAAGACACGGCAATAAGTGCTTTCCATTTACTTATTCATTTAACTAGCATTTGGTGAGCCAATATTGAGTGAGGGGACAGAGTAGTAAATGAAACAGGCATATACCTATTTCCTGGGGGCTCACAGTCTATAAGTCAAATAAGTATAAGATATTAGAGAAGCACAAAAAGTACAGATTGGGAGTCCAGAGGGAAGAGGGAAAGGTAGAGTCACGGAAGGCTTCCTGAGGTCTGTGATATCTGGAGTGAGTCTTGAAGGGTGAAGAAGAGGTAGCGAGGCCCAGGTAGAAGCAGAGTGCTCCAGGCAGAATGAGGTGTGCGGAAGCACCAGGCATTTTTGGACTGACATTTTTTTATTTTCATGCTCTGGTTTCCAAGCTCTGATCACTGACTTCTAGGTGAAGGTCAATTAAAAGGAGGTAGAATTTCTTACTATTCAGCCATAAAAAAAAAAAAAAAATGAAAGACTGTCATTTGCAGTAATGACAATATTAAGTAGAAAACATAGCAGATCTTGGAAATTTCCAATTCTCACTCAACTGTTTGCCTTGATGTAATTATGTGGGTATGTAAAGGAGACTGGAAGCAGAGGCACTTAGGGCAGACAAACCCCTAATGACAAAGGTGGCTTAAGGCCACTGCACTTCAAACCCCTGAATGGAATATGCTCAAGTAGCCAAAGACAAAGATGGCCAACACGCTACTTTCTTGTCTGTCCTGAGTTGTCAGCTTAGTGAGAATGCCAATGGGACCATGGCACTGGGTGACATGACGCTTCAACGAGGCCCTTCAACCTGTTTGATCAGAACATAAATCCAATTCCAGCCTGCCTTATAGAGGAAAGCAAAAGATCCATTTTCCCTGGAGAGATCTCCCTGCCTCTGTTCTAAGAGTTTGATATGTGAGGAGATAGAACAGGAAGCAGCTAGCTATTGATACAGAGTAATTAATTCCATCAGTGCTGGGACACACACACACACACACACACACGGATGTTGGACTTGGTCACATATATAGAGAAGTATATGTACACACACAGACATACACATATACAGAAACACAGATGTTAGACACATACAAATACAGACGTTGACACAGCTACACAGAGATTTAGGGAAACAGACACACACTGATTGAGACATGCACACACACTGATGTTAGACACTGACACACATGTACTTAGAGACATAGACACAGACACACACAAATCTCTACAGACCATGATGCCTCTATTCCAACAGGTGTTCTGCTTACATGTGTGGGAACAGCAGCACATGCTCTTTCTAGCCCTGAAGGATGTTTATGTGGGGGTTGAGAGAGAGAGGACTTTCTCAAATGCTTTTTTATCTGACCATGCAAATATGACCTAAAATTATTTTTCAAGTTAGGTACAAAGATCTCTAAGTAGAATGTGTTTTACTCTTTGATATTTTGTTATTTTAAGACAAGTTAAAGGATTATTATTAGGCTAATTTCTGAATAAGTTGAAAACTTCATGTCAGGATTTATATTGGCTTATTAAATCTCTCATTTGTTTTTGATTTTCCTTGATGCTCATTTATTGCTAGGGTTTCTATCCATGGAATACTATTTTTAAACATAGTTGGATTTGATAGCTCCCTAATCCCTAAGTCATGTTAACTAAACATGGGGCATAAGAGCATAATGTCAAAGACCCAGACTGGCCCCGAACTTTGGATTACAACATTCTATGCTTAGAATCAGCTTCCATTTGTGTTTTATAATCCTGCTCAAGTTACCCTCTCCGAATGTCAACTTGCTTATTAAATGGGAGCAGTAACAACAGTAACAACAATGGCTTCCAGTATTACTGGGTGCTTGCTATTTGTAGACACTGCTGTAGGAACCTCATATGTACTAATTTACTTAATCTTCATGGCAACCATAAGATACAGGTACTATTATTGTCTTATTTTACCTATGGAGCAATTGAAGTAACTTGACCAAGGCCACACAGTGAGTCAGTGAGGGGTCCAGAAGCTGAGGTAAGTGGTCCACCTCTTCAGTTCTGACCCGTGTCCTCTGCTGCTAGACTCCACCTTGTGCAGGGTTGGGAGCAAAGGACCTTGTGGTAGCCACCAGCAGCATTATTGCTGTTATAATGTTATCTCTTAGGCATAAGAGAACAATAGAAAAATGAGTCTTTGAGATTCCTTTTTTGTTTGTTTTTAGAATCAGTGCTATCACTATACCCAGGTTAATGTAACCACCTTCCTATTTGATTTTGCTTGCTTTCTGCACTTAAAAAATGAACAGTTGACAGCATTCAGCCCAACACTCCTCAGGTTAGAGAGTTTTCTATCTGCCCTTTGATCCTTAGAGCATATTATCCATTTTTCCAGTTAGGAAAATAGAAACAGTGGGGTAATCCAACAACTGAATTCTGAATAAGAACATATGGCTTGTGGAAAACATTGGAGAGTGTTTTTACCCCATGTTATGTGGAGGACAACTGAATTCTTAATTCTTGATGCTTATTCATTTATATTAAATGACTAGAAAAATCTTCAAGCTCTATGAATACAACTATTTTCTTTCTTTTCCTCTTTTATTTTCCGTTTGATATCTTACCCTCTACTTCTCCTTTTCACATAGTAAGGATTTGAAAAGGATTTGTCCATGTTGATGCATATGCACATCTTTGGAAATCATGAATGATTTGTACCTGAGGTAACTGGTATCATCTTACAGTGATAACATACAATACCAAATTCACTTCCATGGTGTTAAAAAATAATATGGAATGAGAAAGAATAAAAATTTCTTGCAGAAGTCTGGTAAGAAAATCCTTTCCTTTCCTAGTGAAAAACCCTTGTGTCACCTGTGACTATCTGGGTCCCCTATTCTGTCCCCTGAGTCCGACTCTTGGTGCATTTTTGACAACTGGAGCAGGCTTACATAGAGCCTATTCTTATATAACCAGGCACTCATGTAATAAGTGCTTTCCATGTACTCATTCACCTGTATGGAACCCTTAGGAGACAGGTACCATTACATCCTCATCTTGCTGATAAGGAAATGAGGACAGAGTAGGGTTTAGGGACTTGCTCAAGAACACAGTCTGTAAGTGGATGAGCCGGGATTTGAACTCAAAAAAGTCTTGGGACTACCTTTTGATTTATATTGTTTTTTGGACTTTCTGTCTGTGATAAAAACTGAGCTCACAGTTAGGAAACATTGCCCTTCAGGCTTTTAGTTTGAACCCTGTTAGGGTATGACTTCTAGGGCAAGTCACTTAATACCTTTGGCCTCTTTCCTCACAGATTAAAAAAAATGAGAATGTTAGACCAAACTATGATCTGTGATTCTACAAATTCAGTCACCAAGGGAGACTTGTTTGTCAAATTTTTAGATTCTAAATAAATTTATCAGTCAAAACCCGCCACTCTCTGGCTCCTTAGAGTATAAAAAATAAAACCTGGGGCTGGGGTTGTGGCTTGGTGGTAGAACATGCACCTTGCACGTGTGGGGCACTGGGTTCGATCCTCAGCACCACATAAAAATAAATAAAGGTTTTGTGTCCATCTACAACTAAAAAATATTAAAAAAAAATAAAGCCTTATGCTTTAAAGCAAAGAAAGCACAGTATTAACAGTGCTGCTGCAGCCTACTGAAAAGGGATGTAAATTTGATGTTTACTGAGTTGATCTCTCAATCACCAGAAATCAATGCATCCAGTTTATAGTAACTACTGGAACCAAGGTTGGGTTTCCAATGTTGCTTGAGGATTGTGGACTCACTGGTAATGTGACTTGATCCATCAATATGATGTGGTATGGGCTTTGGAGCAAAAAACCAGCTTTATATTGGCTTTTCACTGAGAAAGTACTTCCTAAATAAATGAGCACATTCTGTATTCATAATATTCATCCATTATAGACACTAATCTCTTCACAAAGGAAGGTTTGGGGGCTCCTCAAATGGGTTAGGGGGTGGCAAACAAGCAATTATGGATCTGCCCCATAAATGTTGGGGTAGGCTTCATCTAGAGTTTACCTATCACAGAGGCATAATGGAAAAGGAATTTTACACATTTGAGGAAGAAAAAAAAGGGCCAAGATATTATCACCAAGTATATCAGACTTCAACATACTATTTTTCTTTATGTCAAGAGATAGGAATACAATCCAGCCAACACTTTCTCTGTCTGCCTAACACACAGCTGCAGCGAAGCCACGTGTGGTTAAAAGCAGGCCACATTTTCACCATCCTTGCTCTGCAGAACTACCCTCCCAGAGGAGTTAAGTATACAAGGGTGAGCTGGAAAGCAGCACTTACTCTTTCCTAGATCAAGGAAGGGTCAACCCAGCCCACATGTGGTTTCAGTCACTCTGCCATGGGTCAGTTCTATCTTCAACCTCCATTAAATTAAAGATAAAGTGCATGACAGTGCCCATTTTCACATAAAGTGTTTCTAGGTGTGCTTGAGATGTGACTTCAGGCCTGTGGAAGTGCCTTAGCAGGTGACAAAGGAAGAAAGAAGAGACAAATGGAGGCTTTCCTGGCCCCCAAACCATCCCCCCAATTGCAAACAAATAACTTGCCTATCCCCATAAAAAGCTGCAAAGTTGAACTTGACAGTAGGGCCCAGCTTATGAATATCTGTATGTGTATCAGCCTCTCCCCCATATTAGAATTCTGGCATAGTTTTTCTCCCCAAAAGAGCATTGCTAAACGGTATCTGTCTAGTTGCCGTGAATTTTACATCCATAAACACAGTGTTCATAAAGGTTTCCTTCTGTGATTTTCCATAGCTTGACGAAGCTTAAATTGTGTAAGCTTTGGGCTTTGCTTTCTTCAATTTTGCTGGCTTGCTCATTCAAAGAAGGAGTTGAGGCAGGAAAAGTGTGATAGATGGCCATGAATGCATGTGTGCACAGGAGGGGGGAAGTGGTATATATTGCCCACGAAGATGACTTTTTAAATTCCAGAAAATTTCCCTTGTAAGTACATCTATTACACAAGCTTCATTTGCTATCATTAAGAACTTTCATGTAATTTCTCGAAGACCATTTTGGGCATATTCAGGAATGATCTACAGAATCCTCCCACATACACTTAAGACACTAATAAAGGAGCACAATCCATGTAAGCTTTTTACTAAGGCCAGGGCATAAATTTCCTGGCACTTTTTTTTCCCCCTTAAACTTCAAAACAATTTGAATGTCAGTTCCTGAACTGAGATTTCTCTGCAACATTGCTGTCTCTCTGTTAAGCAAATCTTTCAATGACATCTGCAGAATAAGCAAGCATTAGGAAGACTGATCAGAGATAGCAGGGTCCTAAAAACCAACCCTCTAAATATCTTATGTGGCAAGGGATAAAGGGATCATATCATAGAAGAAATAAGGAGAGAGTAATAATTCAGTATCTTGTATTTACATAACATTGAATTTCACAGAACTTGGAGAACTTTGCCAAAGTCTTCAATCTAAGAGTTCGTGATCTTAAGAGTTCACAGCAGAGGAACATGGCAAGGTACTGGGCTTGCACCAGCCAAGTGGCCTTTTGTCTTCCATGGTTTTCCATCATTGCTCAAAGATGCAACACAAACATGATGCTTTATCTTCTAGGTCTCCCTTACATCTCTCAAACCATCAGAGCCAAGGCAACAAAATATCTTGGAGGGTACATGGAAGTTACAGAGAAATGATCAGTGTTGTTCAGAGGGACAAATATCCAGTGAAAATTCTAGTAAGTTAATTTGATCTATTTTTACCTGCTGGAATAATTGTTACTGTGTTATATGGTTATAGACAAAAATGTATGTACTCCCTGGTCAATGAGAGTAACTTGAGGACTTACACAGAGGAATCAAGCCTTTTTAGGTTCACCTGGGGGACTGAAAAGGGATAACTTCTTATAGTGTTGTCATTCATATCTCTATTATGGCTGTTATGACTTGTACTGTAATAATCTATTTGTATATGGACCTCCAAATAAGCTATTAGGGCCGATCCACTGTTTTTTTCAGAGCCTATAAAATTGCAAGAACGTTTTTTGAACTAAGTTGGATTTTCCCTTAACCAGCTGAAGATGCCCACCCTTCCAAAGACTAGAGCTAAAAGAAGGAGACAATCAGGAACCAGACATTCTTGGTTTAATCTGGGCACCCCCTTTGCTCTGTAACAGAGACTGTCCATCTTTCCTCAAGAAAAGAGATAGGAACCACAATTTTCTAAAATGCTCAAAAATTACCCACATTCTCCAACCAGGAGTAACTTCTTACAGAGGTATATAAAAGATCCTACTAACCCTGAAACTAATACTTATTACTATTTACCTAGTATGTGCTAGATACTGAGCTAAGCATATACATCCTCACAACAAATTCAAGCATTAAAGAGAAAAAAAAATCAAGCTCTGAAATTTTAAACAACCTGCCCCAGCCAAAGAGCTAATAAATTATACAAACTGTATTTTAACCCTGATTTGTGTGAGTCCCAAGTCCGTGTTCTTATGATTAGAATAAAAGGCTGGGGACCTGATACACCTTTTTTTGAATTCGCTCAGATAGTTTTGTCTTCCTAATTCTTAGTTGAACCGAGCTAAATGAACGTGGGACAGGAAGGGGAGCAAGGGTTGAAAGAAACAGGAAGATAGTACAAGACATTGAAGGGACAGCTAGGAATTTGGGTAGTAAGAAGGCAGGGTGGTTGAGAATAAGCCTTGGGGACCCAGGGAGGTAACAGGAAAGTCAGAAAAGAGAATGGCACAGAAGAGGAGGCAGGGGCCAGTTTGCATTGCAGGGCAGGGTTGGGGTGGGGAAGAGTGCTGGTCATTTATAACTTAAACAGATGAGCATAAACCAGGCCAGTAGTTTTTGGTAGAGGCAGAGCAAAGATCTAAAGCCCTAATACAGCCTCCAATGTCGTCCAGATCCATAAGCCCAGACTCCATCTCTCTGGATGATTTAGTAGTTCTTTATAAGAAATGTGGGGTTTTTTTGGAAGTGAATTCTTCATCTAATGACTCAGTGTTGGGATTTAAGGTATCCATTTAGGTTTACTCAATCCCTCTTCCAGCATGCTTCATTTCCCAGCCCTGAGAAGTATGTGCTCTAATGAATTTTTCACTCTGTCCCCTAAGTGTTAGTTTTCACCAAAAGTCATGTTCTACTCTTGGTAACAGAGTATGAGAAAAAGATTCTTTGCTGGAGATGAGGAAAGAAGACCTTGCTAACTTGTTTGTGATCTTTACGAGGCTATAAGCTAGGAGGGGACTAGGATTGGTTCTTTGAACTATGTTAATTCCTGTGCCCAGAGCAAAGTGCCAAGAAAATGGGAGGTGAGAGATGGAGTGATGGATAGATCTATAAACATCATCAATAAAGGGAGGAACTGAACCCCAAGCTCTTAATAACTGCTTTGGAATTAAACATACTTTGTGCAAATTTGGACCCACCACCAGCGATCTCTCCAAAGACTTAACTTGCTTAGCTGTAAAGTTAGGATAGGAATGGTATCATCCTTATAAAACCGTAGGGAAGAATGCCTGGCATATTGTAATCTCCAAATAAATGCCGGTATTATGGAAACCATATTTTGCTCAAAGGTTTTCAGGGACATGGAGGCAAGATGCTCCATCTCATCTTTTTTTTTTTTTTTTAACTTCTTCCCTTTCCTCTTCTTTCTCATAAGTATTTGGAGAGAAAACTGGCAAGGAATAACAGACTTTATGTTCGTTTTCTGATTTCTTACAGGCTTTTTCTGACCACCTGAACAAGTTACTCAATTTTAGATACATACCTCACTTGCCCAAGGATCTTTCTTCCTTCAGTCAGGTCACACAGGGTATTAACTTTTAAAGGAATATTTGGGTACTCGCTCCTTTGCCCTCATTTAATCATCTCATTATAGTACTTAAAAATATACTTTTTTGGATCAGGTGTCAAAGTCCAGTGGAATGTCCTCCAAAGCCCTGTCCTCCATGAGGACCAGCTGACTGTTTCCTGTTCTAACACTGCCTAAGACATCTGGCCGAAAGCTGGCTTGTAGCTAGGTTCTATCCTTAGCTTCCCTTCACTGTATTCTCACACTAGCTGGTTAAGACAGTTAGGAACAAACTGTAATGCATATAAAATAAACATCAGGGTCTTATATGGCTTCCTGCATAGGAATCTAAGAGAGCTGGCAGATCCCCATTTCTTTAAGCATTTACCATATGAGGTAGGGACCAGATGAGTGCTTTACAAATGTGATCATCCTTACAAAACACCCTCTGTGGATGGGATAATCATCTTTATTTTACAGATAAGTATAACAGAGTCTTAAAGAGGTGTAAGTAGCCAGTCCAAGGACACAAAGGAAATAAGAGTCCCTACATCTGTCTGACCTCCAAACCCCATGACTTCCCCCTTATTTCAAGCAGCCTCCCTCTTCCTGATGGGGAATAGAGAGCTTTGGTATTGCTGTGTCTCTTGGTTCTGGTTCTCTTGAAGTTTCCCCATTCTCAAGGGTTGCCAGGATTCCTCCGATTAGGAAAATACGTTGTCTAACAAAGAAAAAGTCATGCTGAGATGACAAGTGCTACCTCTCCCAGAGGCAGGTGCATCAGCAAAGCAATTCATGGCCTCTGTATTTAACACCCTCACTGATGCTAGAGCAAGTAATCAAGCTATAAGTAACCTGGGCAGAGGATGCTACCAGGCTCTCTTACTCACATGGCTAGCTTCCTCTAGCAGCCAAAAAGGTATCTATGTCCACACACTCAGGGACAAGAGTCAATAACCTGAAGGTACAGAGAATGTGTTCCAGCATGCAGTCCATGTGTTTGGCTAGGTCTCAAGGACTGCAACTACCCAAGTAGAAATCAAAGCCCTGTGAGAAAGCAATGAGCAGTTAGTGCTGGGGACCTGTGCCAACCCAGTGACAATCATCCTTACCTTAGGTTTCCTTGTGTCATCAACACAAACACCCAAATCCACAGTAGTCCCAGGTGAAGACAACTAACCAAATGAGTAAAGAGAGTGGGTACTAAAGATACAAAGGAAGGAAGAATACAGATTCTCCATGGGGAAGGAAGGGGTTGGCTGGGCTCTGCTTCATGATGGATCTCTCTTGAACTGCAGCAGATAACTCAAGAACTGCCCAACCTACCACCAGTACCATGATAGGAATAATATTTTCAGAGGGTGAACTTCTCATGAACTGTACTCCCCAGATGACTGGGCAAAAATCAGGAATTTCTCTTTTTATTCCCTCCTTTCTATGTTCTTCAGCATCTCTTTCTCAAGTATTTTTCCTATTTCTTTTTTTTCTCAATTAAAGTAACATAGCAGAGCATGTTTCCAACCCTAAGGCCAGAGGAAAAGCTCTTCAACTCAAATTGTGCATGAGGCCTTTGACTTAAAATTTCCTAAGAAGGCATTGTGTATGCTTAGGCAACAATAATAATCCTTTCAAAGCTTCGGCCAAATCCTTGCCTGCCCTTGTATTGTTACTTGAGGACTTTAGAGACACTAGATTGTAGGGAAAGGCAAACATTTCAAAAAGTAGAAAAGATTTATTTTGGGAGACTCCACTCCATATCTGTTGATTGATTTGTAAGCTGTTGAGTTTTGAATTGTAAAGCTCCAATGTTTCATCACCATCTCCACAGGAAAAAGCTGTCTGGTGGTGGTACTTCATCCCCAGGGAACTTATGAGCAAAGGGATTGATGACTTGTACAGATACATCAGCTCTTATTGCAGTGAGGACTGCAGGAAGGTGCTTAGTTTAATAGCTTTCTTGAAAAAGGCAGCATATAAGACACTCAAGATTTAAGAAAGTTGTATGGGCAAGGGGCTGCTTCTCAGTGGCATAGAGTATGCTTAGTATGCATGAGGCCCTGGGTTCAATCCCCCTCCAAACACTCCCCAACAAGCAAAAACAATGGCCATATCAAAAATACAAAGCCTGGGTCACTCTGGCTGAGCACAATGTAGAAAAGGCCAATAGAAACGTACAATGTAGAAGAGCACAATGTAGGTTTTGTTCATTATTATATACCCAGCACAATGCCTGGCACGGAAGAGGCATTCAATAAATATTTGTTCAGTAGAGATTGAATAAAGAGAAATCATTTATCTTGAAGTGCATCATAAAATTTTAAATAGTGGGATGTAGAATATTTCATATCCTCTTCACATGAACAAGCACCATTAAGGGCTTATAAAAATATTTACCATTTTGATGTTTAACCATCCTTGCTATCTGAATGCCTTTACCTAAGTGTTTTCTTATGCAAACTTAAGTCTTTTTCCTGTAGATTTTTTCATAGTTGTTTAATTTATAGTTAAAGTCAGTTTCTGTTTTATGATGAATAGAGAGGCTCTGCATCTCTTTTAGTCAACTTTTGCATTGCTGTGACCTAAAGACCTTATAAGAACTAGTTAGAGGAGGAAAAGTTTATTTTGGCTTATGGTTTAGTCCATGGTTGGCTGACTCCATAGCTCTGGGCCTGAGGTGGGGCAGGACATCATGACAAAAGAGTATGGCAGAGGAAAACACTCAGAAGTGTGTGTGTGTGTGTGTGTGTGTGTGTGTGTGTGTGTAAGCGTGAGCCCTCTCTGCTCACTAGGAACAAAATATAAACCCCAAGGGTATACCCCCAGTGATTTACTTCCAGTGATCTATTTCCTCCAGCTATACCCTACTTGCCTATAGTTACTACACAGTCAATCCATTTAAGTGGCTTAATCCTCTCATTATGTTACAGCTCTCATAATGTAATCACTTCACCTCAGAATATTTTTGCATTGTTTCACACATGAACTTTTGGGAGACACTTCATATCTAAACAAAAACAGCATGTTAAATTTGACTTAAGGATTTTTTCTAATAGAGTTCACCTTTTATTTCTTTATCTAAAAGCTTTGATTCTGTGGGTAACACGCATTTTCAAAGAATCACAGACATTAGAGCTGGAAGGGGTCAGGCAGTTGCACATCTCATGACTCCCTTTGTGATGTCCTTATCCACAGCTCTAGCCTCCTGTCAGGTGAGTAGCCTGAGTCAACAAATGCTGGGTTGACAGAGGAAGCAAACAAAATGCTCACATCCCTTGCATGAGAGGCCACTTGTTTTTCAAGAAACAGATAACTGAGCACTCGTTGTGTTACGTGAGAAAAAAAAATGCCTATAAATAATAAAAGCCAGCCAACATGATCACTTAAGCTGTCCTGAATGAGTGACCAGCATCATCTTTCTCCAAATAAATGTGGCCTTTTCATACCCCTGCTTATCCTCCTTCGGTGGTTCCCCACTGTCTGAGGGAAATACAGTCCAAGCAACTTAATTTAGCACCCTTAGCTCTTTGGAACCTGGTCTCTGCCCATCCTCTGCCATTGGCTTCCATCTCCTGACCTTTTCTCTATGTTCATGTTTTCTCTCCTGCCTAACCCGTCTCCTTCTTTTTTCTTCACCTGCATGATCCTAGTGACACCTTACCCTTCAGCATAGGTATCCCCTATTCCAAGAAGCTGCTTATCAGCCTCAAGCCTTCTCAGACTCCTATGCATACAAGTTACTGTTTTGAAATCTGTCCTTAACCGGTAACTCCTTTAAGACAGGATTTTGTCTTCTTGTTATTTCTGAAGACAAAATACAAGCAGAATGCTGGACATGATGCCCTTTCATTTTCATTTTTTTTTACTGAATTAAAATATAAAAACACTCTGCTTTAATTTGTTTTTGCAGAAGACTGACTCTTGTCAATGCTCTGTATAGGAACTTTTATTTTGTGATCTAAGGGGTCTCTCAATTATATAGATGTTAAGAAACTAGAAAAGCTTCCTTCTCAGAACTTAACTGAATGGATTTTCCCAAAGCTGATGTTCCTATCTTTAGAATGAAACATACAGGCTCTCAGGTGACCTGTTGGTAAGGTAGATCCAGTCCCTTGATTTTTACCCGACATTTAAGCAATAACTTATTCTAAGCATGCAAAGTAATTTAGTCTTGAGGGAAATGCACATGTGACTTTTACCCTTGTTGATGTCAAAATGCTACTGATCAGACAGCTCTGATCTCTGAGTTCATACATTGATGGTGGGGAAACAACACAGGATCCCACTGGCCCAATAAGTCCCAATGTTTAAGAAGCAGCTTCTTCTTTTGTAACAGACATATCAGAGAAAGAAAAGGGAAAGAATATATGACAGATCTGGGTTTATCAAGGAAGAAGATGTCAGTAGCAGTAACTCTCCATAGGTGCCTGAATATGGCATCCAAATCTGGACTCAATTTTTGTGGATGCTAGTGAGGCTTGGTGTGCTTTTGCTTTAAGCGCTTAAAAGTTAGTATGGATAGTGCCAAAAAACAGCATATGGAAACTGGGAGCACTGCAGAAGATAAACCAATCTTCAGAGATCATGCTGAAACAGCAACCCTTAAAACAAGTTGTCAAAGGCGAGGGTGCCCGCAAAGCTTTAAAACCTCCATCAACCAAATGAAAATGTGTTTGTTTTAAAAGGCAACACCTTCTGCTCTGGCCATTTTAAGTTGATATAAAAAAGTATGTATGCTATATGTATGCTGCTAGTATGTATGGCTTTTGTTAGTGTACAATAAAATGGGCATTCTGAAGAATGCTTTTAAAGAGGAGACTCTGACCTTTAAGAAGTTTTTCTGAACTCTTTTTATTTTTTCCAAATAGGGATTCTCAGGCTTCTTTTATGATTCTTGCTGGTTGTAAGAACCATCCTAGGTCTGAGCAAAGAGACTGAGATGGGGTGGGGAAGAGGGCAGAAACCAAGCACCGTTCCTGGAATTAGGGGCTTTTCGTCCCTCCTCACTGTTTATCTATTCTGTACCACTCAGCTGTTCTCTGTTGCACAGAAATAAAAGTTTAGTTTAAAAAGTATGTTAGAACAAAGCTGCAGAAATTGCCTGGAATTTCCTTCATTTTCAGCCATCTGGCTCTCATTGCTTACTCTGCTCCCCTCCTCCACATACATTTACCAAATCTTTTCAACACACGCTGGCCAAGCTATCAAATGCTTATAATTAATAACAGCCATGCACTTTTTTTTAAAGGTAGTGCTTTCTGGTTTTCCTTGGGCTGCTCATGTCACTGCTGTTATAAACCAGGGAGATAGTTAGCGAGTGTAATTAATATAAGTTAGTCGAATAAAAACAACATCAAATTTAAGTCTTAAAAGTCTACAAAAATCATGCTTTCTTTTAAACTAGAAGCATTTCACACACACACACACACACACACAAAAACCAGAATGAAAGAAAAGGAGAAGACAATGATTGCTTGATTGATGATTATAATGATATTAATGATTATAGTGACTGCTATAATCCTATTTTAAAGATGAGGAAAGTGAGGATCCAAAAAGGTATATATGACCTCTCAAAGGTTAGAAAGCTAAAAGTAACAGAGCAGGACTTGATCCTGGGTCTAAATGTATGTTCTAGTCTTTGTATTTTGAGAATCCCAGGGATGTGAAAAATCTTTAGTGAACAGTATTAAGTTAAAAAAAAATCAGGTTGCTGGACAATACATGCAATGAGATCTCATTTATAAAAGCCTCATTGATACAGGTATAAAACCTTATGTAATTGTAGATGCTCATGTATGTATTCATAGAAAACCCCCTAAAGTACACGCACCAAGCCATTAACAGTGGTTACCTCTGAAGAGGAAAGAACTAGAACCTAAAGTATGGAGGTAAAAGAGGAGCATAAACCTTGGTTTTTTGATTAATCCTGCTCTGCTTGAGTTTTAACCAATCAGCCTCTTTATGTGTTACCTGTATAATTAATAATTAGAATACTTAGATAACTTTTTGATTAGGAACAGGAGGTGACATCTTTCCCAATGATGGATCTTAATTTGTTTGGGGGTATTTCTTCCCTGAGTCTGCCTAAGGCACCACTGAAAGGCTGGCAAGGTAGTGTGGCTTCTGGACACAAAGTCCTCAGACAGTGGTAAAGGTGCACAGATGATTTTTTTGCCTCCTTGTATTGATAACTCCTTGCCATCAACTTTAAAGGAAAATTCTCATTGGTGATTCACAGGCAAAAGTGGTCCTAATTTCTTATGGCCAATGTTAGGCAAGGTCGTGAAGAGATTACCATCTACCCTTCACCCAGGACCTTCCATCCTTCTTGACAATTACACTCCTCTCTGGGTAGTGCTAGCAATTTCCTCAACCTTTAGTGCTCTCCCTTCCGTTGCCTTTATATGCTTGCTTTGGGGATACTTTGCTGTACATGGCTGATAACATAAAAGCTTATAATCCTAAGACAATTTATATTTTGGTATTTCAATATTTGATATTTATATATTTGGTATTTAAAGGCATAAAGTAAAGGAGTCCAAAAATGGTATTTTCAGCATCAAGTGGAAGAGGGGAGAAAAGGGGATGAAGAGGGGAGCACTGAGGTCTTCCAGCTACTGATAATAACAGGACCTAAACATTGCAACTTACAAATACGGCCCTACTCCTTCCTATACACTTAATAAATAAATACTTAATAAACACCTGCTATATGTCAATTCCCAGATGCTTGGGATAGAGAAAGAAGGAACAAGGCATAAAACTGATACCAAAGACTTTCAAATCTAGCCTTCTTCAACAGAAAATCACTACTTAAAAAATTACCCTAAAAATGTAAGCCTTACTCACGGGCACATACATGCCCACGTCTATACATACTCACAGACTGGAAAAAGTAGAACCCCTTCAGCTTGAGAACACATCCTTCCTGCTTTGAATAACCAGATAGGACGATGTCATTGTCTAAACCTGGTGAAAGTCAGACATGTGCTTCTGATACAAGCTTTGACCACACAGAGCAAGTCAGGAGAAGTCAAGTTTAATTTTAGAAATACAGCTCCAAAAGTCAGATCTCACTCTTCAGAGTCCTTAATACACTCCTTAGGATCAGATAACTCTGGCCATATGCAAGAGGTAAAATGGCTTCTTCACTAGTGCTCAGCAGGACTAATAACTGCCCAGGAAGGGTCTTATCTTAACCTAGCACCACTTCAGAGGCAAAAGTCAAGACCTGCAACATTTCTAAATGTCCCAAAGAAAATGCTATTCTTTCTTTTAAAAACACATGGATATCAGCACAGACCAAGAACCTAAAAGATCACATACATAAAGTTAGGACTCATTCGAAGACACACCAACATGCAGAGGAAACACTGAACCATGTGGAACAAGAATTGTGAATCAAAGATCTAAATCACTCCCCACTGGATGGAAGGTGCATGGAATAAATGGTGCGCTATTAGGCCTCTATCAAACACATTTCCCTTTCTGCATATATCTTGCACCAAGGAGAGTAGAAAGACAGATTTTTTTTCCCCTGATATTAGACTAAAATATTCCACAGGAGAGGTGCCTATATATTTCTCACTTTTAAGATGAAAATCAACTTTGGCTCTCAGGTGGGAATTGAAGGGAATGAGTCCTATCTGATTGCTCTACTTTGCCCACCTTAAAGTTTTAATTAGCATCATTCTACAGATACTTGCCTGTGTACAGTAACCCAAGAAATCTGTGGCCATTGAGAGGTCTTACCATAGCTGGGTGATGGGAAATCAAAGATTATTTAGAACAAACATAATCCTGCTAACCCAACAATTGTCCTTGAGTCAATAAAAAGGTCACAGAGTGAATTAGACTTATCAATCACAGTTAGTACTTTGAGGATGGGAAATAACACCTTCTGTTATATTCCTTTTATTGAACAAGGAAGGAGCAGGTGAGTGGTCACAAACCCCAGGAGTTTTCAACTAGTCTTAGCACCAACTCCTTGGCAACGTCTCAGCTCATCACAGCATTTGGATGTTACCACAGCACTGGAATGAGGTTAGAAAAGACCCTTCTTGTTTTTTAAGTGATGATAAATAAGAACAGAAATGATAGCCATTATCAGCACAATGAAGCAGGAGTCGCGATCTGATGCTTCTGCTTACAGAAAATTGAAGAATCATGGGATCCTTGAGCAGGACATAGTGACCTCAGATCATCTTTACAACATAAATGTGGAAAGAGAGAGTGCCACACAGCTAGTTGGTGACAGAAGAAGGTGATAATCCAGGCCTCCTGACCTCCTAGCCAACGGCCTTGCAGGCTGTCCATGCTGGATCTACTCCATTGTATTCAAATATAAGTCTGCACCCTTCGCTCAAGCACTTGAATCTTGGGCTCACTGAACTAGGAGCTATTAGGTTAGGAGAGATTTGGGACCACATGAGGGAGGTGATAGAAAAGGAGATTACTTAGGATTCCATGTACTGGATCTGAGCTTTGCTTGGTCCAGCCCTGGCTCTGTTTCACTGGCTGCTGTTCTTATGGTGGGGAAGGGGATCCTGCTCAAAGAAGTGGCTGTTTTCTGGTTGCCATGGACAGTGTGGCATGAGTGGCTCTCTCCACTTTTGTATGAAGGGGAAAGCCCAGGACCACCATTCTGATGAAAAATCGAACAATTCTGATGATGCGCAGAAGTGTCACTATGGGAGTGTGTCCTCATATGATTGATAAAGGCCTGTGATCTGTCTCTTTGAAGTCACAAAGAAAGGCCTCGAGCTGGATGAGAAATAAGACAAGAAGCACGTAGGCTTAACCAGCAAACTGTCGTTAATGCCTGAAAGCAAATTCTGCTTCTCGTGATATACCTTGCAGAAGGAGGAGAAACGTCACTCAGAAATAGCATTCCTTTCATATCTAGGCTATGAGCTCATCCAGGCACATTTTTCATTCCATCAGCAGATTTGAAAGTCTGGCTTTGGTTCTTTAAATGTCTCCAAAGCAGAATCATAGAGGATAGTTGCTCAAAAAGAAGTATCTAAAAGGCAAATTTCTCCAGACACCATAAAATTGTGTGGACTGAAGCAGTGATTGGATTGATTAACTAAGACTCAAAGTTGGGCAATAATGAGACCCAGGCAGGGCCAAACAATGAAATGCTCTAATTGATTTTACGCATGTGGAATGAACACACATACCCCAAAGCGTGCTATAATGAATCTGCATGCTGTGTGCCTACAGATTTCACAGTGGGTCAATTATACCACCCAGATGCTTCAGTTCCTTAGACCCTATAAGTCACAAGTCAATTCATTACTATGGTAAGAGGGCTTGGGACACAGGCTAAAAGGCGACAGAGTCTATGAAGTCTGTGGTCAGTTCACTTTGCCTTTAGGGGAAAGCAACAATGTGGCATGTGCACATACCAGCCATGCCATAAGGCTCACTTCAGTGCATGAAGCCTTCTGGACTCTGTGCATGACCATTGATTGGGCTGGAATTCCAAAGCCCTGGTTTCAATTAAATTTAAGTGGATTTGACTGAAAGTTTGAACTGATGCTAATTGGTTTTCAAAACATTGGGTAACAATAAGTGTTCTGGTCTTGCCCATGGAAAGATGCACCCAGTTCTGCACACACTCCTGGCTGGCAGGGCCGGCAACTTGTCCCTTACCTTGCTGGGCAAGGATCCAAATTGCAGGATTTCAGGAGCTGTGGGGGCCGGCGGCTGGTCACGCACAGGTTCTCATCAGCAAGCTCCCGAGTCTGTTTGTTCAGGCAGCTCACTACAGCCTCCTGGACACCTGTGTACAGATCACACTGTCAGGCCATAGTGCAGAGGGTGTGTGTGTGGGAGTGATGAAATGTAGACAAGGCAAGCTGGTGGGAGGTCTCTGTGATCAGTAGGACTCTCCCTACATGTGAGAGGCAACAGTTAAAAGCCCAGGCCTGCCAATCTTGTCAACCCTTACTCTGTCCAGGGTTGAGAATGTAGCTGAGTGGTAGAGCATTTGCCTAGCATGCACAAGGCTCCAGGTTCAATCTCCTGCAAAACACACCCATGAGTGCATGCACACGCACACATATAAACCCCATACATGTGAGCGCGCACGCGCGCACACACACACACACACAAACATAGGTTGATCTGAAAGGAGGAACTCGTGCTTGTGGCCACTATAAGCATGCCCCTTGAGAAGGGCAATTCTTCCCAAAGACAGGCTGCTACCAACACTGTTGAAGTGCTTAAAAATATGCCACCAATCTATGCAACCACCATGCCGAAATGTCATCATTTCATGCAGAAAGAGCACAGGGTAAAAGAAACCAAATCTAACAAAAAACTGCAAAGCTCTTCACACATTCAATCAACAGGAGATTGTTGTATTGGAAGGGAGGCCAAAGGCCACAGCTTAATATCTAACTTTCTATAAACTGATGTGCTCTTAGGGTCTTGTATCCAGGATGTCAGCCTCTACTGGTTTTCTTTTGATTCTGGCTCATTTCTGTAGGGAACTAGGCAACTTTGGAAGCTAGAACAAGAAGAATAAGAAGCATAATAATGACAGGCATGGTAAACAATCTTTCCATTCATACCTGCACACCTGAATTGGCAATAGTAAAACAGGACTTTGAGTAATGATTAGTACAAGTCTTTCAAGGTGTTCTGCCAGATCCCTTATGGAGACTTTCATAAAGCATGGAAACACATTCATGGATTGATGGAATACTTCATTCTGCTACCTGCAGTCATAATAACAATAGTTAACATCTACAGAGTGCCTGTTACTAGGCAGGTACCACAGCTGAGGGCTTGACACACAACTCTTTCAACAATTCTGCAAGATAGGTATTATTTTTATGCCCACTTTACAGAAATGGAAACTGAGGTTTAGAAGGGTAAAAAGACGTGTCTAATGTTATACAGTTGCTAAATGTTGAAGTGGAGGTTGATTGCGCCCTTAGCATTGCCTGAGAGCATTATCATTTAAAAATACTAAGAGGCTGTCATATCTGTTTCCCTAGAGATCTTCAGAAATAACCTAGACATGTGTCTGGAATCATTTCAGCAGAGTTCAGTTTAAGAGACAAGACATTCTTGCTAATTTGCTATCATTCATACACAGTTATATATATATATAAAGATACCTACATCTAAAGATTATCTACCTATAATTAGATATTTATATATATGGTTATAACATAGTCTCACTATCCATGTAGTTATTTATGTACATACTTGATCTCTTTTTATCTTCTGCATTTCTTCATCCAATGGTAGCAAACATAACACAAACTGTCCCAATGCTTGTTAGCTCTATCACTGTCCTTCCCCTTTCACGCCCTAGGTTTCTCTGAGCCAATCTCATCCCATCAACAGGATAATGCTTCCTAAATTGATGTTAAATTGATCTAGGTTGCTCAGCAACACCATCTTTTAAAAATTGGCATTTTAAAGCCAGGATCCAAATCAACTTACTTTTTTTTTTCTAAGTCTGATAAATCAAACATGTTTTTGGTCTCAATCATAGGATTTATCTGTGGCCACGATGGGATCTTTGCATTTTCTTTCTTCTATGTTTTTATCACTTCAAAATTTAATTGGATCCTTGTTTGATGCCTACCACCCACCACAAAAAAATTTAATTTGCCTATGTGATGGCCCTTTCAAGGTGGAGAATTTGAGATTCGCACTAGATATTCAAATTACTCCACCATATTCTGTAATGCTGACAGTATGATGATTTCTATGAGTGAACCATTTGGAATTCATGGTATGATGATGCAGCAAAACAGCTCCCAAGAAACTGTTGATATCATCACTTATTTCCCACTGGATCCTTTTGGTATCAAGGTCAGGATGATCAGCCACTGAATATAGCTGACTATTCCATATAGAATCTAGAGCTGTGGTTATGCTAAAAATGAAGTTTTCTATTCATTTGCTTACTTGGTAGTGTTTAAGAAATTTGAAATGCTGCTCTAAAATAAGATATAGTTTGACTTTATTCAGCCATGGCAGGAAGGGACCACGGGGCTTGACACATACCTGCTATTGGAATGAAGTGTGTGAGGGATGGGCTGTTTCCATCCACTTGATGGACTCTTTAGCTATAGAATTTAGGTTCTTCTAAGACTGCAAGGGATGGGGGTAAGAGCTAAGTTTCCAAAAGGGCATCAGTAATCTCCTCTCTTTGCTATGTAAAACACAAACCTACATTATTGAAAACCATTAATCATAGTTACAGATAAAGATCACCATGGGGTGGCTAAGTGCTGAGATTAGGAAGCATTCCAGAGTTACTAAATTCTAATCCAAGGTATTATAAAACAATGTACTAGGCCCCTGCAACACTGTGCTTTAAATCTCTTGCCACAGGCCAGCTGTCTCTGCATTCTTAGGTGGGGCCTGAAGTGTGGGGAAACCCACGACAGAAGTTCTGTCATAATTAAGGAGTATCTGGGACCAGTTTTTTTTGTTTTAAAATCAATACATAGTAAATTTTTGTAGGATGAAAAAATATGACAGGTAAAGAGCAGGGTATTCTAAGCAAGTAGACTGTTAAGGCAAATGGGAACTTTGAGGGCAGGAGCCTGGAGTAAAGGAGCTGCCCTGGAAAGAGGAGCTCACCTTTGGGTTCACCCATACCTGGCATAGGAGAGACAGGCAAGGATGGGAGAGGTTAGCTCAGTAAGTTTGTGTTCTTTCCAGAAGGGTTAACATATGCCTTGAAACGGAAACTTTTAACTGAACAGAGAACCCATGTGTAAATACAGTTCCTTACAACTCTGGGCTTTCCTTTCTTTCTTCCTTTCTCTCCTTTTCTTCCACTTTTATTTTATTGGTGCATTATAGTTGTACATGATGGTGGGATTTGTTGTTACATATTTGTACATGCACACAACATGGGTTTTCCTTTCTTGACAAGCCAAAGGAAAGAGGAGCCACAGGTACAAGTTTCCACCTTCCATTTTTACTAAGGTCAGTTTCAAGTTTTCCCCCAGATAGATTTAAATTTGAGTTTCAGCATCTAGGAGTTCAACTCAGCTGCTCAGATTCAAAACTGCTGTCCTTGACCACACCTATCAATTCACTTGTGGGAAATTAAAATATAAAAAAGAGATAATAGTAGGACAAAGGAACAGATCTGAGCAGGTTAGGCTCACTTTCAGTTTTCCAGAAAATGGGATTTTTCTGTGTTTATATCTCCAGAACTGCATAATTGTTACATGATATTTGATATTTGATGACAGCTTAGCAAACACATTACTAACTAGTTCCTTCCGGTTACTACTTCTTCTAGGTGAAAGGTGACTTTTGTGTCTAGCCAATTTCATCTCTTTGAGATTTCAGAAACAATACGATTAGCCTGACTGGCTGTATAACCCAAAAGTGATTTAATATCTATTTGTTAATCCTGTACAGGGTCGGTTTCAGCAAGAATGATTTAAGAATATATTTAATCTTGTGGGTTATACTTTGGTGAAAGATCAAAATTGATAATACAATAAAAACTTACTGCTAAACAATGGCTTGAAAATACATGACCCATATATTGAACTAATTTGTTAGTGCATATGGGCATTGTATAAGACCATTTAACCCAATTACATTTTCACCACTTTGGAATTTTCAACTCTTAACATTTCAGGTGTAAATATATTACCTTGGCACAGTGTTGTAACTGTAGGTAAGTGTGATCAATTGATGACAATTAAAGACCTAAGGAATTTTAGTAACTTTACCCTTCCTTAGATGTAAAGGATGTATAATTTTTGTTATACAAAGACACTCAGATCCTACAGGTAGAGATCAATTGTGTATCCAACATTTGAATCTTATTTCTAAATCAAATTCTTCTGAAAACACTTAAAATTAATACATTCCACTCTGGACTTTCCGTTTTAAACCCCTGGTTGGTCAGTAGAATGGATTGACTCTTAAAGATAAAGGCATCCAGTTATTTATATATTCCATTACTGCATCTATTTTTTCCACCTGCTCATAAAGTTCCAGGCTTGACTTGTAACCGAGAGCCATAACAGAGAGACCATAAATACTTTTTTTTTTCAAAGCACATTTGTTTTTGACTAGAAATAATGATCATTCAATTCAGGTGATCTTGGAAATTGGGGCTAAAAACACAACCATCTGAACTCTGAGTCATTGCTCAGAGTAGAAAGGAACAACTGCAGCCACTCCTTTGGGCCAGGGCCACAGCTCTTCCCCCTGACTCTCAGCTCTGCTGGGGCTCACAGATCACCAAAGCTTATAAAACACACTACTCTCTCATTAGGCATAGAAGAAAAAATGTCCTGAAAATGAGTGGAAGGATGGCACGTGAAAACAGTTAGATCAGCTGAGTTCCGAGAAACTGTCTCCCAGAATTTTTTGGAAGAATTTAGGTTTTAAGATACCAGGGATTTCCATTAAATCACTCTATAATTCCAGGGTTGGAAACTGGAAGATCAGAAACAAACAAGAACTTCAGGGTCAGAACTACTAAAAGTTTAAAAAGACCTGCTGGATTAAATGGATTCTTTGCTGGTACTTATTCCATTATTCATTCCTTTAGAAGAGTTTCTCAAATGTCATGGTTTAGAAAACAGTTTTGGGAAATAATTTGCATACTTTATTTCACCAGCAAAGGAAGAAATTTGCTGGGAATGTGGAATCTCAACATGTCCAAAGGGGTTACCGATGACCAGCAAGAGGGATGTGACAGGACATCAGTGGCACTTCCTAACCTATCAAAATCTCTCTTGGGAGTAGGTGCAAGACAGTGAGTGATAATATGAATTTAAGGCAGTTTCAACAGTGGTGAGAAAGATCATGATCTTAAAGAATTGATTTTCTGTCACAATCCTGTTTATAACACCTGAAACAAAAAATTACTGAAGACATAAGCTAATCAGTTTGGTTTAATATTTACAATGTATTGTAATATTATAATGTATACATATATTGAAACATCTAGGTACCCATAAATGAGTGGTTAATTAAGTAATTTTAAAAAAATCACTATGTAAGCTACTTGTATGTCACCATAGAGTATACTCAAGAGAACCAGATGAATGTACCTGGAAATGTTGGCCATTAGTTGAATAATATTTATAATAAGAAAGCTTTAGGAATTCTGTACATGCTTGAAGTGTGGTAGCATGTAAAGATTGTAGACAGAGAGCAGCAGCTTTGGCCTAGTCCCAGCTCTGTCACTCACTAGCTGTGAGGTCTTGAACAAGTCACTTCGCTCTTTTGCATATCATTGCACAATGGAGTGGGGTTTGGCTTTGATCATTAAAATCTTTTCCAGCTCCAGGTATGCACTGTGCTGGATAATCTTTACACTGCCTTTCCCTTTCTTTGGAAAACCAGCTGAGTAAATTGTAAGGACCCTAACCTGTTCTTGAGAACAGCAGAGTGTGGTAGTGTACTTTGGGTATTAATTCACACACACCACACACACACACACACACACACATACGGAAGCAAGAGCTCACATAAACAAGTCAATATTGAGTACAAAACATCAGAATGACAACTGAAAGCAAAGGCGTTAGTTGTTGGCCACTCACAGCTGACAGCCTGGGGCCACTCAGCAGACACAGAAATCAAATCTATTCATTCGATTTACACTTGCTTTACCTTTAGAATGGCTGCCTCCCTTTCTGCCCCTGCTAATCATTCTTGATATAGAGGCAATCACATGACACAGTTGCATGCAGGGAAAGAAGAGACAGAAAAAAGATGGGGGTGTCTGAGCCAGGGGCTCTCTCCTTACCTCCTCCACATGACTCGGAGCACTTGGTGAACCCTTCATACTCCCAGTCATACAGCTCATCCAGTTCCTGCAAGCCACCCAAGAGCCCATCTGTGGAGTCCGGGCTAAACTCAGGAATTTCCCCATTGCACGGTCCTGCATAACAGGCACGCTGGGATGCTGGCTTGGGCCCTTCGCACTCATCCACCGGCAGGTCAGCCACGGACTGAGAGAAAGACAGGAGCACTTGGCACTTGACTACTCGCACCTGGGTCCCCATACCACAAGTGACTGTGCAGGCCGACCAGGCCTCTGGGATGAACCTGCAGTCGGCAAGCAAACAAGGGGACAGGATAAGAAGCGCAAGGCAGTAGAGAGCTGGGGTTGTGAGGGGATGCATGGCACCTGCTTCTGCTGCCCAGAGCTGGCTCAGGATGTGCCCAGAGCTCCTCCACCCTGTCCTGTGATGGGAGCTTCAGTTTAGTTCATGAGCTCACTGGCTACTGATTCTGGATTGCTTGCTTCATGTCATGTGAACTCCCAGCTGCAAGACATTCCTGCCACAGACCACCTGCTTACTCAGGGCTCTGCACCCACAGTGGTAGCTCTTCAGAGCAGGGAATTGGTGATTCCTTTCCTCGCTCTAAATCCCAACACTTGTGCCTCTTGCATGATACTGGCTATTCTTAAAGCAGACTAACACTGATACTAAAAACTATTACAGAATAAGCTCTGGGAGATATTTAAGGAAGATTTTTTTTTTTTTAAGCCTGGATCTCATATTCTGTAACTTTCTTTGCTTTTTACTCAATGTGCTTCTTAAGATTTATTTATATTTATAAAAAAGAGGTTTTTTTTTTTTTTTGTAAGTTTCCAAGAATGGTGCAGGTTTCTTCCTCACACATTCTTTGAATTAGTCTGAACTCCAATTCTTTTTATATCATAGTGAAAAGCCATGCTACAAATTTAAATCCACAGGCATGTGTCAGTAAATGAGAGGTTCTGCATTCATATCAGTTTGCTCAACGTCTTCCTCCCTCCACCCTGAAAGAAGCTACACCAGGAAGAATTTGGTTTTTCTCTGAGTTCTACAGAATGTAGGAAAATATCTAAATTAAAAAAAAAAGTTTTTCCTCCCCATTAATCAACCATGGCCATAACTGTAATGACCTTGAGAGGGACCTATGGGGGAAAAAACCCAGAGGGAATCACTAACTTTTCCAAAAAGTTAGTAAAATAATCTGAGGAAAAAAACTATGGAATTTTTTTTCCCTCATGATTCTAATGCTTTTGCACAGGGAGTCATGCTGGGAAGGCATGCAAACCTGGCTTCTTAACCTTGACTTTGGCCAAAAAGAAAAGACTGATAACACAGTTACGGCATTAAATCCTAACAAGTGCAAATGGTTTATATCTAGTTCAGGAAAACTGAACTTCTAACAGCAAACCCGTGCAACTTTTCATACTGGAAAGAATATAACAAAGATGTTTGCTGGCCTAAGCCTGGGCTTTATGTGCAACAGAGGTGGTCTGGCTGGGAGAGCCAGCCTTTCCTAAAGCATACATGCTGCCCTGAAGCCCAGCAAGAGACCTTTCAGGAAGGACTTGACCCTAGCTACCTTTGAAGAGGAATACACTAGGAGAGAACAAAGGTTATCATGGCCTGTCAGAAGGGTGGGTGAGGATGGGATGGCCACCCAGAACTGTTCCTAAGAAATTGTCATCACAATTTCACCTCCCCCCTCTGTTTTTGACTTCTTTATCTTCTGGTATGTAGAGATCTTGGGGCAGGGAAATAGTACCCTAAAAGACTAAAAAGTCTTTTCTCCTTAGGTAATGCTACCTGTAGGAGCTTGTTGGAAATATAAAATCAAAATCTGAAAACCATTTTAAATCTTTTATTTGCAGGGGTTGGGGTTGTGCTCAGTGTAGAGTGCATGTGTGAGGCTCTGGGTTCAATCCTCAGCACCACATAAAAATAAATAAAATAAAGGTATCGTGTCTATCTGCCAAAAGCAACAACAACAACAACAACAACAAAAATCTCTTATTGCACATTTATTCTGAATATGCCTGATTCCTGGAACAAGAGATACACAAATACATGAGCACTGATTTTATAACACTGGTGTAGACATGAAGGTTCACATTTAGCTATTCCATACATAAGACAAATGACTTGCCTGACAACTTTAATGACAGTGTAACGAATAGTGCTTCTTTAATAATGTAGTACCAACTTTTGTTTTTATATAGAAAACAATTGCACCTTATTAATTTTTCCAACAATAAAAAATATTGTTTTATCACTTGTAATAGCCCTCCTCAATGACCAACAGAACAAGGGTCAGCAGACCTTTCCTGTAAAGAGCCATACAAAAAATAACTTCGATTATTTTGGCCATGCAGTTTCCATTGCAAGGACTGTTGAATGAAAGAATCACACAAGTGAGCAGGGGTTAACTTCCAATAAAGCTTTACTTATCAGACTGGGGCAGGCACGAGGGATGATGGAAGGGTCTGGATCCAGTCTGTGGGTTGTAGTTTCCCTGCTACAGAATAAAACGTTTGGTAGGGATGCCACACACATTGAGATTCATAGGTAATCCCCAAACTTGTGTTAGGTCTTAGGGTTCTTCTCTTTTTACATATATATATATGTTTATAAAATTATAAGTAATTAACTTTATATGTTTGTGCTTTATGTTCCAAAGCAAGTCCCGGATGAAATCTAGAACCTAGATGAAATCTAAAATGCAAATTGATGTGCAAACTGCACCCTCAGCTCCCCTTGTCTACAATATGAATGATTTTGCATTTGCTCTCTTTCCAGAACCAGGATGATACACTAAAAGCACACAAAGTAGAAAAAAAAAACAAAAACCTGCTACTGAAGTCTCATGCACTTATTATAGTAGATGAAATGTTAATTTTAAAGCAATACATTTAAGACATATATCTTATATATTTCACATGTACATACATATGTGTGTGTATATAAAATGTATACATGCCTGTATGTGTATCTATGTGTGTGTGTGCAGTTTGACTTTGTGGACATTTAGGGTTAATAGCAAAAAAACAATAAACATCTGCTTTATGTTTCCCAAATGAGAGTCTTATCAAATGTAAAACAGCTTCACTGGCATTTTGCCCAACCCATTATCTGTAGGTCTTTGTCAGGTTCACACCAATTAAACACAATTTGGTTTTTAAGTGGTGCTGTCTTTTGGCAGTCATCTTAATTTCTCTAGTGCGTACACTGTATGATATAATATATTCTCTCTTGTTGAGGGCAGGAGATTATATTTCAAAAGAAAAATATCTGATAGTGCAAATGGCTAAATGAATAATAACTGCTTTTCTTATAAAGCTTTCCCCCATGTCCCTAGGTCTCCCAACTCTCTATTTACTATCTTGAGTTTTCTGCCCACAAGTGGGAGGGAGCAAGGTCAGTGAGAGGGCAGGCAAGTTAGAAGGCTTAAATGTAACTTTCAGAAGTCTCATCTTGAATAGCACTTGCTGGGCTAGAACCTTTAATGTGGATCATATAAAACGGAATGCAATCATTTTTGTTTTGTTTTCTTAAATCAGTATATTAATCATTTTGATGTAAAAATATACAATAAGAAGACTCTTATTACTGAAGTTCAATTTGGGTAATTTAAAAGTTCTTTCTGCTAGCAGTTTTACTGCCAGATGAATAAAAACTGGTCAAGTGAGTTCTTTAAAAAATGGGTAGAAGCATTAGAAGGGATGATATTATTTTGACATTTAGTTTTCCCATCTCTAGGAAGTTAACAAAAAAAGACACACCTGGCAAATGAATAATCTATGTTTTGATCTGGTCATCTACATGCAAGCTTAATTATTCATTCCATAAACAAAAAGCTTATGATTTACTCAGTCATTACCATAGTCCCATTTATGAAACAGAAAACAGTATTACTTAGTCATTACCATAGTCCCATTTATGAAACAGAAAACAGTAACAATCAAATTCACTTATAAAATTCCTAAGTGGTTTATTAGTAGCTATTATTGAGTCAGAAGCATTCAATAAAATGATAAAAACCAATTACTTTGTTTAAAAAATGCTAAATAATTGTGGCTCAGTGGTAGAGTGCTTGCCTGGCATGTGTGAGGCCCTGAGTTCAATCCTCAGCACTGCATGTAAAAAATAAATAAATAAAAGATCCATTGGCAATTAGAAAAAAATATTTTAAAACATGCTAAATAGAAACAAGGTACTCTTAGTTAATTAGTCTCAAGTCACCACAGATAATAGCCAGAGCTCGAGGCTCTTAGATACATGGTCTGTAATTAACAATTAACTTTCCCCTTTTCTCTCATTACTTTCCTCCCTTTTGCTTTCCCATATATCTGTTTGAAAAAAAAATTGGGGGCGGGGTTGTTATACAAAATCAGAATAGCTTAGCAGGTGTGTTATTTTGATGCATGACAGTCTCAGTCTCATGCTCTAGTTTCAAAATGGAAATTAAAATTTGCAGGGAATCAGATTAGAAATACTGGATTTTGATAATTTTCAGTCGTATTAAATTTTTGAACCTGTGAATCTAGAGTAGAAAGAAGTCTAGATGATTTCTTGAGTAAAAAGAAATCTAGATGATTTCTTTTTACTTTTGGTGTATGTTTATGTATGAAAGTGGGGGCATGATAGTACAGTGAGGAAAGAGGAGGAATAAATTGTGAAAAACTTTAAAATGGACCCAAAAGATTACTATCCTGTTCAGTGCATCCTTCCTAGTTATCTTAGCCTTTCATTGATTTTGAGCTATTTTTATCATTTATAGTTGTAGAACACTGATAATACAAATGATTCATGCTCATAAAAATGTGGATTAACTGTGTTTACCTGGAACACAGTTGATTGTCGCTCTGCAGATAGACCCATTTTGCATCTATTTCAAAATTCATTTTAGCATTCCTATTTACCTAAATATACACGATCTTAAAAAATTTCCTTTGAATTGGTTTTAACATCTTACTGTTTCCTTCATTAGTCAATGAATCACAGTAATCTCTCTTATTTTAGGTTTCACTTTCCACAGTTTCAGTTAGCCATAGTCAACTATGGTTCAACAATATTACATAGAATGTTCTGAAATAAATAATTTATAAAATTTAAACAACTTTTTATTAGAGCATACTAGTATAATTTTTCTATTTCATTATGAAGTTATTGTTGTGACTCTGACCACAATTTATAAATTAAGCTTTATCACATAGGTATGTAAGTATATCTATCTATCTATCTATCTATCTATCTATCTATTTAGGATTCAGTATTATACTTTTAGACATTCACTGGGGATCTTAGAATGTATCCCTGTGGATAATGCGGGACTACTAAAAGTAAGAATTTTGACAAATGTTCATTTAATATTTGCATGAAGAATTATGGGTTTTCCCCTTTTGAAAATTTTATTAACTAGGGGCCACAGAGGAAATAAGAAAATATGATATTATATAAATAATTCTATGATGAATTGAGCAAAAAATCTTTTACACAACTTATCATTTGGGGTTAAAAAAGTTATGATCTTTGTTGATAAAAATATGTTGTTCCATAGTGCCTTATTTTACTTTTAAAGCCAATCTTATTTTTTCTTAACCTTTTAAGTCTGAACAGTTGGTTCTTCTGATTCTGGGCAATTGCTGAAACTATAACAGAGCAAAATCTTTGGGATGCGGCAGTTACTTTAACTCAAGAGGGGCAGATTAGCATTTGAAGAGGCATTTGGATACCTAGGAAAACAGTGCTGCTGTAGGAGAAAAGAAACTTGAAAAGGGAAGGGAAATTCTTCTGGCTACCTCTCCCTTCACTTGCTTCCCACTTGCATATGCAATCAGAAAATCTCAGAACATTTTCATTCTTTAATATCTGTCAATTAAATTAAAAGGGAAAACTTCAAAAAAATCTTTCAGAATAAGTAAACAAAAAAACCTTTGGAATGCTACAAAGGGAAAGCAACTCTTCAACTGAATCACTTTAGAAATTTTCAAAATTACTTGTAAAATCCATAATTCTTAGGCAACTTTAAAAATCATTATTTAAAAGGACAGCTGGAGCATTAAGGTTTTAGGACAATATCTACTCAAAATATCATTCTACATCCCCTTAGGACCATTTCTGAATCATTCTAAATAAATGACAATCTAACTTATTATGAAAGGTCTTCAGCTGAGGATACTTGATCTGAATGTGGAATTATGCAATATTTCCCAATTGCTATTTGCACCTCTCTGGAGCTGCAAATAATTTATACTAGTTATGCAACTCATTGAGGTCTCCAAGCAAAATTCTTTATAGGTGTCCAGGACACCACTCCACAAAAACCTCTGAGAGCACCACTTCTTTTCATAGGTTCCTTAAATGCTTAAGCACCATGCCTAGTCTGTGAGGATCTTTGCCACTGCAAAGTAACCCAGTAATACAACCAAGAACAGAATGACCCTAGAAATTAAAATAGCAAATGACAATTTTGATAAAGTCACCAATACAACTATTTGAAAAGAAAAAAACAAAAATCAGTGACTGCCTTTGTCTAATGCCACTATGCAGTAATATCTTGAGGGAAGGAACGAATTAAAAAATGCATAGGACGGTATTGGAAGAGCTATATTTAGAGGCATTCTCCACATAGCAGACTTCATTTTCTCATGATAATTATGACATTCATTTTGGGTTCTTTGAGAGACAGCTGGCCTCTCTGCAAGAATGCCTCAATGTCCCTCTTGCAGAAAATGTTTAATGCTAGAAGTAGGAGAAGAAAAGCTGACTGTATCAAAGAGCACATTTTCCTTTCAAAGAGACTTTACACTACAAGGCAATGTTGAGGGGAATAAGTTTGGTGAAAGTTGCAATGAGACCAGAGATGACTGAACTTTCTTAAGTCCTGGAAGCGCAGATATTTGAGTACTTTGTTAAAGTCATCCTACAGTTTCTGCCTGTCTTCCTCTGATCTGGTTCAGACAAGATAGGAGGGACCTGTTAACCGTGAAGAGTCTGCACATTTTTAACAGTAAGAGAAAAGCCAGCAGTAAAATAATAATCAGCTTCTAAGAATATCAGCTTCATATTCTCTGCTATTCCCAGCCAATCAAATCTACCATGTTCCAGTGGCATTTGACACACTTGATCATAGCTTCCTTCTCGAAGGACTTTCTCCTCCTGAATTACTTGACATCATACTCTTCTTCTCCAGTCACTTCCTTTTCTAGGTCTGTCTTCTGTTCTCAAACTCTAAATATTGCCATGAGCCGGGACTCCGTTTTGCACTGCCTTTCAATGCATTTGTCAAGGATTCTCAGTTTCAAATACCATCAATGTACAAGAAATTTCTAAGTATTTAACCTCAGAACATTTTCCTTTGAAAAAGAATAAATACTAATTAGTCTACTTATCAAAAATGTAGTGCTTCTAAGGTGCCCAGAACTATTCTAAGGACTTTACAAATCAAAGTTGTTGAATCCTAATGAGACAAGGGCTGTTATTATCCTCACTTGGTACACAGACCAGGAAATTGAAGTGCAAGCCACAGGGCTGCTGAGGTTTCACACTCTCTACTACGAATTGCTACCTCTTCTTGCCATTTTCACTTTTATGTTTCAAAGTCATCTTCAACTTAAAATATTCAAAAGAGAACTCTTGATTTACTCCCTCAGCAACCCTGCATCTTCCTATCTTCTCCATCACAGCAAATGTTTCCTTCCACTGGCTCAAGTAAAAAATCAAGAGTTATTCCTGAACCCTGGATTTCCCTCACTCCTCACTTCCAAGTGATTGCCAAAGTCCATCAGTTCTTTCTTGAGAATATATCTTAACCTCATTTACTTCTCTCCATCTCCAATGCCACCACCTATCATTGATATAACAATGATAATAATAACTAACAATTATACTTATTGTTTTATGTATTTCACATGTATTACTCATTATATATATACACACAGACATATAACATATATATCTATGTAACATTAATCTATGTATGTATATATGTAATAGTGTGTATATATGGATATATGTGTATACGCATACATATATAATATTGATGGGAGATGGGTACTATTAGACACACTATGAAATAGACAAAAGATATTTCTGGCTGTCTTTTCAATAAATGTCAGCTTTGTCTGGTTCTCTTCTAAGGGTGGTCTAATTCTCTGAAGTATGAGGCTAAGATTGTCTTTGGTTAATCTCTTTTGCAACTTCATAGATAAGGACGTTTCCTTGTAGACAGCTGTTGATGTTACAGATGTTTCTTGTCCATAATGATAGAAATTTTTTCCTGTTTATGTCAATGCAAATGATTTCGTCTGTTGGAAAATATAAACTTTTCTAAATTCAGTTCTCATTTAAACTAGCCTTAGTGTCTTAACTAGTCTAATGAATAATTCATGAGGAAAATAAAATTTTTGACGTGTCCATTTTATATTTGCATGAGAGTTATGGTTTCATCTTTTGGAAAACTGTATCTGATGGTATGATGTTAATTTCAATATTTGATAAGATTGAGACCTGCAGATTTCCAAGGTCACACTGCTCAGTAAATGGCAGAGGCACGATCCAAACTGGTGGTGGTTGCTCCTCCATTCACACTCTCCACCTGTCCTGGCCCTGTGCCTTGCTTTGCCGTGTCACCTAGTACCACTGAGCCAATGCTATCTCCAATAGCCACTAATCTGTCTTCTTCCTATGTTACCCTTTGCCAGTCTGTTCTTCATAGTGTAGTCAGGGGGATTTTAAAATGGAAAGCTTTTAATTGTTTCCTGCTGTGCCCAGAAAAAAAAGAACCATTCTCCATCTTCATCTTCTACTATTCTCCCCTACTTACTACCTTCCAGCCACAACTACCTTCTTTCACTTCATCAAAAGTGTGTAGTTCTTTCCTGGCTCAATATTTGGGCATATGTGGGTCATTCCCTGCAGGGCCCTCTTCCCTGGTCTTGGTTTAGAGTAACTTCCATTCATCCTCAGGCCTCAGCTTGTGTGTCCCTTCTCAGAAAGGACTTTCCCAGTCCCTAGACATATTGGGTTCCTGTTAGACTCTCTGAGAGTACCTCTTCATTTTCTGAAAACATTACCACTCTTTGATAATTATTGTGTGATCTCTATGCAATAAGCATCTCACTGTAAAGGCAGAACTTTATATAAGTGCTTGATAAAAATTTTTTTTCAATGAATTCTAATTAGGAAACTAAGAATTTCTATGATAAGTGACTTGGTATTGAGCTTGTTCTTGGGCTCCAAATCTGAAACTAATCTAGAAAAAGGGACAATAGACTAAAAATCTGTTAAGAAATCAAATTATACTTCTTTGTTTCAGACATTGGCATGAGGAAACAAAACCCCTTTTTGTTGTTGAAGTTTATTATGGTCTTTTAAAGCTTTCATACCCAAATTTAGTGGCTATAATAGATATTTATTTACATTTCTTATAGGTATAATTGGGAAGTATGTGCTGGTCTCATTTTATCTTGATGGGTTGTTGGGTACTCAGGTAGTTTGGGGCAAGTTTAAGTTCTGTGCCTATCATAATTTACTAAAATCCCAATAGAAATGCTATTTTATAGAAGAAAGGATTTTTAGACAAATGCTGACCTAAGTAATCTGTACATGACTCCAGTCAGACATTGTCTTATCTTACCACTAGCTACTCAACTGAAAAGCTCTGGAACATTTTGGAGTTGTTTCTAGGTTAAAGGGACTCACAAGTGCTCTCACCTTTTTATCTACTCTTTAAAATTTAACATATACAAAGTTTTTGGAAAAAAGGAAAATAGACTCTTTAATTGCCTCTAGCAGATACAGATGGAGCCAAATGACTCTTCACAAATGAAACATAAGGGGATTTGTTTGACCATCTTTATTTCCCTGTGCTTTTCTAACCTTTCCAGAACAGGACATGATTTGAAAGTTTGCTTTTCCTTGAGGGTAGCCTATTTAAAAGGACATGTCCCAGAGGGACTCAGATGCCATTAGAACTGACATCCTATCAGTACATTTACAGTTCTCCGTTTGATGCCATATTATTTCTAAAATATTTGCATATTTTAAATCCAGATTATTTCCCTAACTTTGATGAAAATCAGAAGTATTATAAACTCCAATACTTTTCATGAATCATTTCTTCTTCATACAGAGTGAAATTAGTTTATCTTGCAATTTTGTAATGGTTTCATTCCCTTAATTCAACAAGTTTGGCAAAGCTTTCCAATGAAAAGTTCAGTTCATTAAAAATGACCTTAATGGACTTAACATATATTGGTGGTGACAAGGTCCATACTTTATTTTGGCACACAAGGATCCCATTAATTTGTCTTTGTCACTCTCTAGGGCTCAGCTGAGCAACAGTTCAGATTTAGCTTTCTGAAAGTAGCTATGGAATGAGCAACAGTGGTAATGGTGGGAGGGGCTGACAAATTTAGAACTTCTTGGATGGTAATACAGGCTTTTCTAGTGCCTACATAAAAATGGCTCTGTCTGCTCGCTTGAGTTTATTACTGACTGTGCTGTCTCTGTGCATGCTGGGAGCAATCTATGGGGATCAAATGTATTTAACCCAGAGTTGAAGGAGGTTGCTTTTCCACCTAAGCAGTTTCTGCACTTTCCTCACTCACATTTGCAATTTTCCAAAAATCTCTTTTTTATCCAAATAAAGACAACTAATCATTGTCCCTTAGAATAAAGTCTGGGCTAAATTAAAAGTGTGATGTTTATTAGTCAAGCTCTTCCAAGGGCTTCAGTAGCCTAGAAGAGAGGTAGTGAGATGGTATTAGCTGAGAACCATTAGCTGAGCTTTGGGTTAAATAGTGTGGTCCTTGCTTGAATGCCATTAGAGACACGATGTGTAAGATGGTTACATACAATATCAGCCTCAGCTTCTCACATTGAGTATTATTCATTTTAACTGCCTTAGAGATTCCCTGGAAGATAATGATGCTAGAAAAGCCTAATCATAACAGCCATTCGTGCTTATGTAGCACTAGCTGCAGACCAGGGGCTTCACATATATTAACTCAATTCTCACAGAAACTATGGGAAATAGAGACTATTATTATGCTCATTTCACAAAAGAGGAAATTGAGGCCTGTGAAGTAAAGTGACTTGCTAATGGGGACCTGGGATTCACACACAGTGGTCTGTCACTGGAACTCACACTAAACCACTGTGCACACAGCTGTTCTGCATGGAGGGATGATCAATAAGTTGAGTTTTTACTTTGATCCTGGCAGGGCTATATCCTCGTTGGGGGTGTACAAATCATAGTCTCACTCTTTGCCAATTTACATAGTTGGCAGCTTGATGTATCTAAAAAAAATCACTTTAGGAAATAATCTGTGGTTTCTGTAGACTGTTTTCAACATATAGGTAGGAATCACAGAGAAACAAACAGTGGTATAAAATATCTGATTTTTTATTATGTAGGAAGATCCAATAATCTTTCCTCATGTACTAGTTTTGGAGTCAAAGCCAGTTTCAAATAAACCCTGTCATCTGCTAAATACTAGTTCACATCATCATGTTCCCCTCAAACTCATTCAGTATGTGTATTCCACTCTTCTTTCACTTATTTATTTTATTTGTTCATTGCCACATACTAGCTTAACTATTCTATATTTTGTCTCAGAGATAGATGCAATTCCAAAATATGGTGGTAGAGAACTTGGGAATTCAATTAGTCTCTTATACTCCATTTAAAATCAACAACATTCTCACGCTGTGCGTGCCCTAGAGTCAGATGACATTTCTGAAAACAGCTAGCTCATTTGCTCCATCTGCAAATGATCAATACTCAAGATTTAGGTCACCATCCTGTTGTTTCAATGGTAAGAAAGCACTAAAGATTTCTTTGAGGGCAAAGAGTACTGTGTTACTTTTGTAATACTTGCCACAGTATCATAACACTGAGTAGGTGATTTATCAGTGAATTTATGTCTAAAAAATTAATAGGTCCAGTGCCTCTCCAAACATCTAAAGTACATAATTAGCCAGAGAATTTATACTAAATGCTCTGTTTGCTGTTTCAGAGAATATAAAGAATGAGAATGATTTCTATAGATGGGGAGGAGGCTAGGAAATCAGGAACTGGAAGTGAGAGGCAAGACTGCTCAAAAAGAGGCCAAGACTCTTGAGGATAAGAGCTGATTCTATCTGGCCAGCAGGAGGCCTTCATTCTACTCTGTGACAATTCTTGAACTTGAATGCATTTGTGATTTTTTTTTTTGTCTTATAGTTCCTATGCTCAAATCTGTGCTGCTGGAACATCTTTTTTGTGGGTTTAATGATCTGAAAACACAATTTAAATTTCTTGATCATAAATGGCTCTCCATTCTCAAGACATTTGTTTCTATGCATATATGAGATATTCCTTGTTATTTTCCATTTTGAGAGACTCATGGACAGAATGTTATTCGGGTAACTTATATTAAGAATATGAACAGCAACACTAACTGGATTCATTACTGATGTTTGATCCCCTTCATGTTCTTTGGGGGAAATACAAATGTATGTCACACAGTTAATATTTCTAGCCATTTAAAAAAAATATGAATTCACATTCTTAATCAGTGAGTTAAGCCATCAACATTCTCAGACAATTTACAAGGTATAAATATGAACTAATGTAAACATATAATTAAATATTGTACATTTAAATACTATTTTCAGCAAGGAAAACAGAGTATTTAATGACTATAAGATCACTATGATGACTCTCATTTGTCCTTCTCTCTGTATCTAAATCCTAGTGGATTCTGTTCACAGAGATACATGACAGAAACTTCCCTTTGCTTCTCATTGCATCAGCCCATTGCCAACCTGATGCCATCTGGCATCCAGATATTACTGCTGCCTTCTGCTTGCTTTACTTTTCGCCTTCTTCCTTCTTTTTTCTTCTTTTCTCCTTCTTCTTCCTGGCTTATACCAAGGTTTTGGCAATATAATTAAGGCCTGAATATTATGTTGAAGTTCCCAAATGATTTCTTAACCATGCAAATCTGTTGACTGAAAATCAAGACTGCTCAAAATGCAAGATCATGGCACAAGGACTACTCAATCTTACCTTTGAGAGGATGGCATCTGTAAGGCTGTCTATCTGGTGAATGCCAGCTATTTGATGAGGGGATATCTGGTTAAAATGGCTGTGTTGGCTACATAGTACCCAACACGACTGCTATATGCTATTGCTTATTCTGAACTATTGAAGAACTCCAGCAACTGAAATATATCTGGAAAGAACCTGACTTCCTTAGTGCCCAGTTAGTCCTCACTTCCTCTAACTAGGATGTGCTGCTTTATCTACTAACTGGAAAGAGAAAGGCAGAGTACCTGAAGTGTCCAGGTAATATCTTTTTCCTAGGACTGTCTCTCTTACCAAATTATCCTCCGTGGCATCTGGTGGTGTGTTAGTGGCCTGAAGGAGTTAGGAAATGAGTAATTTCCTTCCTATTCTACATCAGATAGGCTTCTTAAGAATACCAGCTGAATGGCTTCCTGTTCAATAAATTTTCTTTAAATGCCCTGGAGATCACTGTTTTATCATTTTTCCTCAAGAAATTAACTTTTCACAGGGGTCATAAGTGTTTAATGGCCTCGAAGTGGCAGTGATGTTTGTGCCCATGTCTCAACCAAGACTGAAAATAAAGGTAGAAAAAATAAGAGATGAGAACTCTGTCAATGATTCTTTTAGCTTCTGACAAATGAATATAAATGTACTACCACATTGTGATTTTGACCCACTATGAAATAAAAGTAATCTTTGAGGGGTTAAAAGCTATTCTCATATATTTTTCAGTTGAAAGAACCAGATGGGCTCAATCTGACATAGAAGTGATGTGTCCTAAATCTAACAACACTCTCATAGACTAGGCTACAGCTTCCTATGATAAATCTAGAAGCATTTTACCACCAGGTGACCCAACCTGAAAGATTATTTTAGTGATTCTAGGAGACCGATATCTGTATTCTTATATTCTGCATGGTGTTTAGTTTAGTGGAACCACAATGTCAGTGTATTCTTCTTTTCTATAAAGTTTCAATTATTTCTTGGCAATTCTGTTTTAGTCCTTTATCATAGTTTTCTTCTAAACATATCTTAGAGAGGTTTCTTTCCAACATATTTTTGGCTAGAGTGCTAACCAATCTTTTTCTTATATTTTGGGGTTACTAAAAGTATCTAGCACTCTATAAGGGTCTCTCCATATGCTAAAGACTTAAACATAGTGATTTTCCTGTTTTATTTAATGAGACAAGCTGTTGATAATATTTTCATTTTCCATATGGGCAAATAAATGATATTTGCTGCTTTTCTACAGAACTCTTCAATGTTTCTGGAGCTAATGCAAGAAATAATAGTTCTGGATCACTATTCCTGCTTCAGGGTAGCAGTTCAGAAATGACAGCCACAGCTTCTAAACATTACCATTTAATTTAAGCAATGTGAGTCTCTTCGGTGGTGGGGTGGGGGGTGAGAGGAATGACCTGCTGACAGTATATCATTTTTTTCATTATACTTTGGAGAGTAATTTAAGGCTACTACATACATCTAGAGACTGGTCCATGTGGTTTTAAAAACGAAGGAATTAAGACCATACAAAATTATATTTTTAAAATTCAGAATCAATTAAAAAATGTAACACTTAGGACCTTTCTTGGAGTTCAGTGCACTAAACATGTAAAAACTATTAAAATGTGGAAACCATATACCTTTCACTACATCATTCCACAGCTGGTATTTATTTCATTTTGGTATAAAAATAACTGTTGTTCTGAGCATAACTGTATATAGCTCCTTTATGCTGAACTAGCTCTCCAACTACAATCTACTTCAATTCAGATCAATCATACCATAATGGCAGTTCTATTACACCAAGAGTAAAGTTAAATGGTCTAATATATGGCTATAGTTCAATAGATAAAACTATGTGTTTAACTACTTCAGTGATTTTATTAAGATTAAAGTTAAACATAAATCATCTTAATCAGAATACCAGTGGAAAACACTCATTACAAAAAATGGGTGACCAAGGTCTACAGAATGCTTCTGCTGAAGTATTAAACTCCAGTTACAGCATTCATCTGAGATGTGTATACTAATGTTAAAGGAGTATAATTATAGATGCAAGATGTTTCCATTTATTTTCAGCTTTGTTCTATTATTTAACATGGGTCAGATGCAATGTTATAGATAAGATCATGTTTTAGACCGAATGCCAAATTATAATGCACAAGAGAGCAGATAGTTTAAGAAAAATAATACATGTTTGGTTTTAAACATATTGAAACAAAGAATACATATAAGGAGTAATCAGCTTCAAATACACAGCATCTTTCTGTGTCTTAAATAGGATCTTAGTGGATGAAGGAGTTAATGCCCTTCTAAAATGAGCTGCTCCCAGGAAAAAGAAGGTCTGTCAAACTAGGAAAAGGCAGGAGCAAGAGACATAAATGTGTAGCTTTCATATATTCATTGAAATATTGCACTATGTGATCTTTAACCACTGTATTTCCTCCAAAGTTCTGCCCTGGTTAGCTGCTTTTCTCATAGAATAGAAGTTGTTGCTGTAGTAACTTTATAGAACAGAAATAATTTGTTTTGCTTAGCTGTCCTTTTAAAGAAAAAAATGTATTACTTAATAAAGGCACTGTTTTTTTTTCTGTGAAATCAAGTGATTTAATACAATTTATTTTAAAATGAACTTTAGTTATTGAACAAATCTGTATTTTGAAATTCTTGTTGAATCTCTTGCTGTTTTGGGTGAGATTTATTTTGTGATCTGGAAAAAACATATCAGGCTTAGATTCAAACAAGATGAATCTGAGAAAATCATAAATTGTATTTGATGATACAGATTAGAGTGTTCATTTATATCTCTAGTAAATTTAAACTATGGGTTGATTTGAAAAACATTTCCTATCGAAAATGTGATACTATGAACTCTTGAAGGGTGGGTAACAGTTCTTATGTTCCCATGACTAACAGAGAACCCAGTACTTACATTAAATGAATTAATCTAGAAAATCTTCAACCTGAGAAATTGCTTTGGTCATAGTTGAAATTGGCCAATAAAATATATTTCCTTTTCTGTAAAAATAAGGCAGCAGACATGCCTATCGGTGTTTTCTAGTGAAATCAATATATAATTTATCAGTCCATCAACTAACTTGCTTTTCTTTCTTCTTCCTTATCTCTTCTTCTGATGCTACAGGCAAATCTGTGCCTGATGGCCTTATTAAACATCCTGCTTTGATAAGACTGAGCAGCTATGGGACCATGAACAAGTCGGGCAAAGATCAGGGTCTAAGGAAGCTACAAAACTCTCCTTTCCCTCATCTATATTTCATGAGTGAAAAAGGGTGAGCCCTTTCTTTTTTGGAGTGGCTATACTGCAAAGCTGAGAAATAAAGATAAGGGGACTGAAATGATGCCCAGACTTGCATATCTAATTATGTTGCATCATCAGATGCAAACGACTGGGCTTCCTCACTTTTGGCCTCTTGCCAAGAGAAGAGAGCTCAGATTTTGGAGACAAAGTCAAACAATTCACTGCATTTTTACTTCAGGCCAAACTGAACAGTACTTAGGTTCAGACAGGGTAGATAAAGAAAATTCTAAATTGCATTTGAATACAAAGTTTTGAGCAATGCTTTGAAAATGAAAAATCTCTGATTTTTCAAAAGTCAAACATCACTTCACCTTTGAGAAGACAATGACACTTGGGTCAGCACCCACGAGAGCCACAGACAGTGAAACACTGCTTTCTTTTAACCCATAAGCTTCAAAAGAAGAACTATTTGTGCTTTAGAACTTACGAGGGCTCTTCTGACACAGCAGCTCCCTCTTCTAGCTCTTGAGCTTGCTTGTACCACGGTAGCTTGGCCTCTACTGGAAGTTTCTCTGAGAATTGAGTGCATGCACATAAAAGAGAACCAGTCAGAACCAATCTGGGATTTCAGGGAAGTTCCTTGTTCTCATCAGTTTTTAGTTGTGTGCTATACCTCAAAACTTACTATGTTGGTAACTGCAACTAATGCTTTTAGGTGAATTGCTGTTTCTCATAATGGTTATATTAAGAAAAATGAAACTGGATTTTCAAAATATTAGTAATTTTAATCTCTGTGTACATGGTTCCCCGTTAGTACATTAAATAGCAAAGGAAAGTCCTTTTATTATGAAAGTCACAGCTTTAGGAACACTAGTTCAATATGCATATCAGGAATCATCAAACATTGTTTCATACCTTTAAAAATAAACACAAAACACAACATTTTTGTATTGTGGTATTTTCATTAAAATATTTCCTTTCCTTTTTGACCTTTGGCTATGTGTTATCTATGCCAATTATCAAAAGCTAACAATCTTGGCTTCTGTGAAATTCACAAAACATTGCTTTAGTTAGCTAACTTGTTCGGTACCACACCATGGGCTCACTGACAATTGGACGACATGCAGCTTTGAGCCCATAACCTGTAATTTGACTTGTTTCACCTGTTTATGTAATTTTGGCCAAACAACTCAGAACAAGCTTCCTAACTACTTCTTAGGGGAAAAGGTGGAGGGAAACAAAGAAGTAGGGAGGTTCTAACTGCTCCTATAGAAGTAACTGCCAAGATTCCCAACCTGACATATTCATTAGAGTCATTTATGGGCATATTCGCCTTTATAGTATGAGCCAGTCAAGCTCTATCACCATTTTATACCATATAATTGTAAAGATGAAAGAAATATGTCCATATATGCACTCGCCACAGAATTATATGGTATTTTAACAATATGTAGAGAGCCAGATTCACTGGTTAGTTGTGAAAATCTAGATTTTTTTTTCCCTGATCGTTAACGACAAACTACTTTTCTTTTTCTGAAGTAACTTGCTAAAGACAAGACTAGTAAATAATTGATCATTTGGGGTAGGTAGCATCGCTACTTGTCTTCTACATACATCTACTGCTTTGAGTCAGGAAATAAAGTGAGAAACAAAAATTGCCAAAGTCAAAAGGATTTGCTAATATGTGAAATCCAGCAACATGGAACCTGTATGTATATCACTTTACAACTCCCCTATCTATCCCAATTAAATGGCTTGATCAATTAAGCTATCTCTGACAGTGCAAACATCCTGCCTTTCACTGACCAAGGGTTCACTCTGGAACTAAGAGTGAGCTTGAAATACTTTACAGTTCACTTGGCTTGAGTCCTATCAGTTCACCTAGGGCCATTTCTCTAATATCTGAGGACACTAATGATGGTCAAAAGTTGAAGGTAACATTTGGAGAGCATTTACTCTATGTCAGGCATCAGGCTGAGCATCCTAGGTACATTATATCTCATTTATTCTCACATGGTCTCTAAGTGAGAGTGAGAGGAAATAAAACCTTCCCAATTTTACAGATGGAGAAACTAAGGCTCAGAGAAAGATGTAATTATTAAAAGTAATCAGGATTTTAGGATTTCTACTATGTGTTTGGCTTTTGGTTTCCTTTTACATCACTGATTTAGATTTCATGATGCTATGCATTCACATCAAAGGTATTATAAAGAGCTAGAATATGGCTGATTTTCACAGACATTTAGTGGCTTAAGAAATAAATTTAAAAAGGAATAGAAAAACATACTTAACATTCAAAATTATAAGAGTTTTATAGTGAAGAATCCTTTACATGTAAATGGTGTGTGACTTTAGATTTTCCTGCTTCATTAGCAGACTAGTAACAAAACTAGCACAAAAATCAGATTAGTATTCATGTTAAGCTGAAGGCCCAGTATGACTATAAGACAGTTTGCTCACTAAGAAGAACTTTTCTAAAATTTATTTCTTTAATTTATTAAATTTCTAGTATCTATTGAATTCTGATATATGTCAAATTTTCACTGAAAATATACTTCTGGAATTCAGTTTCATTTCAATGTTTAAATTTCCAATATAAAAGCAACAGTTTTCTGTTTCATCAGTTTGAAGTATGAGACTTCCCAAGGTATTTTGTACACAATTAGATTCCCTCCTTTGCTCTTAATAGCAAGAAATGTGGACAGTAAATTACACATATCTCTGTACAATCTGATCTCCTTTTATGCAGACATATCTGATATTTTTTGGCAACAGTCTTCAAACAACTTTATGACTTGGGAGATAATTGTATAAACAAATTGCTCTATGTAGTACTTAATAAAATTTAAAATCAAAACAATTTGAAAGGTTTAAAAAAAGAATCAAGCACATTTAGTAAAGTTTAAAAAAAAATCATTGTTAACAATACAATGGGATACTTAAAGGAGTTTAAAATGGCATCTGAATACATACAACAATTAGACCAGTAAAGAGCAGGTTACCTTTGGGCTTGTAGCAGGGAGTGGGTATGATGCATTCCTCTTTTATGTGGGGCTTTGTTTTGGGGCTGCAGCCTCCCGTGTGCATTCCTCGGTGGTCAATGCAGAGGACCACACGGTATCTGAGACCCTGGCCACATGTCACTGTGCACTGCAAAGAGATTTCAAGAGAGAAGAGACTCATAGGCAAAGCCTTGTTTCCTTTTCTTCACTTTGCACCTAAGGCTTTTTATATGAGGACTCCTTATATGAAGATTCCCGGAGGATTTAGACCACTTTTACCAGTCATGGGATCTTTGTTCTGTTTGGCTAATTGAGAGGAAGCTGGCTGAAAATTAAATCACTTTTGATTTCTTAGGTTTGGTTTCATCTGTCAGCAATCCTGAGGCACCCAGTGTGGGCAAAGTCTCAAATCAAGCACCAAAAAGGAGAAAACAAACTAAAATACAGTATTCTCAAGTTAAATTACCAACACTGCTTTTTATTTAGCAAATGACTGCAATGTCTAAAAATATAGGAAATGCTAGCTCTCATGTGGATATTAAACAATTTTAAACTGCCATCATGGCTAATTTAAATTGCAGTATGGCCAATCTAATTGATAATATTGAGATGAAAAAAAAATGTTTACAGGAACAGATTCAATGGCCAGATGTAGATAGCACCCCCAAAGGTTCTGCATGTCTAGCTGCATGTCTAGACACTGGAAGACATCACAGCTTTAACCTGCTCCCACAAAGCCATGAGGCTGAGTAAAGAATTCTGTTCATTTCTATGGATAAGGGCACAATGATTTAGTTCCACATCTATCTCCTATGCCATTTCCCTTTTCTATGAGCAGTTAGGAAACCCAGAATAACATAGGAGGCTTAATTATTGCAGGTTTCCTAATGTCTATAATTTTCTGGTTTTCATAGTCCAATTTATACTCCTTATTGCACTGTTTTCACTTTATCCACCCTCCAATGAATATTAGACACAGTTTTAATTTAATCCACTAGCCTCTTTTGAGATATAAATAGATTATAATAAATAAAGTTTAAAATCAAAACTCTAGTCTTCTGAGCTCTATCATCAGAGAAGCTTTCACAGATTTTAGGATCAGTCATTCAGCCTCAATGAATCTTGAACGGCACTGGTTTCCCCAACAGAGGGGACCAGAGGAGGCTTCTGTGAAGTAGCTCAAAAAAAAAAAAAGACATTAAAAATTAATTTGCTTTTGGTCATGCTGAATTGACAACATTTCTACTCCAGAAGCTAAGCTCTGGAGAGAAGGGTAGGGCCACACGGGGTTCCCAGTGGGGCATGATGGCGAGAGGGAAGAGTGGACTTATTCTCCTAATGAACAAAGAAAGAGGGCACAGTTACCGGAGACCACTCCTGTGCCAGCCATTTAGGGCAGTCAAAAATGTTGCAGGGCTGCACGATGGGCATCTTAGGGGTGTACATGCATTTCCACTCTTCCACTGAAGTCACATGCCCCTGGATGTCCTCCTCCACACAGGAAACTGCCCGGCTCTGGATGCCCCCCCCACACGAGGAGGAGCAGGCGGTCCACGGGGTGGCCTCCCACCTACAGAAGCAAGGGGAGTCATCAGGGCAGACATGCACATTGCCAAAGCTCCTCAGTGACCTGTCACACCAACCCCATTCCCTGGGCCTAGGATGGTGAGAGTCTCAGAGGCTATGGTCCACAGAACCAAAGACACCTACTGCCTACAATTTGAGGAATAGGAAACAAGGATTCAAAGTTGGCAAAAGTGCTCCATAAACCGTGAAGCTTTACTAAGAAATTACTGTTTAGGGAGCTGATTCCAGGATATCTGTGCTGACTGTAACCTACTCAAGAGATGAAGTTTAGTCCTCAGTCCTTCTTCCCATAGCTTCAAGATTTTATACATATATATTTATACATATATAGCATATCATATACATATTTAAGCTTATTTATTTTTTACCAAATCTCATAAAGTACATATGTCAAGAATAAGATGGATAACAAGTTCATACCAGTAGTTTGCTCCTGGACAAAATGCTTTTATTATATTTTACTTATTTATTTTGTGGAACTGGGGATTGAACCCAAGGGGGCTCTACCACTGAGCTACATCCTCAGCTCTTTTTATTTATTACTTTGAGTCAGGTGTCGCTAAATTGCAGAGGCTGGCCTCTAACTTGTAATACTCCTGTCTCAGACTCCTGAGTAGCTGGGATTATAGGTACTGTGCCTAGCTAAAATAATTTTATTTTCAAGATGATATTTTATTACTTCTGGGTACTTTTGACAGGAGAAACTCATAAAAGATCAACACAAGCAAAAGCTCCTTCCTTCTTGCTTCTGTATGTGTCAGTTTGGGCACGAAGATTCTGTACAATTTCGATGGTCAAATTGAGTCATTATCAAGCTGAGGAGGAAACTGTTCATACAAACCTCATCTACTTATTCTTTCACTGTTGGGGGATACTGGCAGTTAGAGTTCCTCAGGTAAAGAACTCCTAGAACAGTGACGAAGTTTGATTGAAAGGCTTATGGTGTCTGAATCTAAGAAATAGTTAACTAAGGTAGAAAATAACAACATTACCAATAACTTTTAAGAGAATTCCATTGATTTTTCAGAGCTCTACACAGTTCTGAAGTATGGGAAACAGAGGCAGAGAGAGATCTTTACCTAATTATTTTCTCTTCTCCTGTAGATTTACAGAATGTGGGATTTCTTACAACAGAAGCATTGGAATTGAATGAGCTTTTCTTTCTCTTATGTGTATTCTGCTTGCTGATGATGATTGCTATGGATCTTTAAAATTTCTCTTAAAAATATGAGAGATAATTTTAATGAGAGAGAAACAAAATGTCACCCAATTGTTCTACTTGAATAGTTAAGTTTGTTCCATGGAAAACTTTAATTATTCTGTAAGTAAGGTTTAATGTAGGTTGTGAACTTGACTTCTCTTCTGAAGGAGCCAGAATGATGTGTTTTTCTCAGTTAAGATGGTTTTCCACCACCTTTTCTCTGTGCTGTTCAAGTTTAGGCAATAATTGTCATCTCCACTGCCAATAGTCGAGATATGCTGCCAAATACAATATTTTCCTATGTGTTTTTACCCAGGAGACACCAAAGAAATGTCATTATGGGAAACTGAGGCCCTTTGTTTAACTCTTAGGAGACTTTTTAAAGTATGCCCTTTAAGAGAGGGAATAAAGCAAGCAGCTCTGCAGAAAGTTTATCATTCCAAAGGGTAAGACCAGTTCTCATTGTCTCCATGTAAATCCCTGAAAGGCCTCCGTTTGGTGGTGGATAGCAGGCCTGTCAGACTGAAGTCAGACTGAATATGAAAGTAAGTACATATTCATACGGGATTTGATCTGACAATTCAGAATGTGCTTTTTAATATATATATTTAACTTCTTAGGATGTTAAGATGCCATAAAAGAGCACATTTTCTAATTGGTACTCTAAAATCCCCAAATTTGATCCTTCTAAAGGGAGAGTGATTAATTTCTGTCTTACACTTGGACCTGATCATGGTATAACTTCACAAATAGAAATAAGTATCCTTTTCAATGTCAGTGAACCCCAAAAGAGAAATGAGGCTAATATTATTTTAAGAATTAATAGTATGGTTTCGGCATACAAATATAGTTCTGTATGTGAAACATTATCATATGAATCCTTGCATAATAATAGGGTTATATGGAACTCTAAAGCAAAATATGTTTGGGTATTTTAAAATATAATAAAAGCTGAGAAGGCATTAGTCAGGAGCTCTTAGAACAGTGACCAGGGTAAGCACTTGGAATAAAAGAAGACATATCCAAGAATCATTTCCTGGGATCTTGTCCTGGAAGAATGTTAAATGAGTTTGTACATCTTGTATTTTAACTCCATCAGCCTTTAATTCTTTTAAAAACACAATGTGTTTAGTTTAAGAAATTCTCAAAATTAAAACTTATATGAGCAGTAGAATATGTCAATTATGAATCAAGATAATTTATCAGAATACATTTTTGTGTTCAGATACATATAAAGTCAAAAACTGAAAGCAGGAAATAACAATCTAAAAATTCATAATGTTTTATATCTACACTTGTGGTCTTAAACCCACTTAAATACTTTAAACTACTAAAGCTTTCTGCCTTAATTAGTGGGTAGCTGCTATTTGAGAACCGGTTTTGAGACTTAAGTATTTTTATGAAATGAAAACACATTTGTAGAAATAGCTTCCAATTACTAGTACTTTGCCAGGAAACAGAATTTCTAACTTCAGAACTAGATCAGTAACAGAAGTTCAAGGGGGTAAGAAATAGTCTGTTTATTTTATTTGCTAATTGTCCTTTCCCACTGTGATACATGGACCTGCCAAATGTGTGCATAGGACATGGTACAAACCAACATGAAGGATCATTTCTATGTACCACTGGCCTTAAGGCATTTTGGGGAAAGGACAGTTCTATAAGAGATCAACTCTAACCTAAGAGAGGCATTAGTTATGCCAGAGAAATATAAACAAGAGAGATCATAGAAGATATGACAGAAATCTAGAAACTACCATTACAGGAAAAACAAAAACTTGATGTTGCTCATTTTTAACAGCCAACTTTGCCTTTATTTTAAAATGTATGACCTTCACACAAGCAGATGCATGTGTCCTATGAATGCTTGTTTTATAGATATGAAAATTGTAATAAAAGGAAATCTTGGTTCAATTAAATTGATCTTTGGATATTTTCATTAAATTATCAAGGAGAAGAAGAATTCTGGATCAAATCAGCAAAATGATAATCAAAGAGCATTTAAAGTCATTCATTATCTTTATTAATATAGTCAAAGGAAAGTGTGAGAAAACTAACTAATGAGGTAGCCATTTAGTAGAAGGACTGAGCAACAATAACTATATCTAGAATAAATCAAATCCCACATTCCTAGATGCTACTGTTAGGATGGTAAAGTGAGTCTTTTGCCAGTCGCTGAAGTATGTTAGTAGACACTGGATGACAACTTGCCCTGGTGTATATGTATTATATAAATATCTATGTGTGTATAGATATGTGTGGATACATATACATTAAATGGACATGAATGAGGATTTGTATAAATATATGTATTTATGTACCTGTGGTATGTGGATACAATTGTTGGGGAAAAAAATAGGAGAATGAAACATCACTGGGGAGTTAAACTAGATGATCTCCAGGGATCGCTATTTGGATACTAACTCACTAGGGATTTGGAGACCTTGATCAAACTTTGCTTTATTTTACAATTTAGAATACAATTATTTTCTAGGTTTGGCTAAATTTGGGACTTAGCAAACTACTGTAAATTATCCTAACTACTTCTAATCTGACTCTAACTCTTGGTTCTAAATAGCAGGACCAAATAAGCAAAGAAAATAGAGCAAATATCTATTTAAACCCAATTCTAATTTTTGCTATCTGTGGAGCTGTTTCCAATGCAACAAGCAATATACTCAGTACCTAGTATATTTTTCAGCATGTCCACTTTTCTGATAAAGATAACAAGTTCTTTTTAAATTTTTTAATTTACTTTCATTATTTTTTTTCTATTTTTGAAAAAAGACTGTACTTTAAAAAATAAACAATAGCACATTACATTTTATGCTTAGGGAAAAAAGTCACACAAATTGTTCTGAACAATAAGGTTAAGAAAAACTGCCCTTTGTGATTAATTATAATTTATTTAAAATAGAAAGAGGACATTTAAAGCAAGTATGCAGAAAAATACCACATCTTTAATTCTATATTGGTGGTGTGGTGATAATATTTTCAGCAGTGTTTGTTTCATAGTTAGCAACAGTGCTTTAATAACTAGAGTCCTACTGCAAAGGAGACATAGAAAAGGCAAAGCAAGTGAGAGAAAGGCATAACATTAACCCACATGATGTAGGTAATCAGGGTGAATTACTGTGCCCACTCCAAGGTAATATGATTTATCCTATCTTAACATGGGGTTTTGAATGACAAGGTTAAGGTCTGAGGAGGCCAGTGTTACTCAAAAGCAGAGCTCAGGAAGGACTGCAAAATATACCATCTACCATCTTATTTTTTTATACAAAAACACAGAATCTCTCTCTAGATTGTCTATATATACAAATATATAAAAGCATCAGAAGACTGATTTGCTAATTCTAACATCAGGATGATTGATTTACGTACCGAGGAAGGGGATGGTAGAGGTCATAAGGCATGATCTGCTTGTATCCGTCACTGTTAGGAACAATAATGCCAACCCTCTGAGTAGAAGGTACACACAATAAATAAACACTAAATGATTACATTATACAATTTTTATACAAATGCAAAACAACATTAATAAATCGTCTCTGAAAAAAACAACACTAAAACAATTCAATATCTTTGCGCTAGCATATGCTTTTGGATGGGGCAAATTCTTTAAAAGGATACCGTTTACTAAATTAGTTCTCAGATCCAAGCAGGAAATACCACTGGAAAGGGTGGTGGCAAGAAAAGTTGGCACCTCATCATTAACTATGACACAATAAGCTTGTAAATGTTCTTTAATCCCCCAAATTATACGTCCTATGAGGTCATTATTATCATCATCATCATTATTAATGGTACTTCCAGATGCTCAGCAAGCAATTAGAGTTACTGTCTCACTTCTGATGAAAGAGAAAGTAACTGAAGCATGAGAGTATGTACCTCAGAATTGACAACACTGCAGCATGTATGAGCAAATAAGTTTGTTCTCTTGGCAGATGTAAAGATTTTCCTAATACCTGGGAAATAGCCACTGGGATATTTCATAAAAAGAAGATAGGAATTATTAAACATAGTAGGTTTAATTATCAGCAAAAGCAAATTCACTACATAAAAAAAGCTATGAAAACTTTTCATACATATGAAAGGTTTTTTTTTGGCGGGGGGGTGGAGTCTATAAAGTGTTATATAGTGTTTTTATGGTGGTGGTTATGGTGGTTGTGATAGTTGTTAGTACATACCTAGTGCCTTGGAAACCTGTGAGGTTTAGAGACAGAATAGAGGCTAAAGGAGCCAAAAGAAATGACAGTATATTCTATGAGGTTAAAGGACGCACATGAAATTACCAGGCTGTATAGAAGCCATTAGTACTAGTAGATATTTTAAAAATACAATGGACACAGAGACGAGTATTATCAGAGATTTAAAAAATCCAGTTCAATTAAAGCCTCCAGTTGGTAAGACTGGGTCCTGGCTGAGGCCTGGTCTCCTAGCTTGTGGAGAATTGGTGACTTATGGAATCTGGATAAGAGGGTTAGTGCAACAAAGCCTCTCTCAAGAGTAGGAGATGAAAAGAGCTCAAAACAGACACAGAGCATGGTAGGGCATAAACCGGAGATGCTTCTTTCTCAATTGAAAAATGCCAGCAAGCTGCTCTTGTGAGCTACTGAAGTAACTCATGCATTCTGTCTGTATCCCTGGGATGGATGATGGAGATCTATCTATCTGTCTACCTACCTACTGCCTATCTATCTCTATCTATTGTCATCTTCAATATTAGAATGAACTGCTGCAGATCTCTGACAACTGATTTATCAGATGATGATATTTAAAACAGAGACAGTAACGTTGAAGGAGACAAGTTGAATTGAAGGAAGAAAGGGAATGGGGGGATTCACTGAATTCACACATATACATATATGTATTTCACATATTCAACATAAACGTTTATACTTCTATTTAAATAAATTAAGTCTTTTATTCTGACCCCATCCTCTGATAGAGGATGCTATGGTATGCTCTTTTCATATGGCTGGCAAACCTAAGTGTTTGAGTACAAAGAATGGGCTGGGCATACTATGGATCAGAAGGATAAAAACTATCACTGACTGGAAATCATGAAAGGTAAGGAGGGAAGAAAGAGGGACATAGAGGCTGCAGAGACTCTGAAGACATTGCTGGAACTCGAGGAGATACATGAGAGAAAATGAATTTATTTGAAAGAAAATAGAAAGCAAAGTTGTGAAGCAGACATCTATTCTCAAGAAAGAAAATCACTAGAGCACTAGTTCATATACTTTATTTGACATGACTAAATTTTATGTATTTATTTGTATGACTAATAATGTACTCTTTCTTAAAAATTTTTTTTAGTTGTCAAGAGGCCTTTGTTTTATTTATTTATATGTGGTGCTGAGAATCAAACCCAGAGCTTCACACATGCTAGGCAAGCGCTCTGCCACTGAGCCACAATCCCAGCCCCAGTAATTGCACTCTTTTGTACAATGAAATGTGTGTGTGTGTGTGTGTGTGCATGTGCGCATGCGTGCATGTATGTATGTTTATTACTCTTACATAGCAATGTTCATGAAACAGGATGCCACCTTTGGGCATGCTCAAAATCCCATGGAGCTCTAATACAAGCATGAAATGAATACCATATTAAACTTTTGTTTCTGTTTTTAGAGTTAAACATCCCACTCTTTTCTTCCTTCATCTGATAGACAAGAAATTGGATGAAAGCCTAATCCTGCCTTTTGTTAGAATCATGTGATTGCTTTCTAATAATGCTACATATAGTAATTAAGGGAGTTGTCTTTCTAAAAAGACTATATTTTAAAGAACACCAACTTCTCAAGGTTCTTAGAAGAACCTTGGACATATGCTGCTATCTAAAGGCAGTCAATCAAGAAATAAATCAAATTGACTTTGAAGTTATATTTTGCCTGACCCTAGTATCTTTATTCATGCCTATATCAATTTTTAAATGCACAAGTACATACCATTACCTTCTCTCCTGAAAAAATTTATGGCTATAATTTGTCATCTTCAATATTAAAATGAACTGCTACAGGGCTCTGTCAATTGATTTATCAGCTGATGATGTTTAAAATGGAGACGGTAACATTGAAGGAGACAAGTTGAACAGAAGAAAGGAAGGGAATAAATGGAGGAGTTCACTGAATTCAAGATGTTGGGCTTTGCTTTGGACTGATTTAGAAATTATGTTTTTGTTTGAAAAAGGAACTTTCAACCTGGATTCAGCAAAACTGTAGCTATATTTGTCTTTCTATGGCATGGGTCATGGTGAAGACTCATAAAATGACTCCATGGCACCTGTGAAAACAGAAAGATATCAAAACAATGGTGCTCTGTCCAGTTCTACTATTGCATATTTGTGTGCATGGGCTCTGCTCTCTCCTGGGGCTGGTGCCACGGCCTTGGCCTTTCACTACACTGTCACAGAACGGGAGGCAATTTTGTCTAAACTTAACTTCCTACAGTTTACCTTCAAGACACTTTGTTTTTTTTTCCCTTGGGCAAAGTGCATATCACAAAAAAAAAAAAAAAAAACGATAAAATATCGATTTAGGGACTTGAAGAAATTCTCTATGTTTAGGTTTTGATTGTGTGTGTGTGTTTTTGTGTGCTGGCATCCAGACATGTGTCAGAATGTGTGAGGAATGGTGAAATAGGCAAATGATTTTTAAGAATTTTTATAAAAGGAAGATATAAGAAGTAGTTGTCTTGTGGGTAGGCCTTTTGGGTCCCCAGGTCTTAACTACCTGACCACTCATGGGCTTGTGCACCGAGCACTGGCCTGACTCCACCTAAAACTCCCAGCCTTAGGGACTATATTCGTAAGACGGGAAGGCCACCATTCTGGAGGAATGTGATACATCTCAGTTCATCTTCTCCAAGTACATGTCCCACCAAATTTTCAGATGACAGGTGAATGCTTTAATGGTATTGGAGGTTTATATAATGCAATATCATGTGGCACATAAACAAAATTTTCAAAACATTTTTAATCATGTGGGAAATGCTCAGAAGTAATGGCAACTGAAAGAACTTGAATATAAAATAAAGTGTAAAATACCACCCACCATACTAGAAAATATGTGTGTTCATATATCATATAATCATTTTTATAAATGATTTTGTGTATGTATGCACCATGTGTGTACACACGTATACATACATGTACGTGTGTGTGTGTGTGTGTGTGACTCTTGCACATATAGTAGAAAAACATCTCACAACAGTCATGTGTTCCTGGTGGTTGGATTATGGGTAATTTTTGCTTGTTTTTTTTTTTGTTTTTCTATTTCCCAAGTTTTTGAGTACTGTAAATAACTTTAATGATCTCAGCAATTGGAATATTCAATATGATAAAATTCAACTTAAAAAAGAAGAAAGGAACATCTGGACTTATGAGGTCATCACCTCAACTTTCACATGTCACTTAAAGATTATTGAGTCTGCACAGAAACGATCCAAGAAGCTCCTTTAGAACAATATCCCTGACTTTAAAAATGAAGCCAAGATTAGCTCACTGTACTCATTTGTGGAATTTATACATTGTGACGAATCTTCTCTCTTTGAGAAAAGTCCTAATGTAACTAACCACATGGGCACCTAATTTATGCATGGGGGGGCTTTTTATCAGGAAATGAATTATAAGGAGACCCTTTCAGAGACAGCAAGTGCTTGTGTCTTCCCCTGAGCTGCATCCCTCACTCCTGACTTCCTGACCTCCTCATGTGCTTTAGGCTTTTTGAGATCAGTGTGTCCCGGAAAATTCATTATCTTCCTCTGTAAACTGTGTCCTCTTCCTGCCATCACTGTTCTATTCAGGGCACTGCCACTCTCCCACCACCCCACACACTCTGGGACACCTTTGCTCCTTTTTTTTTCCCTACAAGTGCCCAGTTCTTTAGTCACTCTGGCACAGCAAGGTTCACCAAGTGCATTTTTCTGACAGCTGTACCCTTTCACACCAGCCTCCTGACATCTCTCTATCTGTAGGAGTTGACTTCTCTTTTCCAGCCGACTCACTGCTGTCCTACTGATATTTTATTTCCCAACTCAAAAGCCTTAAGTGGCTCCACAAGGCCCAGTAAAATTTCTTAGTTAAATGCTATCTTTTCTAAAATCTTGCCTTATTCTCTCTCAACATCTAGCCAGAAATTCCCTCTCCCTCTTTCAAATATCCATAACACTAAATCTGCTTATCACTCTTAACTATCTATTAACTTCAATCTATGCATAAGTCTTTTGTTCTTTTAATGCCATAGTACAGAATTCATAACTCTCTGACAGTGCTGTGCACACAGGCAAGAAGCAAGCATTCATCGAAGGATACTGTGTCATTGGTGAGTAGATGCAAAGGCAGGCAATATGGCTATCACCCAGAATGAAAACTAAAACAAAACAAAGAATTCAAATAAGGTTCAAACACAGGCTGATGTTAGGCAGAGAAAGGAGAAAGTCCTGCCAGCCATGCTTCAGCCTTCTCACCTAACTCTGAATCTTCCCACTGGGGATATCCCTGGAGTAAAACCATGAAAGCTTTATTAAAACCTCTTCCCTTTCTTCTTCCTGTGACTTGCAGATATTATGCTGCTGTGTAACTGTGTAACTCAGCTTCCCACGGGTAGGGCTGGGGCCAGATTCTAGTTGATTCACCTTTCCCTTTGCCATAGCACTAAGCACAAAGCCTGGCACAACACAGGATAGGTAGTACATTAAAAAAAAAAAAAGAATAAAATTATGGGTGAAAGAGGGAATTTTGGCACAGACAAGGGTGTTGCACCTTCTCTAGGTGACTCCAGGGCATAGAAACCAACTTCTTCCTAAGCAACATTTCAGAATGGTATGGGGAATGTGACAAGGGACAAAAGCACTCTTCCTTTTTATGAGCATAAAGGATCATGGCACAAAGAGGGAAGGACACTTGAGAAGCTGGGAGATGTAAGGTCAGTACTCTGTTCCTTTCCATGTAACCTTGAGGACCTTACTTGTGGACTTTTGCTCACATCTGAACATTTTCTCTGATCTTCTGCAAAATCCAAGTGTTGGATGAAGTCAGAAGTTTTAAGATGATGTAAGAACACTTGCCTGGAAACTCCTATTGGACTCCATCTTACCTTTCCTTTTTTTTAGTGGCTCTGAGGGGAGAACTCAAGAGTTCTATGGCCCATAGCTCAAAACCGACTGAACTGAAATAATAATCTCAGAATCCCTCCTCCTCTAACACTTGGCAACAACTCATCCTGAAGCAGAATAAGTGTTTCTAATATTTATACTGGTATTTGGAATCCAGTAAATGAGAAAAGGTTTTATAAACAGTTTCCAATTTTTTCAACCCTGGTAACGGGCAAGCAACATTCATTTACCTGGACTGCACTGAACCTGGACCCGAAGGAGTCTGCTTCATTGTCAAATTCTTTAAACATTTTCTTAGACACAAATTTATTTTCTACTAGAAAACTAAACTGTTGTTGGGTGTGGTGGCACACACCTATAATCCAAGCTGAGGTAGGAAGATCACAAGTTCAAAGCCAGCCTCAGCAACTTAGCAAGGCTCTAAGCAACTTACTGAGAGCTTGTCTCAAAATAAAAAACTGAAAAATGGTCTAGGGATAATGTTTAATGGTTAAGCACCCTGAGTTCAGTCCCTGGTACAAACAAACAAACAAAAAACAAACAAAAAATCTCCTAGAGAGTATTATTTTGAGCAAGTCATTAAAAATTGTCCTCACCTCTCCATTTTTGGAGTTCAACATTCTTGGTATTAATGAATACAATCTCTGAGTTGTTTAAATCGTTGGGACTAATATTTCTTTGGATTTTGTTTACCTCTTCCTGTACTAAATAATTTGGACATTGTTTGATATGAGTAAACACCAGCATTTGTTTTGATATGAAAGAAGCTTGCTTAACCTAGATATGAAGTCGATTCAAACATCCACACTTCATATTGAAAAAAGTTTGCATTTCTGCCCTGGCTGTGGGAATCTATATTGCAACTGAACCCAAATTCACAGGTTGCTGAAGGCATTGTGCAGAATAATGGTGTCTGTGGGATATGAAGGCATATGTGCTACACTGGGGGGGTCAGGTTCCCTGTATTCATTTGGGGACTGGGAGCACTTAGGTCCACTTCCCAGTTTGCTTTTGCTCACCCCAAATTGGGACAGGTCACTTAACCTCTCTGAGTTTCAGTTTTTTCATCTGCAAGACAGATGACAATCTCCGGTTTGTCAACTTTTTTGGATTGTAAAACTAACAGGAGATAATGGATGTGAAGCACCTTATAAACTTCAGTAGAAGTGACATTATGCGAGTCATTTTACCAGTTTTGAGCCTCGATTTAGTAATGATAGCTGAGATATACTGAGGGCTTGACACCTTAGTAAGATCTTTATATGCATTATTTCACTGAATCCTCACTGTTACTCTTTGATAGAAACATTATATTCATTTTACATATGGCAAAAATTAGGCCTAGAGACATTAAGCAGACATTAACTTAGCTAGTTAATTCACATAACTAAAAACTGATAGAACAAAGTTAAAAATGAGGATGATGACAATACCTATTCTATGCACTCACAAGCTAATTACAAGAATCACAAAAATAATTATAGATTTTTAAGACTTTAAAATGTAATATAAGAAGTGATCTTTCTCCCTGTGATGAGCTGGCTTGGTAGAAAAATTGAATTGCCTTCATAACTGACTTATTGTTGATTATCAGTAAGTGTGGAAAGGATATGCTCATGCATTCTAAAAAGCACCAGAACTCTGCTTCATTTATCTTGTTATAAATAATGCATGAAATGGAAATAAGATTTCATGGTGGTTTTTCTTATTGCTTTCTCAGCAGCTGCTCAGAACAGTAGGTTTAAATGAGACTCACCAGAAGGAAGGAAGGTGATACTTTTCTAAGTCATTTACCTACTGTAATAAAATTAGATATTACATGACCTCCACGAGGAAATCATTTTATTGCACATTAATTCTTAAATAAGTCAACCATTTTCTAGTTCTTACATTGAAGTTTTCCTTTTTGGAGACATACATGGAGTAGATCCTGTGGGAATTAAATGCCAATGCCTCACAACTTATTAAATGAGGTTATCAAACACTTGTGAACTGAGGTTTTGAATTATCCTAATTTCTCCTGATTTCACTTTAAAATCTCATTTACTTTCAAGATGATATTTTCCTGGGAATTTTGTCTCTTGTTACAACTACACTTCTGGACTCAGAGAATTCCAGAATTCCATCTTTTCCTTTCATGGATGAGAAAGCTGATTTCTGGAGAGTTTAGGAGTTTCTCTGAGGTAACATCAACATCATCATAGCCATGATCTTAGTCATAATAGCTCCAACAACCAACATTTATTGAGTGCTTATCATGTGTCAGGCACTCCACTAATCTCTTTAAATGTGTTATGCCATGACAACTTTATGAGGTAAGTACTGCTATTATCCTCACTTCAGAGGATGAAAACACTGAGGCTTAGTGAGAATAAGTAATTTGCCAAAGGCTACTACTCAACTAGTAAGTGACAGAGCCAGGATCTTAAGCCAGCCTGTTTTATTCCAGAGCTCCCACTCCTGACTACCTGGCTATATTGCTGTTGACTGGTTGGTCATCAAGTTAGCATGAGGATTCAGGTTTTTACATGCCTACTACATGAAACACCTCTCTTGATGCAGAATATTTCTTTGTAGTTACATTGGTATTCAATTCTGAGACTTGGTTTTTTTTTGCAATTTGGTGCCTAGCCAGAAATAATTCATGAATTTACTATCAAACTAAATGGAACTGTAGCCCCCTCCTGCAATCCACTTGAACTCACCAGAACTGCCACTAGAGTATACAAGTTTGGACATTTGCTTAGGACTATCGGTCCAAATTCTTTGAGGGAAGGGCAAATCTGGATGCAGCTCCAGCTAGGAGCAGATATGTTTGCTAGTGATTGTGACTATGGTAGTGTGGTGAGTGACAGCTTTTCGACTTGTCAAAGCCTTGCCGATTTAAGCCCCCTTCGTAACTGCCTTGGCAGGAAAATTAAAGGTCTGTGCCAAACAAATCTGCAAAGGTGGTTCTCTGATCTTCTCCGGGAGTCTTGCACATTGCCCCCTTCCCCCAACAGCTTTAACAGTCCTACCCATCTCATAGACTATGATACGTAAAGCCAAATGTTGCACGTTCCGCATCTGAAGCTGGTCTGAAAACATAAGGTGCTTATTAGCTGAATTAAAATGACGCCTTTTTAGTTGACGCTGAACCGTAGACATACACTTTGAGGCTTTCTGGCTACATGATTGACTTGACCTTTCACCCAAAGATAAAAATGGCACAGATTGCTGCACATTTTTTTTTAAAAAAGCTTCTCTTGGTGTAACATAGAAGCCATGATTATAACATGGTAGGCGTATGAGAGGAGTTCACATTAGTTCCCCTAGTTACATGGGAAAGGACCCACTAACATAGTGTTAAAAGTACAAAATAGAAAACTAAATATGCAGCAGATTCCTGATAAACCGGAAGCATATGTCTCTGGACTTCTGGGAATCCCCAAGTCTGGACTACTTCTTGAACATATGATAAGAATGCATAGAGAGTATGACAGCCTTAGTGATGTCATAGCTCTGGGTTGCCAATGAAAAAGTATTAGTAATTTTAGCTAAAAGTCATTAAATCTTTATACTTCATTTTCTCTTTACTTCCCTTATAAGCCTCGAGTATTGGCTCCCTTTTCAAGACTACTTTTGGCTAGGAAACTAAGTATTTTTATCACTTCATAAAAATAACTGCATAAATGTCACCAGCAAAGAGCCACAAAGTCCCCTTGGGATGAAACTCCTGGGCAGCTAGCTAAGCTCAGTGTTGGTCTCGCAGGGCAGCTGACTCAAATCCCTGCCTCAGAAAAAGGTCAAGTTATGACATGTCATGGCCATTCCAGCTTACCTTTCACAGAGTGGAAACATTAATCAAAATCTTGGGATTCAGGTGTCTATTATGTGGAGTATGAGCTAGAGATAAGACTGGAAAGAAACAGCAAAAGAACTAACATGGCTATTTATGATTATTAGTGAGTTCTATTGTTTTTATTATAGCCTTTTAACTCATCAGTGTTTCCAAGTTAGCACTGAGAATCAGGAAAAAGCCAGGAAAACATAAAAGTTATTTTGATAAGAACAGGCAAGATGTCAATCATCTCTTTCACCTCAAGAATCAATGGATGGACTAAATTATAACCATGGCAGCTGTTGGATGTCATGCGTAAGTGTAAGAAAGGGAAATAATTGGGACAGAGAAAGGAACAACAACAACAATAACAACAACAACAACAACAAAAAAACAAGATGGAAAAGCAAAGAAAAAAGGAGGAGAATGAGAACCCAAACCTGACAAATGGTAAGATGGAAAGATGGAGAAATGCCTCTATTTATTCTAGAGATTCTTCATGCCAATGTGATCTGTGCCTAACTCAGATCTCTATGACTTAGGACAATTCCCAGTTGTTCATATATTTAAGAGATTTGTGAACTTCCTAAAACTAAAATATTGACTGATACTTAACAAACTTAATGAATATTCAGTTTGAAGTTAGAAGGGGCCATGGACACAAGAACAAGCAGTTATTTAAAAAACATTTTGGCATTCTGTTATTGAAAGGCTTTATGTTATGCATAAGACCACAGTATGGAAATTTGACACCAATGGTATGTACTACTAAAATTTGATAAATGGTTTAAAATACAACATTTACTTATTATAAAGCAAAATAATGAGAACTATGAAGCTATTTTGGTAAACACAAAAAAATGAGAATCAGGGATATGCTACTGATATTCATAGACAGTTTATTTCTGCTTTCTTTTGGTTTTAGAGGTATATAATAAGATTATTATTATCACCACAGAGAAGTGGTTGCTAACAGTAACAGTTTTTACAGCTCCTTTTGCAATCTTAGAATACTTAATTTTGTAATGAAACAGAAATAATGGAAGAACTTAATGAGAACAAAAAGAATTTACTTTGCTAGAATATTTTTCCAATTGCTATTAAGATTTTTTTTTTTACAATTTAACAGCTTAAATCAGTGAAAATCAGTTGTTCAGTATGTTTGAATTGATCTTTTGTGAATTATTGTTTTAAAATACATAAAATGAAACTTAATGAAGCAACACCATGAAACAACAGAACAGGTTCTGTGGGCAGTGTTTGAAAAACCAAGAATTGAATGTATCAAACAACTCTTTCCCTTTCACTCCCAACTTGTGGGTAAGAAAACTGAAGTCCAGAAGGGTAAAGTGATGTAAAACTAAAGTTGTAAACTTAATTATTTAGTATTATCTTTGCTGTTCATAATACTTCTTGGTCTTGAAAGAGAATAAGCTTGGCTCTCTGAATAGTATTTCCTTCTAAATACTAGAAGAGACCAAACATCTCAGTATGCACAGAAAATGAGCAAATATCTCAATAATAAAATTTTCATAAAGTTGCAAAATATGTAGCTTTGTACTAAGACTGTCTATGCTTTTCCTTTTGAGAGTTCCTAATTTTGGACATAAAAATGTTGGTTTTAATGTCATTCTGTCACCCTTGATTTTACCAACAGACAGTCGAGCCTGTAGTTAGCAAACAGTTCTTTGAGGGTTTAATTCTCTCCATCCAGAGCAGACCTATTAAAGAGTCTCTTCTATCTACTTTTCCCAGACCCTTCCTTCACTTCAGGTATGCAAAAGAACTCCATTAATTCCATAGCAATTCTTAAAGTACCTCAACCTCAGGGTAGTATATTTCCATTTCCCAAAGCAGTTTTCCCTTCAGCCTCTCCCACTGGTAAGTCTTAATTTTTACAGCTTTGTCTAATTACTTCTTCAGTAAAAAAGCAGCTTCCTGACATTTGCCTATGACTTACTTTTTCATTTTCCTTTTCTCACTTTTCTTTCTACTACTTCTTTTTAAGTAGCCACCTGTCCCAACATTTATACATGTGCTGTATTAGATGTTTTAAAATAACAAAAGGAAAAGCATAAATTGTACATGCAGACGTCTTCCAATATACCCTTTTGCTTTTGGGTAATAAGAAATGGGCCAAAAATGTTCATCCCACAGAGAAGAGTGGGTAAAAATCAGATGCCAGAAAGAATGAGGGCATGTTTTTTCTGGTCATAAAGATTTCTCTCCAAATTCTTAACAAAATGCTTTTAATTCACAATTTTCTTCTGTGGTCATTTCTTCACTGAAGTTTTTTACCTAGTGGGGAAAACTTTATATAATAGAAGAGAATTAATTCTTCATTTCTCCTAGAAATATACATATAAATTTTAATGGAAAAGTGTTGATAAGACTTCCAATGTCTGTTTGTGGCTGAGTTGGCCTGTCTAAATTGAGATAAATATGCTTTTTACAAACTAGTCTTCCTATTACAGGTATGGATAACATTTTTTAATAGGACAATTTTTACATAGCTTCAATTGCATGGGTTATAATTATCATGGCTAAAAATATATCAAATGCTTGACTATTTCCAAAATAAAGAAATCAAAGCAATTTTTAACACCTTATTTAGTTTTATATCATATTCAACTTTTAATATAGAATATTCTGGTATAATATGAAACTAAATTAAACTTCACCTAAATTATAAAATATCTATTCTTTCTGTTTATTTAACGAGTTCACTTTTATGAGGCAGATAATACGGTTCTTACAAGTTAATTAGTAATAGCAATTTCATGTCACTTAGAGAATTCAGAATTCACAAACATAAGGTAGAAAGATGATAAGAACATAACCTTTAAAAAGTTAACAGCAGAAAATAAAACCACATTACTTACAGCCCCAAGATAGAGTGATTTGCATTGGCATTGCTCATGTATTAGTAACTATTCAAAGTTTTCTTTGTGTGCATTATAATTAGTAAACTCTGATTTAAAAATTTACATTGCAGTGTTTCTCTGGAAATCCAAGGAGTTTGGATAAGGATATTTTACCTTTTGGTCTTCTAGATAACTTTCGTAGGGAAGAATTTTCTATGTCCTCTCTAATTAATCAAGCATGAATGAACTATTACTAAAGAGACTCCCTAGAAAGAGTTGCAGGTGTTAAGGCAAATGCACCATCATGACAAGTTTCTTGACCTGACTTTCCATGATTACTCATCATTTGAGATGTTTCATTGGCCAGGCTAAATCTTGATCTAGAAAATAATCTGAAGGCCAATTGGGGTTTCCAAAAAAGCAAACAATGATGTGTGAAAGTGTTAAGTGTTTAAATACTTAAAGCTTCTAATTAAAAAGACTTTTAAAAACATATGACCTTGGAAATATGTTCTGCTTTCCATTTAGCAAAGGCTGAATTTGTTCAAAGGTAGCAGAACTCTTCTAAGGCTGGTGCTTCTGATTCTAATTAATCAGTGTGGACCACCTACCTACAGGTGAGAAGGAGCCAGCTATGACCCTGAAACATGGTCTGTAATGATCATGTCCCTGATCAGGGACAGAGAGAAAACAGAAAGATACTGACAGCATTGTGCCTGCACATTGGTTAAGAACATCAAATTGTTCATTGGCCTGGATCTTGTCTGAGGAACAAGGAATTGGAATGAAAAGAAGTCAGAAGAGAAGATCACTCCAAAGAGTGCTTCACCTACTACCTTACAAAAGGAAAAGTCCACAGACCCTGAGATAACTTCACACAGCAACAGGAGCAGGAGCACAGGGACTAATGACACAAAACTAGAAAGGGACACTGGATAGCATCACTGGTCATTTTATTTTTGATTTAAAACTTCATTTGAATTTGAGAAGCTTACTTGGGATCTGATTTATGTTTATGATAAATAAACTAGTAAATATGACTGACCTGGCTGGACAAGGATCCAAGTTACACTCCTGAAGCTTGGGTTTGGGTTTGATGTTCTCTGGGTAATAGTGACAGTACTGATCCGCAACCACTCGGTTGCTACGGAGATCATAACACTCAGCCGATGTCAGCTGGTAACCTGCAAGGATCAAACCAACCAGGCAAATTTAAAGGTACATACCAAGGCAATATATTGCTTTATGTGTTTTGGCCATCTCACATTAGTGGAAATTATTCCCCAATGCCCCAGTCATTTCCAGGAAAAAAGACACATAATTGGAAGGCTCATTAATTTTGCAGGCCTTAAATACTTTTTTTTCTTCAAGTAATCCACTCACTGTAATAATTAAATTATATTACAGAGCTTGAATTACATGAGGGCATAGCCAGATTATAAGGCTCTATAAAAAGAGAAGAACTATTCCTTTTATTTCTTTTGTATAATAAAAAAATTAAATACAGACTTTTACATCCAAAAAACACCATTGGTATTTATTTACCAATCTTATGCAAGGATGTCTAATTGCCCCCCTAGTACCTATAACACCAGAAAACAATAAACTCTTAAATAAATAAATAAAATATATCTCAACATCTCCTGCCCCTTGGACCATGGAGTTCAATGGAGCATAGCATAGGGTCAGATTCTGCCAGGTGCCAGGGAACACAATTTTTGCCTAAAATTCAACCTCAATGGGTTGAGCTGAGTAAGTGGACAATTAAGATCCCTACAATAACCACCATTAACCTGTTTCTTTACAGAACTACAAAAAAAAAAAATCAAATGAAAATTCTCTCCCTGTTTAATTTTTGCCTTCTCCAAAATCTGTTGCCATTTCTCTTTAAATTAAGTCTCTAGCCCTTATTTCTTAGTCTCTATCTGCACTGTTTAGAGAAGCCTCTTTTTAAATAACATTTTATTGGTACATTATAATTATATATAGTCGTGGAAATCATTGTGAAGAAGCCTCTTTTTAAAAGTTGCTGAGTAATAGTTTTATTATCATGTGTTATCTTTTCTACCTGCCTTGTAATGTCCTGTGCATCTCTCATGGGTGGCGATCAAGACTTAGATCCTGGGGTGAAAAATAAATGTACACAGACTTAAAAAAAATATTCATATCATTCTAACCCTAATCAACCCTTCAAGTATATCCTCCTTGGTCAGAAGTTGAGTCCTGTTATTGCTAAACATGTATCAGGAAGCAAGATTTAAATTGTTAAGGGACTTGCAAAAGATTTTAGGAAATCAGAAGAAGACTTTTAAGCCAGATTTCCTGGCTTGAGGCAGTGTTCTCAGACCACCCACAAAAATTAATTGTTCATTAAGGACCTAAAAAAAGACCTTTTAAAATTCTATTGGAAAGATGAAAAGCATGGAAAGTAATGAAAGCAATGGGTAAGAACACATGTTCCACCACACTTTTTGCTTTATAAGAAAATCAAGTAGCAAAATGATATTTTAGATGAGTAAACGTACTTTTATTTTTCAAATCCATTGTACTCCAAAGCAGCTAATTTTATGACAAGGTAAACACACTATAATTTATACACCTGACAATTTATGCTCAAGGGCAGAATTTATCATGCAGCAAATGTGGGGACAAACAATAAAATTATAAATCTGAGATTATGATTTTCAAAACCATAAATTGCCAACCTAAACCCAATGCTTTGAAGATATTATAGTGCATATGAAGTGAAAAGTTAGAATGAAAATGAAAACATTTAGCAGAATGGTCAGATGACTCTGTTTTCTGGAGTTTCACAAGTATCTTGGAATAGAAATTCTTTACACTGGGCAAAATGAACAACCATTTGAATCTGGAGTGAGAAGTAGAGAAGAGAACTTAGAGATCATTTCTTTTGTAATTTTCAAAATGGCCTGTGAAATAAGAGAAATGCAGGTCTCCGCAGCCTGCACAGCTTCACTGAGAGAAGTTCTCCTTTTATCTGGGCTTCCTGAGTAAGATTTCCTTTGAACAAAGCATTTGATATCTGAAAACATTTGAAAACACTTAGAGTTCTGTTTCTTCACTTAAATGTGAGCAAAACTAGGCCAAAGGGATTGGGTATATATGAATCTAACACTGATTGCCTTATTTTATACTGAGCTATTGTCAAGGTTATTGAAATTATATCCTCACAGCAGGTCTAGGTGAACCTGGTGTAGTGTGCATATAATTGAATTGCTCTTTCTCATAAAGCATGGTATTTGTTTAGAAAGAAAAAATATTATTTCCTTAGATTGCTTTCTTTGAAACTCTTTTCTATGGTAATTATTAATAAATATATCAAAATAATGGCTCCCCAAGAAGCATCAAAGCAATTGACAGATTATTTTTAAACAAAGCAATTTTCTATTCAGGATAGATAGAGCAACCACAAAAGCTATTCAATTGAAGTGCTTAAAATGTTGAATCAGTAGTTATTTAACAATTGAATATAAGCACTTGATGGTATTTTGACTTACTACTTTTAAGCTAAAATCCAACACTGCTCTGTAGAACAATATTTCTAGTGGTTTGTTCACATGGTATGTATGGAGACAGTTAAAGGTGAACTACCTCATATATTCTTACTGTCTCAAAAAAATTTGAATTATTGTTTGTCTCTATTTTGTAGTATCACCCTTTTATCTCTTGCCTAACTAATTTAGTGATGTTTATGTTGATAAACTATTTAAAGTCAGTCATTTGAAGCTAGGGTGGAATGTATTTGATATGCTAATTTTCAAAGATATATATCCATATATATATATATTATATGGAAAACTTAAAAGATAATCTATAAAAGTTGGCAGTTAATCCAAAATATTCACATATTGCTTGTTGCCTTTCAGAAAAGAGTTTGGTAATATATGCCAATAGCCCCCAAATTTCTGAAACTCCTTTATCTAGTGTCCTTACTGTTGAGTATTTATCCCAAGGAAATCATCTAAAAGAAGAAAAATACTTAAGAATAAAATTATTCATTATGTTACAATAGTAGAAAGATTTAAATGACCTAACTGATTTATTATAGGGAAATGACAACATAAATTACTATAAAATAATTCAGAGCAAATATTATATAGTCAGGCAAAGTATAAAGAACAGAAAATGGGAGAGAAAAACAAACAAAACAAAAAATTTTCCCATAACACAAAATACCATTCATGATTCAGATGTGATAGAGTGGAGACAGCAATTCACTTCCTGAGTTTTCAGAAGAGATGCATTTTAATTAATATATAAAGTCATGGCATTCCTTTTAATACATGGGGTAGAGCCAAAAATAACTGACCTTAAGTCAGCAATATTTTTGTTCTGGTAATAGACTATTTCCTCTAATCAAGTCACCTTGACAAACGCTCTTCACTTGATCCCTGAATAAATGACGTCTACTCAACCAGAAGTGCCTTAGGACAACACTGCTGCCAAATTATTGTGTGCTTTCCATGAAATCAAGGAAAGAAGTGGGGACTGCTCCCTCTCATGGGTATCTCCAGAAGGAGATGTGTGTGTGGCATCTCCACTGAGGTCTGCCCTACAGGAAGGCTTCAGGATTTGTCTCCATTGAGAAGAAGGAATTGGGTCCACCCAACAGTCCATTTCTTCCATGCAGAAGTTATTCCACTCTTATCATAGTCAACTGCTGCTCTCAGAAGCCCACAGTTTCTAGGTTAAATCAACACTATTACCTCCTCCACAGGTTGCTGAGCAGGGGAAAAAATCCGTCTCCCTCCACCGGTGGATGATAGGCTGGTAGAAGATGAACTGGACCGTGCTATCTGTGGGCCCTGAGTCACGGATCTGCAAGAGACAACAGGAAAGTTGAAGAACTAGCGTGCCAGGGTGGTGCTTCCTGGATCCCAGAACAACTTTGGATGAGGAGGGACTGAAGGTCTTGGGCTATGTGAGGAACTGCCTTGGGACAGAAGTGGCAGTGGTAACTTGGCTTATCTTATCACACAACCAGCAAATGGCCCTTGCCTAGGTCACCACTGTCCTTACCTTCTCAGGTCTGTTGCCATAAAAATAAAGGATGGTAATGGTAACATCTCAATTTGTGATTCTGCCACCATGTTATCTCAAGCCAGCATTTCCATTCCATATATATATCAAGTAAAATTATGTGCATTTTAAAACATAGGCTGGGGAATAAACAATTTGTCCTAAGAAAATTATAAATGCCAGACACTGCTCCAAATGAAAGATAATGTCTGTGGTTAAGAAAAAAAAAAAAAACCTCAAGAATTAATTCAGACACATTTAGGAGGCTTCTTATCAATTTGGTGACTTATATATTTAAATGTACAAAGCTACCAGTTGGAAACTTGCTAAAATGCAAATTCCTGGGCCCAAGCCCAGATAACCAGGCAATTCAAATGTAGATAGTTTAAGAACTAAACTTTAAAAACCCCAATTTATATTATAAAAACAATTACTTTCAAATAAGATTGGTGCTTATGGAAATTACAACTCCTTATTTTAAAAGGGGGAATGTGAGGCAAGAATTCTTTAATGACTCTTAAAAGTATAAGGTTGAGAAAACATTCTCAAACTGAAAGAGAAGGGAAAAGTACCTAACATGAACAATTAATCTCATGAAAACAGAGTGACGCGCCCTACGATATTTAGACTGTTGGGCAAGACTTGGACTATTTATTATACTAAAGGGAGTTCCACGGACAATTGAGAGGATCACTCTTTACTCCCGCTACATTATAAATAAAGAAGTATCAAGTGCAGCTGAATCACACGGCCTGTCTTTGTTAAGGGTTTCTAAGCTTTCTCAGTGTTCCAACTCCTTTTATGTAGGGTAAACTGATGGATCTTGCCCTTGGGTTATTTTAAAGATAGCCCACTTCTCTGCTACTGATCTTGACATGTGGACTAAACACCTAGGATGTAAGAGAAATAGGAATACTGAAGAAACAGGGCCAAGAAAAATTGGTAAGTGCCAAACTCTAGGTCAGCTTTTAGAGTTTGGATGGGAATATGGAAATATTCCTCAGAATGCCTAGGACTGCTAGTGAGGAAGAAAAAAAAAAGAGGGAAGAAAACCTACCTATCATCTCATAGAATACTGCAGCTGATTCACGGAGCACTCTAATTAGAATAGACAGTGATCCAATTCCCTTCTTTAAAACGAAAACAGTGGACCTAGAAAAGGGTACTAATTTCTGCTATCTTAGGGATATGGAATTATAGAATTAATAACATTCTTTAGAAAGTTTTTCTTTTTCAGCTCACAAAAACCCCTACCTCTCTTGACATGTGTGGTTATCATACTTGGAAAGCTATTGCAGCCTCCTGGAAAAAAGTGAAAATATCAGAAAATTCATTTAAACCCGGAGACACTATTCCCCGCTATGAGTCCCTTTCACAATGCTAGAAACTGAGTCCTAAGAATGTATGTGGGGGTGGGGTGGGGTGGGCATCACATCTCTTTATAGCCAAAGCCAGGAGGATGGAATATCACCATGTTTGGAGAAGCCTCGTTCTGGGGCCAGCGCTTGCCTTTTGGTCTGGTTAAAAGGCAAAAAGGTGGAGCAAGTAATTTTTTGGCTTCCTAGAGGTTACCAATAGAAGCCTAAGAGGAAGAAAGGGATGAGGAGGAGTGTTGGTGTTACTGGGAGGGCTAGCAAACACCATGTCGAAGGAAAGAAAATAAGCTGGTTGGGAAGAATATTGCTCTTAGTAAGTTCTGTAAAAAGAACCATAAATTCTGAGGCTGTATGCTTACATTTGAAGAGATTAGAAATGAAAAAGGATCTCTTTATTTATTAGAAATGTAAAAGGATCTCTTTATTTATTTTGAGGATTGAACCCAGAGGCCATCTACCACTGAGCTGCAACTCTAGTCCTTTATATCTTGAGATAAGGTCTAGTTAAGTCATGGAGGCTGGCCTTGAATTTGTGATCTCCTGCCTCAGCCTCCCAAGTTGCTGGAATTATGGGTGTGCGCGACCTGGCTTGGATTGGGACCTCTTTATTTTAAATAGATGAAACCAGTCCGGAGGTGTCTGAATCGCTGGCCACATAATCTTGCTTGATTTTGGCCACATGGATAACATTCCTGATTTCCCCTTCTCTATAATCACATTCTTTCTGTAACAATAACAGTAACAAGCAGCACTTACTGTATGCCTACCACATGTGAGGTATATTTTATTTACATTAATTCTAACCTTAAAACTGTATTATGTTATTTTCCATATTTAAGTTGAAATGGGAAAAATTAGGCTCAGAGAGTTTCAGTGACTTATTGAAGGCCACACAGCTATGGAATAGCAAGATGGTTCTACATAGCTCTAAAGCTGCCAATCTTTTCATAGTTTCATGCAGTCTCCACAGTGGTATTGTGATGATACATACACATTTATCTTTAGTTGTATTCTTGCATCTGTCTTCATAGTATTTTCTTAATTTTTCATTTTAAAGTAGAAACAAATCCTTAAAATAACAAAGGTGAGGCCAATCTGATGTCTAACTCTGATGGCCAAATATTATTCATGTCAATGAGCTTGCCATGCTCCTTTCCTCTGGTTTTCTTAATTCTGGCCTGTTTGGCCCCTTGTTATCATTAGTTCTGCACCTTCATAAACTCTGAATCCTCAATCATCATGTGCTAATTCTCAAGAGTATGCTGAAAGCTTCAGTTTGACACCTTAGAATGTTGGTGTAAGGAGCTGAACACATCTGGCATATGTAATTTTGACCTCCCTATGCTAATAAGAATAAAGAAGTTCTGAACCAAGCTTTTCTCATAATTACAATGTCTCAGTGTTTCTACTGCAATGTAATGACATCTCACCTAAAAGCAGATGAGAAGACTAAAACTGGCCCCCGTCCACAGCAATTGATTGCATTGTCAAGGGAGAGCTGGAAGACAGTGGGAATGTGTGTGTGTGGCCCAGTTCAATCAAAGGAACCAAGGAGAAATAAACACATGAGGACATTAGCAGGTACACGATGGCTTTCCCAGATAAAGGTCAGCAAAAGCATTTTTCTTCTCTGTTGAGTAAAGGGCAATTTGTGAGCTTTTGGTTATCCAACTAAATTGCTTTCTCTCATTGATATTGTAGAAATTTCTGCCCCAGGGAGGCAGGTGGCAGGGGTGCCCCTAATCCGCCATGGCTGTAGTTCAGTCGCTGCTCTGATGATAGCAGGCGGGCAAAGGGAAGCATAGGTGACCCACTACCGTGTATCTGAGCTGGGACCTCAGTGCTGACTTGGTGACAATGCTCTCAGGGCCACCAATGGTCTAGTCTAGTCAAGTCTGTTTTAGTCTACTGTAAAGGGCTTGTAAAAATGCCAGTTGTTACTGGGATGAAGTATAGAGTCTATCAACCTACTGTTTGGAATACCTGATCATTTTAGCAGTTGGACGTACTAAGGTTAGAGATTATTAGGTAAAAATGATATAAAAGTTGTGAGTATTCAATTTCCCCTTTGTGCTTTTTTAGAGAGTTTTCTAGTCCTCCTAGCACTGTAGACCTCAGTTAAAAACATACTGCAGTTCAGCCCATAGGCCTACAGCTCAAGAGAGGCGTTGGTTATGGCTGAAGTTGCCCAGGACCCTGGGCAATAACGCAGGGGACCAGAGATGTTTCTTTGGGAACAACAGATGTGCCGTTTGTAAGGAACTAAGAAGGTGGAAAAGATGGGCCAGGCAGGAAATGCTGAGGAACAGAGCAGACCAGATCCTGGAAAGACTATCCTAGTGCTCAGATGGAGGAAGCACAGGAGCAGAGCAGGCCAGCAGGCAGGACTGCAGAGGGGTCTGCACTCAGCAGGAAAAAAAGCAAGTACTCCGCTCTCTGGCTCTGTATCTCAAAGCTTGCTGTGTGATTAGCAAAACAGTGCGTGAAACCCAGAAAGAAACCTAGGGTCCTGGAATCTCATTTCTAAACTCTTGGAACCTATCAGCAAAAAGGGGCATCCTGAATGGAGGAATCACTACATGTAAAAGTTGTGTAGGAAAATGAATCACTACTTACCTTTACTTCTTTGCTTTCCTACCACTGATTTCAACTTTTACTCTCAAGAACCCTCGCTTTAGGACAATTTTTTTTTTCCCCTTTACGAGCACAGGTTAAATGGTATGAGGAGACCATCTGGAACAGGCTGGATAGCAGGGCAAAACCAATCAGGGCTTAAAATTTTGCCAAAGCTCAGCCTCCACTGGAGGAAAAAATTGGTTATTACAATATTACTCAAGATTCACAGGCTGCCCATTTCTCAGAATGCTTTCTAATCACCTTAAAGCATAGTGAATATCTGAATATCTGTAGCTTTTACCACCAGTCCTTTTTACTTCAGCACTCAATTATATACATTATTATTTCAAACTTCTCTATTCAGTGTTTTACTTCCCAAATGACATTGTAAACTAGGAGAGGGAAGATATCATATATGACAGTCAATCAGCCCTAAGTATCAAAGTTCTTTTACAAGAAGGATGGACACAGACACACACACACACACAGACACACACACACACACACACACACACACAGAGAGAGAGAGAGTGAGAGAGAGAGAGAGAGAGAGAAATTCCATAAACTTACTGGCAAAGTGAACTTTGAACTCTCATTACTTTGCTGATGTTACTTCTTTCAAGGCTTCTCCTATAATTCTCCTAATAATAATAAAAAGAACTTTTGGAGCTGGGCACAGTGGCACACACCTGTAATCCCAGTGACACGGCAGGCTGAGGCAGGAGGATCATGAGTTCAAAGTCAGCCCCAAACTTAGCAAGGCCCTAAGCAACTTAGCAAGATCCTGTCTCAAAATCAAAAATAAAAAAGGGCTGGGGATGTAGTTCAGTGGTTAAGTGCCCTGGGTTCAATCCCTGGTACAAAAAAAAAACGGGGGTTATGCTAAAGGCTGTTCAAAACAAAATCTGAAAGCATTATCTCTGCCTAATACTTGAACTGATAAAAATGGAAACCATGAGCTTTTTATTCCCTTAGAATACTAAAAATGCTCATTTTTATAGTCCTCTAACTACAGAAATGATAACTTTGTGAACTAACACATTTGTTAATTAGGTAGACTTAACCATTCCACAATGTACATATCTTCAAAACATCATGTTTCACATGATGAAAACCTACCAATGATATCTGCTAATTTATAAAACACACAGAGAGACATACAAAACGCTTTTCAGGGGAAAGTTGAGATGATGCAAATATTCCTAACTAAATCCTCCAGCTATAAAAATGTAATGCATTTTTTAAATTGTCCTCTGCAGGAAATAACTGTTCTCCAGCATCCAGTACATGAATTGTGGAACAATGCTCTTAACTCTGCATATACTTATTGTTTTCTTTTTGGCTGTATACCTCTACTACATGAGTAACTTGGATTCTCTTCACTTTCTAATCTAATCTGGTTTCCTTTTTTTTGTCTTTTTTTTCCTATTTATTTTTAGTAGTATATTTTAATTATACAGATAATGGGTTTCCTTTTGGCATATCATTCAGCATGTAACATACTTTGATCATATTCTAATCTGGTTTTCTGACTCAGATTTTCAAGTGGGCAAAACCAGAACACATACAAAATTATCTTGACTGTTTTCACAAGTAGAGCTAAGTTGGAGGTTCTAATGAAGGAAGGACTTCTGACTGAGAAAGACCCTCTTCTACCAGGAAAGATCATTATCTTTCATTGAATTTGCAGCTTCGAAAAAGATGCACAGAGCATGGGAAAAAAAAAAAAAAAGAAGGGAATACTACGCCAGCCAGTCATCCAGAAAATAGCCAGATCACCCTATGATTAATGTATTGATAGATGTCACAACCAATCATCTTTCATTTCCATTTATATTAAAATGGCTATATCTGCCAAATGGTTCCTGAGAAAGTCGGTTGTAAATTGATGATAAATAGATGAGTCTTTGATCATCTTCAGAGAAGTCACTTTCTGCTATTGTGTAGAGAGGATATTGTGATTGATTTGACTGGAGGTTAAAGTATTTCAAAAACAGGAAGGAAGTAATTTGATTCTATCTACTTTTATACATATTATCTCACTTAATCCCTAACAAGGGCTCTATTGGAAGAAAGCAGTATTATATTACCATCTTATAAATGAGTAAACAGGCTCAAGAAAGTAAACCAACATGCTCATGGTCACACACTCGGTAAGCAGCAGGATATATTAAATTCTAGAGTGCTTATCTATTCTACCACACTACACTGGCATTGCCAAAACTGTTTGCTCAGTCAATGTATCAAGTTTAAATTTTTGGAAGAAATGCTCCCATAGGAAGCAAGATGAGAAAGATTTAAAGGTGGTTGGAAAAGGAGATCCTAAAACATTCTTTTGGAACCGATAGCAATAAGTAACAATTCCTTTGTTGTGAGGAAATCTCCCTTTTATGCCAAAAAAAGTCATTTCCTTTTAAAAAATCATAAATGGTATTTTGGCAATAAAGTTCCATGAAGAGATTGACAAATGGCCCTTTATATTCCTGGGAATCTTATTTAAAAAGAGGATACAACTTAATATAATACATAATGCAAACGCTAAAAACACTATTCTAATTAATAAATTAATCCAGGCAAGTTGAAGGATAAAAATTCAACATACAAAAATCAATTGTATTTCTATACACTAAAAACAAACTATTCAAAAAACAAGTAAAAATTTCCCTTTTATAATAGTTACTTAAAAAAAAAGCTAGGAATAAATTTAACCAAGGAGGTGAAATGTCTATACACTGAAAACCAAAACACCAAAGAAAGAAATTGAGCAAGAGAGAAATAAATGAAACAATATCCCATGTTTATGGATTGAAAGAATTAATATCATTAAAATGTCCATACTACCTAAAGTGATCTACAGATTCAATCTAATTTCTATCCAATGATATTTTTACAGAAATAGAAAGAAAAAGTGTTGGCAAGAATAGAGAGAAGAAGGAACACTTGTACTATTTGCTGTTTAACCCTGAATGGCCAAAGCAGTCTTAATCCAAAATCAACAATGGAGACATAACTCTATCTTCAAAATCTACTACAAACCTGTGGTAATCATGCCAGCATGGGATTTGCATAAAGACAGAACAAAGATACAGAATACAGAATTCAGAAATTCATCTGGGCCTTATGGTCAATTGATATTTGACAAAGTTGCCAAGAACACACATTGGGGAAAGGAGAGTCTCTTTAATAAATGGTGTCTGGACAACTGGATATCTGTAGGCAGAAGAATGAAATTCGACCCTTATCTCACACTCTACACAAAAATCAACTCACACCATACACAAAAGTTAGGACCTAAAAAGTAGGTCCTGAAACTATAATAATACTAGAAGAAAACATTGAGAAATGCTTTACAACCTTGGTCTGAACAATGATTTTTTGGATTTGACCCCCAAAGCAAAGGCAAAAAAGCAAAAACATAAAACATGGGATTACCTCAAATGAAAAAGTTTTTATACAGCAAAAGAAACAATCAATACCTGGGTGCTGTAGTGTACACCTGTATTCCCAGTGGCTCAGGTGGCTGAGGAAGGAGGATAGTGAGTTCAAAGCCAGCCTCAGCAAAAGTGAGGTGCTAAGCAACTGAGACCCTGTCTCTAAATAAAATATAAAATAGAACTGGGGATATGGCTCAGTTGTCAAGTGCTCCTGAGTTCAATCTCTGGTACCCACCCCCCAAGAAAAGAAACAATCACCAAAACCAGGCACAATGCTGCACACCTAAATCCCAGTGACTCAGGAGGCCTGGGACCCTGTATCCAAAAAATAAAAAAAAAAAAAAAGGGCTAGGATGTGGCTCAGTGGTTAAGTACTCCTGGGTTCAATCTCCTTACAAAAAGAAAAAAAAAGTTGACAAGTGGTTTGAATATATATTTCTCAAAAGAAGATGAGCAAATGGCCAACAGGTATATGAAAAAATTCTCAACATCATGAGTTCATCAGGGAAATGCAATCAAAACTGCTATGAGATGTCACCTCAAGTCTGTTAGAATGGTTGCTATTATAGAAGAGACAAAAGATTAGTGTCAGCAACAATGTACAGAAAAGGAAACTCTCATACTGTTGGTGAGGATGTAAAGTGGTCTAACTATTTAAAAACAATATGGGGGTTCCTCAAAAAAATTAAAAGTAGAACTATCATATGCTTCAACAATCCCACTCCTGGGTATACATCTAAAGGAAATGAAATCAACTAATTGAAGAAACATCTGCATGCCCATGTTTATTACAGCATCATTTACACTGGCAGATATGTGATCAATCTAAGTGTCTATCAATGGATGAACAGATAAAGAAAATATATATACACATGGAATCTGCTGATTATAGAGATTCTTTCTAATGAAGTTTATTAATGTGAAATTGGCTTAAGAATTAGATACACTGCCTTTTAAATTTATAAAGGGTATCTGATTAATAAAAAATATATAGTGCAGAAGAGACTAAATTTTGAATTACATTAAAAGCCAAATTACATACTATTATATAATTTTTAATACTGAATTGTGGAAAATGATAAATCAAAGGCTAATTTTCATGAGGAAAATTGGAGAAGAAAAAGTTATTTCATGACAAATCATTGGAAAAAAGGTATTTTTCTTCTTTTTCTTCTATATTTTCTGAAATTATCTGGCTCTTTTCCAAACATGTAAATTCAATTTAATTTTACATAATTTGTCTTAAAATAAGGTTACATTTATTTGATTCCTGATGTTTTGTAGTGAACTCTTAAGAGGAAATAATAAAATACTGAAGCAACATAGAATACTGAAAAGAGTTCTGGGCCGGAAGAAAAGAGATGTGATTTCTAGTCCTGGTTTACCATGGGTGTACTTAGGTGTCATTCAACTTCCCTGAAGCTAAGTTTTCTGGTGGGTAAAACAGATGTCAGCATCTGCTCTTCTCAAACAATTGCTTTATGCAATATTCCTTATCCACTCAGCACTTACTCAAGCTCACTGGTCTCTTCTTATGGAGATATGAATACAAATACAGAAACCCAATGCAAACAGAAATTTGGGATGAAGTTCTGGAATACTTCTGGAAGAAGAAATCAAAGAACAAACAGGAGTTACTGAAGAGAATGCAAGAAAAAATGGAGAGCATTCCAGGCAGAGAACACTGCGCTTTACAAAGTCACTGAGCCTGTGAGAAGGAAGGTGTGAGGGCATGAAGTCATTCACTGGCTGAAACAGGGCAACATTAAAGGTGAGGCTGGAAAGGTAGGCAGAATCCAGATACTCGATAGTACCCATAGATACTATGCTATGCATTTGCATTTTAACTTCAGAGCAGTGAGTAGTGGTGAGGGACTATGAAGGATTATGGAAAGTAGAATTATGACTTCAAAAACTCATTCTGAAGGCAACATACATGATGGATCAGAGGCTGGAAAATTACTCAGAGTCCATTGTATTAGCTCAGGTGAGAAAATGGGAAGGCCTGACTACATAAGACAGAGACAGCAAGGATGGAGAAGAAAAAAAAAATCCTGAGAGGTGGAATAGAGGCAAACCAGGCAACGTTGAGTGTTTGGTTTAAGAGAAGGCAATATCAGAGTGAATCAAAGGTTTCTGACTTTCCTGGATAGATGATGCACTTCTTATCTAAAAGAGCTATACAAGTTCAATTTTAAATATGTTGAGCTCATTGGGCCTATAGGATATCCAAGTAGTAGTGCACAGAAGACAACTTGATAGATGAAATGCATTTGACAGTGCTATGAACTATTTAAAAAGGTATAATGTTATTTGAATTCAATTCTAGATGAACCCTTGCAAGGCCATGGGGGAAATTACTATGGTATAAATGATCTATTCAACATACTCTAAGGACTTCCAAGAGTAAAGACATATCTCATTTCTTTTCTGAATTCGCTTACTTAACAGAAATTATTTAATTCCTACAATATAATTCCTATTGTGAGCTATCTCTAATGGTTTGTAGCTTCTTGTCCATGTCCATGTGGTTGGCATCTGGACTAGATTAAAAAGAGCTACCATGCATTTAGGCACAGAGGATAGAATTCTGCAACCCTTCTTCCATTCCAGCCTCACTGCCTATCACATTTTCCTATATGCATTTTTACTTTCAGCTGCCATGGGGTCATCAAGTCTTAGCTTAAATCAAATGTCCTCTGGCTCCAAGTCCCATGATGAAAAAAAATTTATGGAGTCCTGGACACATTACAAGTTTTACAGCTTTACAGCTGAAATCCTTCAGGTCCTCCTGACCTACTGAAGCAAAAAATATGTTTTATTTTATTGTGATTCCCAAACGTTCTCCCAGTGTGTGCATTTTTCCAACAGAATGTGTATGTTGCTTCCAGCAATGTGTTTTATATTACCTTGAAGAGTAGGGAAGCTCTGATAGAAGGAAACAAGTTAGTCTTATTGCCAGGAAAAGAGAAAACAGAACTTGCCATTGCAAGCATGATTAGTGGACCAAACCTATGTCTGGGATAATCTGTTTGTATTTTACTTTTACTGAGGATACTCTATGAGGCAATGACTCTATCCTAATTGTTTAGAAAGTTTATATCCCCCAACCAATGATACCCTGGATTCTTAGGTGGGGTCATTTTAATCAATAACATATATTTATATATATTGTTGATATATATCAATATATATAACAATACATATAAATATATGTTTATGAATACATACATACACACACATATATATAGTGACATATACACACATATATGCATGAGTGTATGTGTATGTATATTGTGTATGTATATATGTATGTGCATGTATATACGAATAAAGATATTCCCAAAAATAATATATTCTTATTAAGTCTAGATGTAGCCTGCTCAATAACTTTGAATTAAATATTTCCTAGATAACAAATAGCCTTTTCAAATATATATCAAAACTTAATGTGTAATCTCTCTTTGGGAGATAGTAAGTACCATCAGTTTGGATGTAGCTTGAAAATAAGATACCTAAGTGGGCTCACCTTGACGATGAAATCTGCTGTCAGTGGTCCAGCCATTCTCAGAATCTCTTTGTCTGGAAATTTCTGGAAGTCCACAGTAGAATTTTCCACGAGAAATGTTCCTGTAGAGCTGAGGCTGTTTTCACCTTTAGCCCCTTGGAGGGTTTTGGTTTCCAAATCTGTGTAATCAGACACATGAAGAGGAAAGAGAAATGTTCCCGGGGCTACGATAGACCACATGTAAGCACAGTTTATGTAACAAAGTTTTGAGCTATGGATATAGTGATTTTTTTTATTTATATAGTGATATAAATGAAATATATAGGCATTTCTGGATCACATAGGAATTTATGCTACAAATAAAATTATTTTAAAATTCATTAGCCAAGCATTCAAGGCTCCAGTCACAAAAAAAATTTGATTTGCTCAGATGACCTCCTGTGGAAACACCAATCTACAGAAACCCTTTTTCTTTGATTAAACCATCTCCCATACACAACTCAGTGGTTTCTGTTTGGATGGCCCTCAGTTTGGGCTATCCTTCACTCTTCTTTTTGTCCTATGAGATCCCAGGTGCCTCTCAGAGTTGCCTCAGCATCCATGAGGGTTTATATTTAGGCTTTAACTTGAGTTTTTTTTAAAAAAATTTCTGGTTGCTAATTCATATATGCTATTGCTCAGGATGAAGAAACTATAGTGACCGAGTACAGTAGTGCATACCTGCAATCCCAGCAGCTCTGGAGGCTGAGGCTGGAGGATCATAAGTTCAAAGCCAGCTTCAGCAACTTAGTGAGGCCCTAAGCAACTTAGCAAGGCCCTGTGTCAAAAATTTTAAAAAAATCAATAAATAAAAAGGGCTGGGGATGTGTTTCAGTAGTTAAGCAGGTTCAATCCGTGGTACCAAAAACCAAAACTGTAGTGGCTTAAAGACAGGGGCTATTCTTTTTTACCTTTTCTCTTTTAAAAATTAATTTTGATAACTAATTCAATGTTATACACATATATAGTATTTTATAAGTACTTGATACAAAAAGAAAACTTGATTCCTGCAGCATTTAGATCTGAATTTTGTCAATGACAGAGTCTATGAAACATCATTTGTTGTATGAAATCAGAACATACTGGGATGATATTGCTTATGATATGTATGCCAGAGAAGACTATGTTCTCCTCTGACTGACAGGGGATCTATAGAAATTGTCTAGGAGATGAAGAAAAATAGATGGATTAAGTCTAATTGTTTCTAAAATTGCACAAAACCTTTGGTCTTGGCAGTGCCTGTTCAGCAGAAAGACAGAAGGCTTGTGTGGCGCTCCAGGCTTCCTACCACAGCTTCAGTCAGAATGGCTCTATCTGTTTAATGATTGGGGTTCTGTGTTAAAAACAATTTTAAGGTCTCTGGAGGTACTCAAGTACCTAAAGTATTTTGTACTTTATTATTTGAGACTCAGACTACCACAAGTTCTCTACTCTAAGGAATACCAAAGATGGAAAATGTTGGTATTCAACTAAATACACAGTGACCTTCTGATGAAGTCTGTGGAGCCCTTCTCATAGGATATGTCAGGCTTTACCATTCTGCCCCAGGATGGAGAGAACCCCACAGGACATAGGGCCCCACAGGAGAACCTCAAGGGGACACTGGATTTGGGAATCATATTTATCATCAAAAGAGGAAAGCCGCAGTGCTGAATCTCCTTCCTCCAGCCTTTATTCCTCAAGCTGCCTTACGTGCAATTGCAGAAATAGCTCCAGAACATGAATTAACATAGTTTTGGAAAAATCCTGGAGGTCTAGGCCTGGATCTGAACATCTGATTCAATTTTATGAAGAGGTCTCCCAGCTGTTCTTCTCGATGTACTTTTGATTAAAGATGAGCTGGGGCTGGACAAGATCACCTAGTCTTCTGATCTGGCACTAAATATTTAAGGTTAGTCCCATACTGAACCAGTTTCTGGGAATGAAGGGCAAAAGGGCTGCAGGAGAAACAGGGAATCACTTCCACATTCATTCTGCTGAAATACATGCCAAATGCAAAACAACAATAGCAACAGAACAAAACAAAACAGCTACATTTGCCAACGGTATGTGTGTTAGGTGGAAAAAAAAAACAGACCATATATTGCTTTTCATCATTTATGAATATCATTTCAGTCTTTACCTATCACATCTGCAAATCAATTAAACCAAATAAGGACAACTCTTCAATTTCTTGGTGATTATGTAATCAGGAAACTTGGGAGACTAATATATTTATAAAAATCAATTTTTCTTTTAAATCTTTTTCTGCAATGAGGAGTCATTCCCCCACTTAATAGTAATCTCAGACTGAATATTTTATTTCTGTCTCTGTTACTGATGACAAAAATACTGTTTCTGAGTGGGGTTGTTACACTATCAGTTAGCTCTGTCCAGTTCTCAAGGGGAAAAACAAATCATTTGACCTGTAATACTATACATGCATATATTAACTTTGGCATGTGAATGCTATCTTTTATAAGATTGTTCAGAATTAGAAAATAATTTGGACCAATATAAGGTGACTTATCAGTGCTTTTTCATTTTGCCTAAACTGTACTTCACTTCTTCTTTTGTTTCACAGGACCCTTCATATCCTACCTTTTTGATGAAAAATATTCATTTTTATTTTTGAAGACTAGAGTATGCTATATTAACTTTCACAGGTTCTGATTCTCTTCCTCTTGTTGATCTTTCTAGCATAGTTTCATTCATTATAATCTAATTACTAAAAAATAATACTTGCTATTTAAATTGGTTTCATAGACGTGTGGGAGAGGAGAAGGAGAAAAGATAAGGGATGTCTTTGTGGGAATCCAGGAACAATTAGATTAGAGATTAGAGGGCTCAAGGGACCAAATGAGGTGAAAGCCTTCAAATGAAACCAAATTTCTTAGAAAATGTTAGCATAATCTCTCCCACCTTCACCTTTGTTTATAGCCTATAAGTTTCTGCTTGTAACTTACAGATGTACATCTAAAACGAACTAAGCAGTAATAAAAAAAAGTAATCTGACTGTGCATTGCTGCCCTGGCATGACTAGAGATCAATTTTTGCACAAACCTTAGAGGGCTAAAGCTATCATTTGATCCTTGGGTTTCTAATTACCTTCTAATCCTGAATTCTAATATATAAGGGCCCTGGTTTAATACATAGGAGATTTCAGTTTGTTTGGTAGTTTTGTGTTTATCTGGATTGATTAAGTAATGGAATATGAGATTAGGGGGAAAAATGAAGGAAAGAAAGGAAGGGTTGGAAAGAGGAAGAAGAAAGGAGTGGTAAGATTTAAAAAAAAAGATTGAGATGGATTAAAGAGAAAGAAGAGCATAAGCATGTGCCCAACCCCCATTAACATCTCATCAGGACCATCTATTTGCATTTTTCAGGATGACTGTGGCTATCAGTAATTACCACAGAGGTTTCTGCCATCTCATCAGGCAGCCAAAAGAGAGACAAAATATCATATTCTGATAGAGTGGAGAGATTTGTACTCTTGTGTTTTAAAACTTTCTGGAACAAAAATAAATAATAATGGCAAAACCTCCCAATCCCCAAAGGAAAACATTGGGTTTACTTACACAAGTGATCAGGTCCTTTTAGGACAAGGCGAATGTGTCTACTTCCGTAGGGAATGGCAACCACGGTATCATCCACTAGAGAGAAACAAAGCAAAATTTTAAAAGCACATAATTTGACACAAAACTATTAATTGTCTCTTGTACAAAGGCAGTGACTTAACATAACTTTTAAAAAACTGAGAGTTTGTTTTTGTGTTTGAAAAGGGAAATACAATGTTTGGGTATTAAAATGTCTACCTTCTTCAAAATAAAATGTGCCAAAGAAGCCAGTCACTGGTTAACATAGTGAGGATTTGGCCTTATAAAGAAAATGTGAGTTTTGGTATGTTGACATATTGATTGAACATTTTCCTTTTTGATTTTGAAATCTGGCCTTGAACCATCAAGTTTCCCTGGATTACAGCATTTGTGTTGGATTTTAAAATATAAAGGAATTCTAATGTTTGAAGGATGAATTTATGAATATATCACATTAGAATCTGGACTTCTCACTGGCAGTGTTCTGGGATGAGTAGGAAAGATAAAAGGAGGTGAAAATATGATTATGTGCTTTAAACCCTTCAAGGACAGAAGTCATGCCTCTGGTTGTTCTACCTAGTTCTTCACATACTGCATATTGTAAGAACTCCATATATGGTGGTTAGCATTTTTCGATATATAACCCCCTCTCTTTTGAAATATATTTTTTACAGTTGGCTGAATCATAGATCATTTTATAGTAGATTAATTATCAGACTCTTTACCAATTGAGCCTAAATTATTAGAAACAGAGTTCTTTTTAAAGATTAGAGGAACATTACAAGCTCCCCAATTATACCCCAATAATATATATTTATATATATGGCAATAATATATATTTACATAGCACTGCAGAATTGCACTTTCACTTAAATTATGCTATTTACTTTCACCCACAACGTTGATGTAGCCAGAGATAATTCTAGGATGAAAAATGTAGCCTCTGAGAAGCATAATGAAGTCCAAGGTCAAATGGATTGAAAGGTCCTTCAAAGGACAAGAAAGACCCATTCTCAGGAACTCACCAGCACTTCAGAAGCTCCATTGATTCTTGGTTCCTACAAATCTTTCCAATATTAGACATTATCACCCTCTCATGGGAACAATTTAGTTTAAATAAAAGAATCCCCAAAGTTACTCAGTTCCTCTAAACCTTAACATAATCATCTTAGTTTGGGGAGAACTTAAATCGTGAATCTTAGAATTTATCTAACTTTCCTGGTTCTTGGTTTCCTTGTTTATAAAACAAAGAATGCAACAACTACTTTATAATATTGTCATGAAAAGATATAAAGATGGATAGAGCTACATAGATGAAATGTCTGGAATACACTAGGTACACTAGATATTCTGTACATTTTCGTTTCCTCCCTCTCTTGCAAATCTCTTTCAAAATAGGTACTGAAAGACTTTTAGAGTGTTTTTAAATACTCCAAGGCCCCTAGCACATGACCCATCGACTGAAGAAGGAGAATCAGATCTTAATTCCTGCCCTGAAGAGGTTACACTTATGAGTTCTCTGCAATATTGAATATTCTACTCACACTACACCCTTATAGCTGTTTTTAATGTCATGCATTGTTGAAGAAAAGGCTGAATTCCACAGAGCTAAGATTTTGTGGTATATAAAAAAAAATGTAAGGGGGAATATAGACAAGGAACTTAAAAATGTTCAGGCTGGCCCACAGAGCCTTCTATGCCTTGCATAAAGACATGAATTTTTAAGTTTGCAAAAGAAATTCAAAGCAGTGAAAACAATGGGATTTCTAGAAATAGAATGTCTTTGTTTATCCACAGGTCAAATAAAGTGCAAGTAAAAGGGAAGCTGTCTGTTTGGCCTGCAATGCTCAGCGGCAGGCTTCTGACCCCCACACAACTCCGGCAGCCTCACTCTTGCTTTGCTGAGAAGGAACACATTCACACACTGAGGCATTAACCCTGGGCTTTTGGCTGTTGTGGTAACATTTGTATGATCCAGGAAGATGACGGGGTTAGGAACCTAGAAGTTTCTGTAGGGGGTGGGGAAGAGGGCAGGATGAAGAAAATAGACCAGAAAAAAGCAGAATATCTTCTGCTGCCCTCTGCACTTGTCTAGTCAAAGAGAAAAATGGAGTAACTCAGGCTGGTGCAAACTTGAGCCAGTGGCAGTATACAGCACTGAGGCAGGAAGACTCTCGGTCTATTCTTCTACTGAGAAAAGGTCTGTTGGGCTCCTGGAAGGTCACTAGAAAATTAATAAATTCATTACTTTATTCTACAGATAGTTTTAAATTGTCTCTTAGTGTCATGCTCCAACTTAGGAACCAGGGACTCAAAGAAGACAAATAATAATAATCATCATCGTTATCATCCACAACAAAAACAACAACAACAACAACAAAAACCAAACCAAAACAAAAAACCATCAGCCCCACATAGTGGTCCCTGAAAAAGGAATCTAAGGAAAAATATGTGGGGAAATCCTGTGTACTGATCATGGAAATCCCAAAAGCTCATTATTTGGTTTCTTAAGGAGTCCTGAACCTATTTCACTCTATTTAACCCAGGGTATACCAAATACATTAATCTAGAGAATCTTTCTTATATATCAGCTGTTAATATCACCTGATATATCTTTGAACATAGTTTAAGAAATGGTGCTCTTAATTTAAGAAAAGCAAAATAGGGAAGAAAGTTAGATTTTTCATTTTCTGTATGCTGACAAAAAAACTGCTCTTTTGAGTTGTACTTATATTAAAATTGTCATATTTGCTGATAAATTCTTGGTAATTTGGGACAGTTTGGGGGATTCTTCTACTTGGCTTCTACTACAGTGTTGTACACCAAAAAGTGTTTAAGAGATCTGAGACTATTTGGGGAGCCTGAGGCAGAAAGGTAGAAAGTTTGAGGCCAGTTTGAAGAACTTAGTGAGACCCTATCTCAAAATAAAAAAAATAAAAAGGGCTGGGGATGTAGCTCAGTGATAGAGCACCACTAGGTTCAATTCCTAGTACCAGAGACAGAGAGAGACAGAGAGAGAGAGAGAGAGACAGACAGACAGACAGAGAGATCCCAGAATCCAAGTGTAATCTGGTGTCTTGTAACACCTGCCTCCTGTGTGATTAATATAGCAGTGTGGCTGGTGAGGCAGGTATCCACATCTCTATTACAGTGCCCTTCATTCCTCTGATTACCCTTTCCTACAAAGGCACGCTGTTTTATGACCAGGTACACCTGCCAAATATCTCCTGGCTTTCTGGAAGAACCATGGTGCCAGTCTATTAGATATATTTTTAAAAATATGTCAATAATATTCAAAGACCAGCTTCACAGATTAGATAACCTCTTTCTCAGTTAAATGGACAAGCTTTCTATGGGAATCATAAATTCTGTCATTTCATATATATGAATTGTAAATGTCCTTTCTCAAGGAAATGACTACCAAGAATTTTACCTAAGGTTTCCTCTAAAAAAACTATATTGACATGTATATTCTATACTTTTTTACATAGAACATTTATATTAGTTTTTAAATTTTGCAATATGTGAATGTTCTGTGAGATTTATTGGTGTATCAGAGAAAGGTGATAATGCTAAAATTTTGAAAATCAGGCTTTCCTATTCTAATATCTGAGTTTATCTTATTTTTAGTTGTTAATAAATTCGTGTTTTTTTAAAGAATCTTCTCTCTCAACATTGGCGCTAATCCTTAATTCCATTTTTTTAAAATGAAAGATCCATTGTTGCTAATACAATTGGCTACATAAAAATTTTTCTGCTGTAACTGATGAGGTTTTAATGATATATTTTAAACCTACATGCCAATTTTACTATCCCTAAAATATATCAAGTAGTCAGGTGTGGTAGCACACACCTCTGACCAGCTAGTTGGCTGTCCAGCCAGCCTGGGCAACCTAGTGAAACCCTGTCTCAGAATAAAAATAAAAAGGGGTGGCTGTGTGTCTCAGTGGCAGAGTACCCCTGGGATTCAATCCCTGGTACTACAAATATATATACACGTGTGTGTCTGTGTGTGTGTGTGTGTGTGTGTATTTATTTATCAGTAATTGCATAATGGAGGACGCATGGGAGAATGTATGCTGCACAGACCAAACAAGATGTTCTCTGCTTCCCCAACTGGAAAATTTCATCCTTTCAGATTCCTAGGCCAAAATCTTTTGTTCATTTTTATATTTAATAAGTTAGAAAATCCTATTGTCAAAATACCCCATTTCATTGATTCTGAGATGAACAACATTTCCTATTTTAACAAATATAAAATGAGAGTATCTCTCACACTGTAGTGCCTTAAATTTCCTCTCACCCAGAGAGGAATTGGTCACAGCTATCTGCCTACAGAGGTGCTAACATCAGAACAGCTAGTATCAAACTTGTGAAATGGAGCAGCTCTGAAGAAAATTCGAAAACAACAGAACACACTCATTTAGCTCTCAGGAATCAAATGATTGTGGTGGTTGCAGGGAGGTGAAGCATCAGAAGAGCTTAACATTTTCACAGAGGGAGTCAAAAGGTGTTTAGAGAGACATAATTTCAAAGGCAAGTTAAGAGCAAAGCACCAGGACTTCTGCCTCTGTGAAGTAACAAAGACCAGATTTACCATTCTGCCCGAAACAACCAAAAAATCATGACAAAATTATATGAAACCAAGGTTTTTAAGACAATGGACATCAGGCAAAAAGGGCAGAAATTCCTGAGATTCAGGGAATAAATGAGGTAAGTCCTAATATTGCCCTAGATTATTGCCTTGCAAGAACTTCCTGGCTGTGGCTTTGGAAATGGAAGTTCTATAGTAGAGGTTGGTAGATTCCATGACTTGAGACAAAACTAAAAGTCCAAGGAATCCAAGCGTTAGAATTTATAGAATGAAGTACCAGACAAGAGAGAGTATACAAGAGAGAACCAAGAGCTAAGATGGTCCCCTTGATGTATCCAGCAGCACACTGATCAATCCATGGACGTGAGGCAATTGCTTTAGGCTGATGAAAGAACTATAAGGAAGACGACATGGTGTTCACACAGGCCTGAGACTAGCACCTCATCCCACCAGCCAGACCTAAAAACTTCATAAGTCATGGAATGTCGAGTATCTAGAAGGAACTTATCTCAGTGGAAAGGCATAATTAAGTCTAGGTCAAAGATGGCTTTGGTTCCACCTACCAAATTTTAAGACCCCAAACGATCAAGTTCAAGTTAACTACTCCCAGAACAAAGTTCAAGACTATTTATAGAAATACAAAAATATCTAATACCTCAAAAATAAAATTCACAATGATTGGCATCCAGTCAAAAATTACCAGGCATGTAAAACAACAAACAAATACATATATATATATTCCATTATTCCATATTAAAGTGAAAAGCTAAACAATCAAAACACAGAATTGGACATTAAAATAGTCATTATAACTGTATTCCATATATTTAACAAGTTAAGTACCGAAAAAGAAATCTAGGTCCACAAGATTTCACCAGTAAATGCTACCAAGCATTTGAACAAGAAATAACATCATTTCCATACAGTCTTATCCAGAACATAGGAGATGAGGGATCATTTCCCAGCTAATTAGATGAGGGTAGTATTATGCTTGTACTAAAACCAAACAAAACACTACCCAAAAAAAGAATACTATAGGGCCAGGGTTGTGGCTCAGTGGTAGAGTGCTTGCCTAGCATGTGTGAGGCACTGGGTTCAATCCTCAGCACCACATACAAATTAATAAATAAAATAAAGGTATTGTGTCTAACTACAACTAAAAAATTTAAAAAAATACTAAAGGGCAGTATATCTCATGAATATAGATATGTTGGCAAATGAAGCCAGATCTATATATAGAACAGCAATGACTAAAAAGAGTTTATCCCAAGACTCATTTATCCCAGTTTATCACTATGACCAAGTGGGATTTATCCCAGGAATGGAAGGTTGGTTCTTTATTTGAAAACCAATTTATGCACTGCATCAAAATAAAAAATAAATAAAAAAGAAAACTGCACAATTATCACTTGAGGCAGAGAAAGAATTTGATAAAATTTAGCATTATTATAATAACTCAATCAACTAGGAAAAGAAGGCAACTTCCTCATTGTGCTAAAGAATATTTACAAAAACTTATAGCCAAAAAATTAAAAAAAAAACCTTATAGCCAACATCATATTCACTGGTGAGAAATGAAATGCTTTCCTCTTAAGATTAAATCAAGATGCCCATTCTTACTACTCCTGTTCACTATTGTATTGCATGCCCTAGCCAGTCCAATAAGGCCAGAAAAAAAAGAAATAAATAACTTGCAAATTGAAAAAGTAGAAGCAAAATGGTCCTTGTTTGTGAACAACATTATTGTTTAAGTAGAAAATTCCAGAAACCTACTAAGAATCTCTTAGAATGATTATGTGAGTTTGCAAAATACATAGCTCACACACAAAAATCAATCATGTTTTTATAGACTAGCAATATACAATCAGAATGAAAATAAAGAACATAACAACATCTGCTAAAAGAAAGTACAAGAGGGGCTGGGGATGTGGCTCAAGCGGTAGTGCGCTCGCCTGGCATGCATGCGGCCCAGGTTCAATCCTCAGCACCACATACAAACAAAGATGTTGTGTCCGCCGAAAACTAAAAAATAAATATTAAAAAAAAAAAGAAAGTACAACAAGTATAACTCTAACTAAAGTATATAGGATCTATATGCTGAAAAGTATTAAGGGCTAGTGAAGGAAATCAAAGACAATCTACATCAATGGAGAGACAAGAAAGTCCTCAGAGATTGGGTGACCAAACATAATAAAGAAGTCAAATTATTCTCCTTCCTGCCAAATAAATTTGTAGAATTCTAGTGAAAATTCTGAAGACATTTTTTTTTGTGGCTATCGACAAGCAGACTTTAAAATTTATATGGAAAGGCAAAGAAACAGAATGGAATACCAAAAATTAGTTCAAAAGAAAAGTTTCAGGAATTATACTACCTGATTTGAAGGTATAGTCAGCAAAAATGCGGCATTGGTGAAGAGATAGATACATATACCAAAATAGAGAGTCCAGAAACAGATGTATAGAAATGGTCAGTGGAATTTAGACAAAGATTTAAAGGTAATTCAGGGGAGGAAAGGATGCCTTTTCAACAAACCATGCTGGAAGAATTGGGTGTCTCTCTCTCTCTCTCTCTCTCACACACACACACACACACACACACGCAACACACACACGCACGCAATCAACCTAGATGTAAACCTTATATCGTACATAAAAGTAACTGAAAATAGGTCATAGATCTAAAGGTAAAAATGTTAAGCTATGCTACTTTTAGAATAAAACAGGAGAAATCTTTGTAACCTCAGGTTAGTCAAGGAGTTCTTGGATATGACATTAAAAGCCTAATCCATGAAAGAAAAACATTGATAGCTTGGTCTTTATCTAAATAAAAAATTTTATTCTGTGAAAGATAATGTTAAGTAATTTGGGGGTAAAAAGCTACAGACTGAGAGAATATTTTAAAATCACATACAGAACAAAGAATTTATACCTAGAATATATAAATAATTCTCAAAAGTCCACAGTACAACCTATTTTAAAACAAAACAGCTTATTTTTTGAGGGAGTAAAAGGCTTAGCCTGGTGGTATACAGCTATAATCTCAGCTACTTGGGAGGCTGAGGTAGGAGAATCTAAATTTTGAAGCCAGCCTGGGCACCTTAGTGAGATCCTATCTCAAAATAGAATGAAAGGGACTGGGACATAGCTCACTGGTACAGCACTCCTGGATTCAATCTCCAGTACCAAAACAAACAAAACACAAAATACTTGAATTGACCCTATACCCAAGAGTAAATAAACACATGTATTCTAGGTTGAATAATATGTCTTCCACCGAAGATGACCATCAATTAATGAGCATGCTATGTCACATGGCAAGAGTATATTAAAGCTGCTGATGGAATTAAGATTTCTTATCAGCTGATTTTGAAACAAAATGATTGTCCTGCATTATCTGAGTGGATTTAATGGAATCAAAAACATTCTCACTATAGAAGAGGGAAGCAGAAGAAGAGATTAGAGTCAGAGAGAAACCTTTAGATGCTATGTTGCTGGCTTTAAAATACCTCGGTGCATATGGTCTTTAGAAGGTGGAAAATCAATACAGAAGAAAATGGATTCTCTCTCAGGGCTTCCAGAAGGAACATGGGCCTGCTAACAGCTTGATTTTAGCACAATGAAACCCCTTTTGAACTTCTGACCTTCAAAGAACTACAAAATAATAAATTTGTACTGCGTTAAGTCATTAAGTTGTGCTAATTTGCTATAGCAGCAATTATAAACTAGTAAAACGTGAAAGATATTCCATATCATTAGACCTCAGGAAAATGCAAACTAAAACAGTGGTGAGATACCACTACATAATAATTACAATGGCTAAAAATGAAAAATACCAATAATACCAAGTGATGGCAAGAATGCAGAACATGTGAAATTCTCAGGTACTGCTGATGGAAATGAAAAATAGTAAGCCGCTCTGGAAAAAAAGTGTGGCAATTTCTTAAAATGTGAAATATACACCTACCTATACACCTACCATATGATCCAGCCATCCTACTCCTAGGAATTTATCCTACAGAAATCAAAGTGTATGTCCATACGTGAATGTTCATAAGAACTTTATTTACAAAAGCCTCAATGTGGAAACAACTCAGCTGCCCATCAACAAATGGGTAAAAAAATGTGGTATGTCCATATGATGAAATTATCACTCAGCAATAAAATAAAATGAAGTATTGGTACTGCAATATTAATGAATCTCAAAATAATGCTGAATAAAAGAAACCAGACAGAGCGAGTATGTATTGTATAAATCAAATTATATGAAAGTCCAGAAATGCAATCTTATCTGTAGTGACAAAAGAGCATTTGTGGTTACCTGGGGGAAGGTTCAGGAAGAAACCGGAAGGATTACAAGGGGCACAAGAAAACTTTTGGATGGTGGATATGTTTATGACCTTGGTCATAGGGATGGTTGCACAGTGTGTGCACTGTACACTTTAAATATGCTATTCATTAAGTGCCAATTAATAGCTCAATAAATTGTTTTTTTAAGGACCAGTATCAAAAGATTTGAATTATTTTGTGTATTCTTTTCAAAATGCTCTAACATAAGAGCTCCTGATGTTGTACAAAGTCAAAAGTGATTTAAAAGAGTTGTTTGAGAAAAAGCCTTAGTTTAGTTTTACTTCTCAATTTATTTCAGTTGTATGCACAAGGGTAACCAATGATTAAAAATATTTCTAAATTTAAAATAGATCTTTTAAAAACTATGAAGTAAAACTCCTAAGTGATCTGAAAGCATTGTGTCATAGTTTCTTAGTTTCAATGGCTGTTTTTTCTCCACCTATAGCACCTAAAATAATGGTGCATCTTGCAATCAGTGATGTCTTAGATTCAAAGAAATACACTATATCCAGAATTGGACCACTTTTATTCCCTTCCACAGTTACTGGTCCAAGCCATCATCATCAGTGACCTGACCTACTATAGTAGCTTCCCATCTGTTTCCCTACTTCCACTACAGTCTACTTTCAGCATGGATGGAGTGATCCCTTAAAAAAATAAATCAAGAGAAGTCAGTCTTCTGTTCAAAATCCTGCTGACTTTTCCTCTCATTCAGACTAAGAGCCAAAGTTCTTACATGACTCTGCAATGCCCAGGCCATTCTAACCCCATCTAATGACTTCTTGCCTTCATAATTTCCTCTAGAATTTTTGAAACTCACTTTCACTGTAGTCACCATCAACTTCTTTGTTCTTTGTAAAATATGTCACAAATGTACATATTACAGGAACTTTGCATTTGCTTTTTCTCTTCCCCATGACTTGCAGTATGCTCTCCTCATCCTCCATCAAATCCTTGTTCAAATGCTTTCTTATCAATGAGTCCTTTCCCTAGTAACCTATTAAAATTGCAATTCCACTCCAACACTCCTGGCTGGCAGCCCATCCCCATCTCATGTGCTTCTCCCTGCTTTACTTTTTCTATAGTTCCTAACACCTTATGCATATATGCATTTTATGTATGTTTCATCGATCTGCCTCTCAAACTAGTATATGCACAAAAGGATTTTTGTCTTTTCTGTGTTTCCAGCACCTAGAACAGTTCCTAAGCATATAGCAGATGCCCAGTAAGTACTTGCTGTTGACCAAATGAATATATATCCTTGAGTGGCTAATGGTTATAGCTTGAAGCATCTAGGCACAAGGTGGAAATTTATTTACTGCTTTATGCTGTCTTTAAAAATCATATGTATTTTGTACTTATAGGGATTTATATGTATTTGTTTTATTATTAATAATTTGCCAGATTTATAGTCCAGGAATATGTTTGCCCATAGCCGTTATAAATCACTATGAGTCACAGTCTGAGTAGCACATCTTTGAGTATTAGAGACTCATTTTATCTGGATATAAATTAGTTTATCTGGCCTCTGCCACTCAAGAAAGGTAGAGAGAGAGAGAGAGAGTTTTAGGATTCCCAGGTGGTTTCAAAATACAGAGATGAGAGGTCCGTAAAGTTGTAGACAAATTAATAGCAAATAGGCTGGCTCTAGGTCTAAGAACTTTCTAAGTATATTTAAATGTTCATTTTCCCACAAGTTTTATTAACTTGTATCATATTAAGAATGGAAAGCAAGGTAATGTTAACTAATTGATTATTTTTTTTTTCTTTAATTAGGCTGGGCAAGTCTAGAAGTAACCAGGAAAAAAATGTAAAGATAGTCTTGTACTTTTAAAAAGAGGGAAGAGCCTTGATTTTTCTTTATTTCCATGGTCTGTATTTGTAATAGTCAATTATAATGTCTTTTCCTACAAAAATGGTTTCTTTTTTATTCACCAGTAAATGGCAGCCATTTGATAAGTTCCTCTGATTTCTCTTTTTCCTTCTGGCACGTTCGACCTTAGTCTTTCTCCACTCTTCTGTTTTTTCTTTGTTCCCCTGAGTCTTGATAACATACGGGGAGAAGAAAAGAAACCTTGGATATAAATTTAGAAAGAAAATGAGTTCAATGTGGGGAATCCAAATGCTAGGAGTTCGAAAAGAGCATGTGGCTGGCTTATGGCTCCTTTTGGCAGAACTTGAGGAAAGACCTGGCAGAACTCCTCCAGACCCTCAGGGGTGGAGCACAGCTCACCTGGCCAGCACTCTGGGTCCTGCAGAGCAGCCTAATCTTCCCTGCCTGTGGGCTGCCTTGCAGTCTGTAAATGTAGGGTAGAAGATTCTTCTGGGGTGGAGAAAACGTAAGTGAGGCAGTTTGGTCAGCATCTGCTATAGATTGTGGTGAGGTGCATTGCATATGCTGGACTTTATTGATATAAATCACTTTGTCATGAGGCATCATCAGTGCTCAGGTAAACGAATCAATTGCATTTTGTCATTATGTATAATCATCAGCTTGTGTGTTATATAATTTACCCACTGTTGGTCTTGAATAGAGCACTTTTCATTGAGGTATTTGTTTGCAGACCTGAACTTGACATATGGCTCCCAATTTGTTTCATTTTTTTTTCCCTTAAGAGTTTCTTCACCTTTGTTACACCTTTGTGATTCAAGGCCCAGCGGTCATGAGTCACTCCCTAACAGGAGGACAAGAAGAATGTCTACTGGATCCGTGTTCTGGCTCCTCCGCGAAAATGAAAGGTGGGGGGCATGAGAATACAGAAGGATCCCCACCAGGAAGACATGCTGTCAGAAGTCACCAGACAGTAGTTATTACACATACTCGGCATCCCCCTTTGTGCCCGTGGTTATTCCTAGATAATGGGCACTGGCTCAATTATGTGACAAATAGAAAGATTTTAATTTTTCCAGTATTCCTTAAAGAATTCTATAAGAGGCAAGAGTCGTCTCCTCCTCCTCCTCCTCTCCTTTTTAGTTGTCACTTTTATTTTATTTATTTATTTATATGAGGTGCTGTGAATTGACCCCAGTGCCTCACACATGCCAGGCAAGCACTCTACCACTGAGCTACGATTATAGCCCAAGAGTTGCCCTTCCAATGTAATTGTTCCCTTAAATATCCAACCATAGCTTCAGAGTTGAATCTCAGAATCATGCCTCTATTCATTCCTGGTTTCTATCTTCAAATTTCTTTAATTTTTCATCTTATAAAAGTTACAACACATGACCAAAGAAAAATCTCACCTGAATGTACTGTATTAATGTCTAAGTTACCTCATCCTCAGTTTAGCCTGACAGTCTTTTAAAAAATTTTTAATTTTTACAGAATTACATCTTTCATGGCTTCTGGGAAGCTAGAAGGTGGAGAGTTCCTGAAACTTGTGCCTCTGTTTTTTTTTCCCCTCCACCTGTGTTGAAGGCCCAAGGTCTGTCTTCCTGCTCCTTCTTCCCCAGGCCCACCCTTCTGGCAAGTTGCCTTATGACCTCTCTGAATAGCTCTCCAGGGCACCTCAGAACAATTGCATTTATCTTCCTTCTTGACCTCCAAGTCCATTTAAAGCCACAAACTCACCTTAAGCCAATTGTTTTTCTCCAACAAATTGACAAGTCAGGAGAACAAAACCACACTGAGCAAAGACACTCATTTTCATTTCCTGAGTCAGGGGAGACAGGGTGGAAAGAGATCCTGAATCACAGATCAATTGAGATTCTGGATAAAGGTAATATCTGGAGAAAATAGGCCAAGCAAGGACAAAATACTATTAAATGTGTATGTCCTTGAGTATCAGAGTGGTCTTATCTGGATCTTTATAGCTCTGTGACTTTAAGAAAGTCACATAATCTAGTTAGCTTCAGTCATCTTATCCACCTCCTGGAAATTAATACTACTTTGCTCTTGTGATTGCTAAAAAGATTAAGTGAGATGATCAGCTAAAATTCTCAGCACAAGCATATACAGTAAGCACATATTTGCTGGTGTAGAGAATTCGGGACATAAAGATCAATAAAGGGCTTTACATAATCACTGCCAATATTAATTCTGAAAGGCCCCTTGGTAAATGCAAATCACGTGATTTGACAGTGACAGCAGGGGAGTGGTGTCCAGCTTCCCACTCTCTCCTCTATATCCCAGGCAGGAGCTTGAATATAGTCTATCCTCGTATTGGGCAGGAGAATCCATGTTTGCTCAGAGAGCATCTCTAGACACATGTCTAGTTCCCTCCTGCTGAGCCTCAGAAGGAGAGAGTTCCTTCTTGGCATTGCAACCAGTGACCTGACTTGACCCATATAAACTGATCCACAAAGTGGGGACATGAAGCTTTCTTCAGCATTTTCAAATTCTTCTCCACTTTGGTGGAGGTGTCATTTCCCTGGTTGCTCAGGGAACCAGAGCTGAGCCAGGGAAGGATAACAAGTTAACAAGTCCAAAGATTGCCCCTTCTCTGTAGTGTCTTACATTTAGTTGCAGAGAGCTGGGATTTATACTGCCCTCGGACCAGCCGGCAGGTGGACCCATCTCCATTGCAGACCCCACAGTTATCCTCCTTGACGGTGCTTCCCAGCTGGTGGTCACAGCCAACGATCTAAAAAGAGAGAGAGAGGTGTAATTCAACCGGGCTTCTCCCAATGCTGGGATCCATGTAAGGCTATTTGCCACGAAATGACCCTCCCTTTATCCCCAGGGACCCCAAAACATACTTCCTGTGAAGGGGACTGAGATGAAACAGTTTGAACCAAGCTAAGAAGAAATAAAAATAACGTGGGTAAAGATATCTTTATAGTTCAAATATATAAATAGGAAGAAGGTAGAAGGGAGAGAATGGGAAAAGGAAAGAATGGGGAAAGAGTAAGGGAGAGAAGAACTATTGCTATGACAGAATATTAATTTAAAAATATTTCCCAGTGTCAAAAGGCCCACTCATACATTGCTGGTGGGACTGAAAATTGGTGCAGCCAATATGGAAAGCAGTATGGAGATTCCTTGGAAATCTGGGATGGAACCACCATTTGACCCAACTACCCCACGCCTGTGTCTAAACCCAAAGGACTTAAAAACAGCATACTACAGGGACACAGTCACATCAATGTTTATAGTAGCACAATTCACAATAGCTAAACTGTGGAACCGACCTAGATGCCCTTCAGTAGATGAATAGATAAAGAAAATGTGGTATATATACACAATGGAATATTACTCATCAATAAAAGAGAATAATATCATGGCATTTGCAGGTAAATGGATGGAGCTGGAGAATATAATGCTAAGTAAAATTAGCCAATCCCCCCCCAAAAAGAAAAACAAATGCCAAATGATTTCTCTGATTTAAGGATGCTGATTCATAATATGCTGTAGGGGGGTGGGATGGGAGGATTAAATGAACTCTAGTTAGGGCAAAGGGAAAAGGGGAGGGAGTGGTAGGGAGGGATTAGAAGGGTAGAAAAGACTTTGGAATGGGATGATCATCATTACCCTGAGTACATGTATGAAGACACGAAGAATGTGACTGAACTTTGTGTATAACCAGAGATATGAAAAATTGTGCTCTATATGTGTAATATGAATTGTAATGCATTCTGTTGTCATATATAACAAATTAAAATTTTAAAAAATTAAAAAAAAACATTTCCCAGTGTCAATAATTATGATTTGTCAAACTGATAAAATATTCAGTCATGAGGTAAGCAGCAGGAAGCACGTTACAAATAATCTGCAGGTTCTCTATGTCCCTTAGAATGTGAGCTACATAAGGGTAGGGGTTGTATGTTGGGCTAATTGACATATTCCAAGCAATTGGAAGAATGTTTAGTAGACTATAAGTTAATAAAGTATTGATGAATGAAGTGAAGATACTTTCTTTTCTCACTAGCACTTCAGCTAAGAAAAAAAGAGACAGAACCAGCTATCAGACATGAGGTCCATGAATTTATATGGAGGAAACTGGAGGGTTGGTATGGAGGGTGGCAGAGCCTGTTCTTTGACTGGGCCTCTCCTGTACCAAACACAATACAGATATGTCATTGATTCCCACAATGATTGTATATGATATCCCCACCTTGTACTTGAGGCTATTAATCTTGCCTAAGGTCTCTTGGCTAGTAATAAGCCAGGTTCTAAAGGCTTCTAATAAAACATTTATGCTTAGTTCAAATTAGACTTGATAAAGTCACAAGTCTTTACAAAGTAAGTGGGGAAATTTATTTTTTTTGCTATAGTTGATGTTTTTAATATTTCTTTTTTCCATATTATCTTTTATTTGTTTTAATTAGATACACATGGCAGTACAACAATCTTAACATATCATACATTTGAATCAGATGGGGTATAATTTCTCATTTTTTGAGTGTAGAGGTTACAGAATCACATTGGTCATGCAGTCACATATATACACACAGTAATAATAGTGTCTATTTTATTCTGCTGTCCTTCCTATCCCCCCTCCCCTCCCCTCCCCTCCCTTCTCTCTACC
>NW_026000103.1:2443731-2525224 GCF_001458135.2 Marmota marmota marmota
TCCCTCACTTCTCTCTACCCAATCTAATGTGACACATTTCTTTTTTTTCCCTCACATTGTCATACATGTATTCTGTATAACCATGAGGGTCTCCTTCCATCTTCGGTGCAATTCCCCTTCTCCCTCCCATTCCCTCCCACCTCTCTTCCTTATTTAGTGATAAATCTTCTTCTCATGCTCTTCCTTCCTACCCCATTTTGAATCACCCCCTTTATATCAGAGAAGACATTCGGAATTTGTTTTTTAGGAATTGGCTAACTTCACTTAGCATAATCTGCTCTAATGCCATCCATTTCCCTGAAAATGCCATGATCTTGTTATTTTTTAGTGCGGAGTAATATTCCATTGTGTATGTATATATGCCACATTTTTTTTATCCACTCATCCATTGAAGGGCATCTTTATTCTTTTCTTTCTAATGTTTGATTTTTAAAACCATCAAATCTAGCCAGGAGTAGTGGTGCATGGCTATAATTTTACCTATTTAGGAGGTCATGGCAGGAGGATTGCAAGATCAAGTCTAGCTATGGAAACTTAGTAAGACCCTGTATCAAAATAAAAAATAAAAAAAGGACTGGGGATATAGCTCAGTGGTAGAGCACCTCTGTGTTCAATCCCCAGTACTACCACCAAAAAAAAAAGAGAAATGAAATAAAATAAAGAATCAATTTCAAATTATACCAGGTTATATATGTTATAGTTCTAGTTTGAGCTAACATTTGGACTCATTCTATCCCAAACTGTTTAAATTATGAGAACTGGAGTGATATCTGAAGGGTTGTATCTCCAAAAAGTTTTTGCAATTCATCCTTCTTTAGTAAACCTGGTCCTTCCTTGAGGCTTGATTTTCCTTTCATACCTTTAATTACTAATTATAAACATATAGTTAAGCCAACATTTAAAAAATAATTATTTAGCACTGTGTTATATATGGACTCTATTTTTAAAATATAGTAATGCATATTTTTTTAAATTTGAAAACCCAAACGTGTCTTAAATAGATGACAAAGCAACAATGCCTTCAATAATTGCAATTTTTTTAAAGCAGAGATATTAGGACAATATCGTGCTGAATACTAAAGTGGGGAACAAAGACAGATTAGCTCCATCCTGTGGGTTCACTGTGGTCACCTCATCTACTCAGAGGCTGCAAGGAGGTCGTATCACAATTCAACCAGGTTTCATCCATGCAAAGCCAAGAACATGCTGGCTTAAGACTTCTTTGGTATGTTTCTGTGTAACTATAGAAAAATTATTCTAAAAATTCTTATCTGTAGATGGCCCCACACATGAACTGACATATCATACATTTGATTCTGAGTATAGTGTGAAATGTGATTGTACAGTATCTATTTTTTAAAGTCATTTAACCACTTAAGTAACATTTATTGAAGACCTGCTATGGGCCAGGCACTGTACTGGAAGCAAAATTCAGTGGTGAATTTAAGTACATATGGGCCCATCCTCCTGAGACGTACAGTCTAGTGAGAGAGGCAGCTATTACTCAAATATCACACACAATAAAAGTAAAACTAGAATGATGAGAAAAGCTATAAAACACAGGCACATGGTACACTGAGAGGATAAAATATGGAGAATTTATTTGGTTAGAGAGACCAAAGAGGAATTGACGGAGGAAGAGATTTTTGGAGCTGAGAAGCGAATGAGGAGTCAAGAGTTACCAGCTGGAGGGAGGTGTTGCTGTGAGGTTTGCCATATCTTTTAGGAATGCCTAGATCCTAGCTAATTAGAGAGGAAGCAAAAACCAAAGTTGGCAAAAATAAAAGAATGTCACAAGACTAAAATCACTGGATTGCCTTGGCGGGTGGACTCCTTTCAAGAAGCACGGCCGTCCTAATTTAGTCAGCAAAGGAGTACTGACCCTCCTGTTCTGCAGCTCAAAACTGAAGAGAGATGGCCTTAATCTTACAAGATCCCTAACTATGTGGGAGGACAAGCTGGGCAGTGGGCATGGGAATATATATTCCCAGTTTTCTCAAACCTAACGGGATTTACTCCTTCAATTATAGGAATTTCAGGTTTCTTGAAAGATTTAAGTTTCTCTGGAAAATTTTGTTTGCAGACTCTGATGTCTCTAACAGAGCCAAAGGAGATAATCATGAAAATCCTTCTCTAATCCTAAAGATTTCTTATGGTTCCAAAACCATTTTAAGAAAAGAACAATTCAGCTTCATGGATCCAAAGTAACAGTCATATTAGGAATAGCTAAATATGAGGTGACATACTTTAAGGCTAACTTGGCCAGGCCCCTGACTTAGCGCTCTCAGTGTGGGTTTATGGACCCCAGGATGTGAACCAAGACAATTCTAAATGGGCGTGTGTTGTTTAACTTTGGTGTTTAAAAGACAAACATCTCCCTGACACGATTGTGTTTGTTCTTTTCTCTGTATCAATTTCTCTTTAAGATGCCAAAATATTCTAACTCAATTATTTTTAAAATGTGGAAGACTTTATCATCAGATAAAATGTTCTTGTTTTGGTCCAAGTGGAAAATTGTTTGCAATTATACCAGGGTAATCATTTTTGACATATTTTAATCTGTTGATCTTGAGTAACTTAGATTAATTAAAAATTAAACTGTTATTTTAAGACCAATTATTACTAGCAGAGAAAAATAACTAGGAATGCATGAATGAGCAGAATTGGCAGATATAATGCCAGATTCCCTCGGTGCCTTTGCACATGCTGTTACTTCTGTCAAGAATCCTCTTGACCAATTCTTTATTTGGAAAAATTTTATTTATCTTTCAAACCCTAAATTAAGTGTCTCATTCTCCAAAAAGTCTTTTTCCAGAGTCCAGAGCTAACTGCTTTATTGCTCTATGCTTCCTTAGCCTTTTGGTCGTATCTCTGTGTTGCAGAGATTACTGGTTACCACTCAATACCTACCTTCTCCCGCTTTTCTCTGTAGTAGAACTCCAGTTTTACTTGAGATGGCAGTATATCTAGTTAAAAGAATTGGCCCTGTTACCAAGTTGTAATTGGTGAAATAAAAGTGAATGTGTTGTGTATTCTAAGAAGGATACTTAAAAGAAACTGACAGCTGGGGAGAGCTCCCTTCTGCTGCTACCTTCTTACCTTCCTGTTGGCTCCAGTAGACATTTGGAAAAACAAGACAAGCTTGAGAATGGGAGCCTTGAACTAAAGATGGGGGGAGAGAGAGAGAGAAAAAGAGAGAGGAAGGGAGGGAGTGAGGGAGGGGGAGAGAGAGAGAGCTCTGTTCCTAAATCACATTCGGTCTATTAGTTTGGACTTTCTTTGATATATACCCAATTCAAATTGTCATATAATTGATATTGAGTTTAACAAACATGTTTGTCTTTACACCAGCAAATGAGTTAATTGAGAGCATGTGTTTTACTAAACTTTATATCTCTGCTGCTTAACACAATATTTGACATTTGAGATACATAATGAATACTGGCAAATCAATGAAACACAAACATCAAGCACATATGGGTTGTCTAACATTTCCAATGTAGGTGATAGGCAAATATAGGGTGTAGTCACTGATGACATACCTGTATGCAAAGTGACGACTATTGGCCAAATCTAAACCTCCATCTTGATGTATGAACAAGAATTACTGAAAAGGGCTAATATTTGTTGAGAGCCACAGCCGAAGGGGCCCCAGCAAACTTCCAGCTGCCAGCAAACTTCCAGCTGCTGGCTGATGATTGGCTCCTCGGCCCCAGCAACATCTAGCTGATTGGCTCCTCTGCGGTGATGCTCATTGGGCTGTTTCCCTGCCCTTTCAGACCACGGAGCTGCTCATTGGGGGACTTTTTTGGCTCCGCCCACGTGACCCAGCCAATCGGCCTCAAGAGCAGGAGGATTGGGGGAGGTGGAGAGAAGCTTGTGTGGGAGGCTTGTGGAAAGCCGGTGGTGGCAGTTGAGGCTCTGAGGATTTTTCCTGAGAGGCTGTTTTGTTTGGCGTGTGTGGTTCTAAAAATAAAGTTAGTTTCTTTTGACAAGTGGCTTCTGATTGTGCCCAGCCAGACTGCGGCAAATATTTTTTCGAGACCATTTCCTAAGTGCACCTATGTTCATCATTAGCAAAATGTCATGAAAGGCAATTTTCAGGTCTCTGAATCCCCAGACTCACCCATTCTGGACAAAACATTATGTGAGATAATCATCACTCATGACTTTGGCAACTACATGGAATCTTTTTGTAAAGGGTGAAAACTTTTTTGACCTCATGCAGTTTATTAGTATTCTGTTACTAGATATCAGCTGGATACAAGATCTAACCCCATCTTCATCCAAAATGATTATAGAGTTTTGCTTATTTTATAACTTTTTTAAAATCTCAGCTGCCATAGAAAGTGAGAAGCTCCAACAATAATTTAGATAAAGACAAAATCTTACCCTGTGACTTTCCAAGATTAATATTTTTGTTGTTCAGATACCACTAGTGGATCATGAAATTTTGCTTTTATATCTTAAAAATATGTATTTTGTGCCCTGTCTTATATACATGTAAGCATACACATATACAAACATGTAGTCCTTTGTCTTATTTTTGAGCAGAATGTGTGCATTTATTTTATTTTATTTTTTTCAGGTACATTTGCAATGATTTTATTTTATTTATTTATTTTTTTGAATTTTTATCATTGGTTGTTCAAAACACTACATAGTTCTTGACATATCATATTTCACACTTTGATTCAAGTGGGTTATGAACTCCCATTTTTACCCCGTATACAGATTGCAGAATCACATCGGTTACACATCCACTGATTTACATATTGCCATACTAGTGTCTGTTGTATTCTGCTGCCTTTCCTATCCTCTACTAGAATATGTGCATGTAACAATGTTGATTTTTCTTCATTATTCAGGATTTACAAAGGGTAATGGAGAATCTTCCCTAGACAACAATTAGGACCACAGCATCCAACCCAGGCCTTGGGCCTGCAGTGGATGTTGACAGGAAGTTCTTCCTTCACATTATAGACCTTATGGCAAGTAAACAGGCAGAACATAAGATCGAATTCTTGAGACACCAAAACGGGTAAAAAAAAAATCTTCAATAGTAGTTATGTGAAAAATATCAACACACTAATAATTTGGAGAATGTAAGTAAACATAATCCATAAGCAATATCAGACCCTGGACTAACATTCTTAGATGGGTTCGTACTGGCCTCATTTCAAATGGTTTCCCATAAAGACCTCAGCTTCTAGCATCAAATACTAAGTCAATGATGTCAAGCTTTTCTGGATCCAACACCATGAGGTAAGATACTTTTAAACCCCTCTATTTTCAGCACTGGGAAAGACAAATATGGAAAACTAAACTCTACAAATCTGATCACAGCTGCTCTTATAATTATTTAATTCAGACAAAACTTTGAGGGTGACAGTGTGTACTTATACACATTATACCTCATTTTTAAATAAATAAGGCTGACAGTACATATCTAACCTTATTCTTCAAAGATTTAGAGATTAGTTTGTTCATGCCTAACCTTTCTATAAAGATTTATAGCATATATATTTGGTATCATAAAATTTTTAAAAAATGTGTAAATGGGTCAAAAGGAAATCAAGGATAAGACAGATAAAGATAATACCAGACACGGGAACCACATACAACACACACAAGTTTGTAAGACGTGGGGAGGGGGTGTCACACATCTGTATTTGAGTTTCTTAGAACAGAGGAAAACATGAGCACTTGTAAGAATTGAAAAAAAAGGCATCTATTGAATCTTTCCAAAAATTTATAGGTAATATGTTCCTTGTAGCAGATATAATAAATATCAGTGGAATGCCTGAATCAAAAACTGGCTCAGGAGAACCATAATTACTCAAAGTACCTAAATCCTAGATATATATTTTCTGTGAGTCTTCTGAAAGACAGTCCCATATAACAAGGTTCCAATGTGAGCAAATAAAAACAAGTTTTAAAGACGTGGCTCTTAATAACCTCTGATTAAGCCTAATGCTCAGAGAACATTCAGTAAAAGCAAATTTTAAGAATCCAAAACAAATCAGCCAGGTGTAAAGCACTGTGACAGTCTGGTCTAGTCCTTCAGGGTAGACTTTAGTGCACTTTGGGCTAGGCTGGCAAAAATATGGCACATGTGCAGCTATTTCTCCTGCCAAGACCCACAGCAGACATTGCTAATCAACTGTAGCATTTTTGGCCACTGAGCTTTTATGTGGCCCCAGATCCTTTATGCTATTGTACTCTAGAAGCCAAATCCAATAGACTATGGTTGTCATATGAGGAGACTAAACCAATTTACTACTCTAGAGTTAGGGAAATGAACTGGCTGCCTCCTTTTCAGACAATTCTCCACAAATATTATTTCTCTCAAGATTTGAATGATTTCAAGTACCGATGGTAATACTAAAGTTCAGAGAAAGCTTCCCAAAGGCCAAATGGTGGTAAGTAAAAACACCAAAATTTCATATTGTAGGGTGTCTATTAACCACGAAAAGGCATACTATATAATATTGGTATGACAATGGAGTGGTGATAACCAGGTTGAACATTTTTATCAAGTTCACCATGGCCATAGAGCTAAACGTATACCCAGGAATGAATAGATGGTTTCCTCTTAATATGTGACTTGGAAGCACATAAGGGAAGTGAACGGGAAGGTGCCTCTCCGTCTAAACCTGCCACCTCCCCAACCTCATGCATGTACATCCATACACATACACTAAACTTCTCTCTCTCTCTCTCTCTCTCATAATTTGTTTCATGTGTCCAAATTTCCTCCTCCTTTATACACGTTTGACTTACAAATAATGTTTCCAATATGAGAAAGTAGGATTCCCAGTCATTCACAAAGGTGCTAACAGTGGTCCATGAGCTATGTTTACTCTTTCCAAAAGCCTCATGGAAATATATTTACCTGCAATAAAACCACATAAGGTCCCCAAAACACCAGCCATCTCATTATACAAATAAGCTGAATCCTGATCTTTGTTGCATTTATATTTTAATTGCTCAGGTCTTTAAGTCATAAAATAGGAAAACAAATTATTACTTAATAATGCCACATTTTGAGTAGATGGAAACTTCCAAAACACAAAGTCCATAGGGAGAAAAAATAACAAAGACAGCTTTGTGTCAAAAAGTTGAGAACCGCTCATGAAGTCCTTTGTTTGTTGTTCCCATACCCTTGGGAAGAGCAACACATGAGGCTGTTGATTATACTCAAATTAAATGAAATCAACTGAGTATAAGGCATTATGCTGGCTGTTATGGTGCTGTGGGGAATACATACTGGTTGTAGGCATGGTCGCCACCTAGGTGAATGGGATTCATCAGCTTATTTCCCAGAACAGGTGAGAGTCAAAAAGGAGTAAGATCATGAAGACTGAAGGTCAAAGCAGTATAGAGGAGCAGAAAGACAGACAGAAAGCCAACCAGAGTTTGCCAAACACTTACTATATTTAGGTACATTGTGCATCTTCTCACTTAATTCTTATAATAGCCCTGAAACTAGCTAAAAATCACATCTGTTTAAAAAAAGTAAAATTAAGATTCCAAATTTTTTTGAAAGACTTGCCCTAGATCTCATTACTAGGACATGGTATTGCCAGAGTTGAAATTCAGGCAGAATAGCATCAGGCCCTCCGTGAGTGGGCCCTTTAGCTCATGTCATATTGCATTGCTCTTGGGGGTTCAAATCAGATGAAGGGACAGGAAGGGAGATGCATATGTTTCTGTCAGTCACATCTTGTTGCCAAAAGTGACACCTGACAGTAGCTTGAAGGGCTGATATTGAGCATCAAGAACAATGGGGGTTATCTGCAGTCAGTAGATTTGAAAGTGTAAACAGGGATTTTCTTCTTCTTCTTTTTTTTTTTTTTGAGGGATTAATTCAGTAAATTTCAAAACAAGTAGCTGGTTTTGTTCTGTATAGCTACCTGCTGCCAAAGGGAAATAGTGATAAATACCCATAGGCTATTGGCCTATTCAGAATGAGAAGTAGCTTTCCTTCTAATATACAATTTTTTTTAAATTACCTTTTTGTTTTAATTAGTTATACATGACAGTAGAATGCATTTATGCACTTTGATATATTGTACATAGATGGGGTATAATTTCTCATTTTTCTGAGTGTACATGTTGTAGAATCATATTTGTCAGTCACATATATACACAAAGTCATAATGTCTGTTTCATTCTATCTTTCCTATCCCCACATCCCCTCCCCTCCCTTCTCTTCACTTCCCTCTACCTAATCTAAGGTAACTCTATTCTTCTCTAGTGCTCCCCATGCATCTGCATATTAGAGAAAACATTTAGTCTTTGGTCTTTTTGAGATGGGCTTATTTCACTTAGCATGATATTCTCCAACTCCATCCATTTACTGTCAATTGTCATAATTTAATTCTTCTTTAAAGCCGAGTAATATTCCATTAAGCATATATACCACAATTTCTTTATCCATTCTATCTATTGAAGGACACCTAGGTTGGTTTAGTTATTGTGAATTGAGCTGCTATAACAAATTTATGTTAAGACATTAACTGCCTTTCTACCAGGTAAAGATTTTCCCAAAGAAAATCTTTGTTAGTCTATCTATGTCAGTCTCTCTGGAGTTTGTAAATCTCTGTGAAGGCTGGTTTGTTTCCTAGTGTAGTACCCACGAGGTGCTCCATCATTTAACTGAGTCACCTCTCCAACCTCAGCTCTCTCCGGCTCACTTTCCCAGATGTTCTTCAAATGCATCAAGCATGTTCTCATCTTAGGACAACCATGGTTGTTGCTTATGATTGGAGCTAGAACTGCTTCCCCAGACATTTTTCTACAAAAGCTGTCCTGACTCTTTAAAGTATCTGCTTAAGAAAATATCTACCTCCTCAGTAAGTCCTATTTCAACCATTCTATTGAAAGCTATTTCCCTTTCCAGTTCCAAGTACTCTTACCTTGTCCCACTTTTTCTTTTTCGTTTACAGACTTATTTTATAATACAATATAACATGCACTCATCTTAAGCTTATTGCTTTCTATTTCTTACTATAACATAATGCCACAAGGTCAGGGATGTATGTCTTGTTTACTCTCTGTCTAGAACTGTGTCTGACATACAGCAAGCAACTAGTTAATATTTGTTGAATGAATGAATGCAGTCTTTAAGCAAAGCTATGGGTGACAGAGATATATTGTGAATTCAAAGAATATTCCTCTTTGTTCCAACATACAACGTAACAACTATCATTATTTAAACTTTATTTCACTGTTATGGTTTAGATATGAGGTGTCTCCCAAGCTCACGTGTGAGACAATGCAAGAATGTTCAGAGGCGAAGTGATTTGATTATGAGATTTGTAACCTAATCAATGTATTAATCCACATGAGTGGATTAACTAGGTGATCACTGTAGGCAGGTAGGATATGGCTGGAGGAAGTAGGTTGCTGGGGGACTTTGGAGTTTACATTTTGTCCCTGGTTACTGGAGCTGTCTTGCGCTGCTTCTTGGTTGCCACCTTGCCCTTCTGCCATGAGGTTCTTCCTCACCTCAGGCCAGAGCTATGCAGTAGGCCAATCTCGGACTAACCTCTGAAATGGTAAGCCCAAATAAGCTTTTCCTCCTGTATGTTGTTCTTGTGATATCTTTTACAGGGGTGAAAAAGCTAATTAAAACAGGTTCCAAAACTGGGAGGGGCGGGGTGATAGGCATCACGTGAAGGCATTGTAATCTGAGACTTTAATTTTTTCTTGTTACTTTTCCTGCTCTGTCTCAGTCTACTGTCCACTATTCCATAATTGGCTTAGTGTATAAATGCTCATTTTTTTCCAAGTTGGTCTCTCTTTGACCTCTTTCCCATGGGCCATTGTATTCTGGGCTTCATGCCCTAGCTCTGGCAACTCTGGATCTAGAGATCCACTTCATGCTTGCTCCTTTGAGCACTTGATTCTTGGCTCTTCCCAGTGGACTTTGTTAGGGGCAACCTCTGGCCCGACTATCTCCATTATCCTATGTGATGTAGCCCTTTGGCTCATCATCTGGCGGGCCCAGTGTCAACTCTTCCTATCTTCACCAATAGGAAAGGACTTCAACAACTTCTGTGATTAAATTCTAGAGGAGGACCTGGTTTCTTAGGAATGAGATTTTGCCTGGTGCTGCTTTTATAGGATCCTAGCTATCCTGTTTATAATAAGCTTTTTGTTAACAGGCTCACTGTGCAGTTCTAGAGAAAAGTGGGTGATCTCCACTGGCCCTGGTGTGCTTAACTTTTCATATTACAAAGCAAATGGTATAAAAAGGAGAAGTCAATGGTAGGGGCCTGAGACAAAAGGAGAAAGGGTGATAAATTAATTAGATTGCACACATTTTAAAGAATTTTTCTTGTACTGCCTTTGTGGAGGTCAGGAATCAAAATCATCTGATGGCTGGATAAACACACAGAGAAGGAAAACGAGAAAGAGAAAATCTTATTTCCAATATGTACTGAAGCTTTCAGGTACTCTCCCAGTCTGATTTAGTTTTCTCCTTTTCTATTTATTTAAGGGTCCAGGCCAAATTCTTGTGTAAATTTATTGGTAAACACATCTGGAATTATTTTTTTGCATATTGTTTTTAGTTAAATGTGTTTATCTAGTAGTTCTCAGCAGAAATCCTAAGAATTAGCATAGACATTCATACATACAGATACTAGAATTCACTCTCAGCAGATGGTCAGGGGACTTTTCTCGAACAGGCTGTCTTCTTGCTCCCCTGCTTCCAAAATTAGGGTGTCTGGAGAATGCAAAACAAAATTATACAAAGGCCTGACCTCTGGCCTTGCTTCTGTCTCTCAGACTGTGAAGTACCCAAGAGGGAACGTGTTGAATTTGGCCTCACTTCACATGGCATTAACTGTAATTCTTTGTGAATTGTGGTGACATCATGGTATACTTTGACATCACCGCTCAGACTCCCTTCTGCTGCTGGGCATACAGTACATAGTTTTTGTTCAAACACAGAGTTCTTTGTTGAGGAGAAAGGATAGCAGCTGGTCTTCTGCCTTGGTACAAATGTGGATCTTACTGGAACGTGTCTGTCCAGTAAATTACCACAAAGCAGCCATTCTGCTATGAGGGCTGGGACTCACTCACACACACCTCTGAGAAACTGGGTGGAAATTTAAATCTAAAAAGTTCAGAATTCTAAAGATAGGCCATCATTGAGCAAAATTCTACCCATAATAAAACTCTAATTTACATGTTTGGATATATTATCTGAAGTCAATATTCCCAAAGCAGTAATATGTTGACTGTATTTGTGTGCAAAGGCAAAGATAAAAAAAGAAGAAGAAAGAGAGAGAGAGAGAGATTGTATCCCAAACAATTATCTTATAATAATTATTCTGGTATCTCAGTTCACCAATTTGGAAGGGTATGTGCTATCCCTTAGTCTCAAGTCTATTTCTAGTTACTTCTATCCCAATATATTATTTTATACTAATTTGAAGCTTCTTGGACAATGGTATCAGTATTCTGCTTCAAAGTCTGTCCAAGATGCTCCGCCCTCCCTCCACTGATACATTTACATGGTTTTCCTTCCTGGATTCTCTACTGCCATTTTTGTCTAGTGTCTAGCCACATTGTATCTCTTTAGGGTCAAGCCTGAAAATTGATCAAATGCAGAATTTAAGCAAAAACATCATTTGCAAAATAACTTTAAACTTCCATCTACACTGCTAAAACGCACACACCAGGCAGCAAATTTTCAAATCAGCTTGAGAAACCAAAGGTGGTTGAGAGTTTCCCCTAAGGAATAAGCTATAGAACAGAATATTTGAATGGGACAGTAAGCTTCTTTGATTAAGAAAAAAATGTTTGTTTGGTTTTTTTTTTTTCCACTATGTCACAGAACAAAATAGAGCCATGACATGACCCTCAGTTCTACCATAAGCCTTATGGTGACTCAGGCATTTTCCCCTCCAGCCCCAGAGGTATAACATTTATTACAAACAAGACCACATACATCTCAGTGTTTTGTTAACATATTCACTTTCCTAGCCCTTCTTCCCTGGGATATCATTACTTCTACCAAGAATCTATGTGCTGCAATAGTCCTAAAAAACTATGTGTTATATAGTCCTAAAAAATAGATATGTTGTATAGCCCATTTTGATTATGGAGCAGAATGACATTGTGGGGGCAACAAATAGCTCGATGTGGATGTGATGCTTATAACCACTTATTTGAAGGTATCACACACTCTCCATATGATATTTAGTTTCCTCATGAATTATAAGAAAGTCATCTGTTTTATATACTTGTAAGGATTTGCTATAATAACTTATAAAAAAGAGCCAGCACACTGCCTAGAACAAAAAAGATCTGACCATATATCCTGAAACTTCTGGGATAATTCTAGCTACAAATCTTTTATTTCATAGTACCCATAGTTATCAAATCATGCATGTTGATTATTTTGGGGGCATATATAGTCATTGTGTAAATGGAGGTATTTGCTCAGCATCTCTGTGAAGTACACCTGAAGCTGTCATGTTGCCTTTGTAATCTGAGTCTTTCTAGGCTAGTTGTCCTATAGCTCTAGATACAGGATCAAGTTAGCAAAAGCTCAGGTACATTTCAGCTACTCTGGATTTGACAACAGGTGTGAAGTAAGATCATGACTCTGATCCTATAGAAGAAATGTACTCTCCCTTAGAATTCAGAATGGATGGAGTCTCATTGTAGAATTTTTTTTTTAAACTTCCCTCTATCCAGCTAAAATAGCCAATGAAAGAGTAGGCAGCTTGGCTGCTGGTTTGGGAGATGACATCTAAGATTTTTTACTTTTACCATATTTTTTATTGATACATTATAATTGGACCTCTAAGAAATTTTAAGGATAAAATAAAATGAAAAAATAACTTCTTTGGAATTGCAGGGCAGCAGCAAATCATCTCTTTGAGGTCCAATTGAAAGAGAACGGAATGTTTGGGATTGAAAGTGTCCTTCCTTATTAGCTCCCCAATTCCAGGACTGCGAAGAATTAATTCCGGGACCATTTTCAAATATGTCTAAGCAAGTAACAACAGTAAATGTATTTATTTACACAAAATAGAGATGTCTCAAACTCACTCTTTTAAATTCTGAGCTTCTGGGAAAGTCATATTTTCAGAGATTGGGACAAAAGCTTAGGGTCTTATTTCCTCCACTGGGGTGGCCAGTGAGATGTGTTGCAATAACAGCTGACTCTAATGAAAGAAAACAGGTTCTCCAGGGGTCCATTTTGGGGTAGGGAATATTCAAAATGCATTTAAGAGGAAAGAAATTGTGAATAGGCAAGTGCAAGTTAAAAATGAATGACAATTTTTTAAAAGGTACAGTAGCACTTCTAAAGCTGAGGATTTCATTTGTTTATTAATTCATAACAAATCAATGACGGGAGTCACAAATCCTAACAGAAAAGTGGACTGGCTGATTCCATGGGCTTCGCAGTCCCAGAACTAAATAAAAAGTTCACTGCCAGATGTGGTGACGGGATTGGGCTGGACAAAGGCTGACATTTACTAATTTTGTCACCCGTTCACAATCTAGGCTTGTGGATTCTGGATAATTCATTATGTTTTGCTGAATCACAGCAGTATTATGATAATGGCAAAATGAAATGTTTCTTTTTTCATATTAGACAAAAGCAAATTCGCTCATAGGTCCAAAGAGAAAAAGAAATGACTGCATACATTTTTCCCATTCAGAAAGATAAAGAAAATACCACTAACCACCTACTCAAATACACTGAAATGAATTCACATTCTTTCTTATTGTGGCTCTAATTTAAATTCAGCTGAAACTCTAAATTTAAAATCTGACAGAATGCGGCACTCAGACCATGTCTAAGTTGAGAGTGAAATTAAATCACATAATAACAAGAATGTTTAAATTTAGAAATATTTTAAAATTTAAGTTTTTATAATATTTTTGGTAATGCTTTTTACCCTAAATTTTTTCTTTCTTCATTTAAAAATTTTTTTTTAGATATCGATGGACCTTTATTTTATTTATTTATCTATATGTGATGTTGACAATCAAACCCAGTGCCTCATACATGCCAGGCAAGTGCTCTACCACTGAGCCACAACCCCTGCCCCCTCCAAATTCTTTCTTAACATATATACTATTTTCTAATTCCTCTAAATGTTTTCAAATTGTCATTTTTTTGGACCCCAACTTATTGCTTCAAAGAAGAGAAGAATTTTAAATATGTAAGATTCATATAGTAAACACATTTGGCTATACTGTAACATCTTATATTTTTTCTGCATGTACTATGTATAAAATATGTAATTTGAGATAATCATACTATGTTGCAAAAATAGGTAGTATATTCTTTTCAATTTATGTTTGTGACTCCAAATAGAAGTGTCCTCAAATTCTATAAGACTGGGTCTATGAAATGCCACAATTGATAGAAAACATTAATTTTAAGATTTTTTTAAAAAGTGTTATTATTTTAAATAGATTCTTGGTATTGTTGATGAATCTTTAGGCCATTTTTCAATATTGAAATTCTACAATTGGAAGTCAAACTGTTTTCTATAGGTGCAGGCATGTTACAAGAACCACTCAATGAAATACATGTCAAAGAGTAGGTAAAAATATTTGTTAATATCAGTATGAGAATTTTTATTAACGTGGTATTCCTAGAACATTTGAGTATTAAGTTTTTGGATGATTTACAATTTCATTTTTTTTATTCTTTCCAACCAGTTTGTAAAGAGCAAACCGTATATGGATTGCTCATTATTTGCTTGTTTTTCTTTCTCCCTAAGATAAAAGTAGTTACTTGACTTGACAAGGGATGTTCTTTCTTGATAAAGTACATGAAGTGCCCTCTTTTGTGGCTTGTGGACAGCAGCTGTATCTGAGTTGATAGAAAGGTAGAAAATAAACAGTGGCACCCAAATTTATTTTGAAGAATCGGAAACTATTCCAGGAAACATAGACTATGCAATGAACAATCTTCCCTTACCCAACCTGGTGACAAGAGGCAACAACAAATGAACTGCAAAGGGACAGGAAGCCCAGTTTTCTGAGGCATCTTCTATAGGTCAGGCGCTATGAGGTGTTTTACTGAGTCATAAGGCCTGTACAACAAATCCTTCAACTATAGATATGACAAAATCAATCAACTTCCTAAGCTACCTTCCTAGAAAATGTCACAACTGGGATTCCAGCCTCTTCGATACAGCCTTTCAGCAACGTCTTCTCAGCCAGATCCACGAGAGGCTTTTGAGACCAACAGTGTGCACACTCTAGCTCTTTGGCATGTGGATCACCACAGGGCTTAGTCAGCTGCTGCTTAAAGAAATGATTTTGAGGGAATGGTTTTGGCATTCTGTTTAAAAGCCTAGCCTACTAGCCTACCTTTAACATCTCAATAATGTTGACTTAGTTTATCTTGTAAGGGTAAAAGAAATTGAAGTTAAAGCGTAAAAGTTAAAGGGTAAAAGACCGGGTGTTGTAAAGTTTCTAAGCTGCAAGGTCTGAGTTAAAATGTAAAGGATTAGGTATTGTTAGGTTTCTATGCTACCTGCAAAACCTGAAATTTCTGTAGCTGTTAAGACAATGCTTAGAACCGCCCAGTAAACATTTCCCCTGGCTGTTTGGTTGTTTAATAACTGAAGGGCTCTGTGTAACTGGTCATGTAGTCCTTTAGGCCCTAAAACCAATCAGTTTGAATGTGTACCCCGTTTAGGAATGACCTATCACTCCAGCCTGACCTGTTCCCACCAATGAATGAACTAATCATATTTAGGAGTTGTTGTTCAATTTTCCCGCGCCTCATGATGATTTGTTCTGATGTATACAAAGCCCTCCGCCCTCCCCAAAAAGTGTACTTAAGCAGTGCTCAGCCCCTGCTCGGGGCTCTGGGCTGCTTTCCCTTCTTGAGTGGGCACGGAGCCCCAGCATGCTGGTTCAATAAATCCCCTTCTGCCAATTGCATGAGTGGTCACTTGGTGGTCTCTTTCTCCGACGCTTCGCCTGACCCTTACAATCTCTCATCACCAACCTAAGGCATTCTGGAAAAGAATGCTGTTCTTTTTTTTTTTCTTAGATATTGATGGACCTTTATTTTATTCATTTATTTATATGTGGTGCTGAGAATCGAACCCAGTCCCTCACACATGCCAGGCAAGTGCTCTACCACTGAGCTACAACTCCAGCCCAAGAAAAGGAGAGTTTCCCAGAAGACCAAAACTACCAAAAAGATTCCAAAGCTTCTTTTATTTTTAATAGTACAAAAATAATGCCCCTGCAAACTTATTTTCGATGCTTACCTAAAGCTTGGCTTTAACACTGACTTATCCTACCTGAAACAGAGGGAGAAATCTCCCCAGCAGAAGGGGGTCTGGCTGAGGAAGGAGAAGGGAGGAACCATGGACCAGAGAATGGAAACAAATTGAACTGAGCTCAGATGTGGCTCACATCTGGGCGGCCTACCCCTGCAGAGACCTTCTTGCCAAACCCTTCCAAAACCCAGGGATCATGGCCCCAATGTGAACTTTTGATTTGTACCATACAGTGTCAGGAAAGAGAAGAAAATCCAGAAAACGCACTGTCGATTCCAGAGCATGCTGGCTGGAACAGAGGGTTCACACAAAGCGTGCCCACCTCTGTTACCACCTTCACCTTAGTCAAGGCCCAAGGACTGAGGCAAGGAGCTTGCATCCCAACATCCATCCACCTTCCCCTCTGCTCTGACCCCCCCTCAGGCAAAGGTAAATTACAAGCACATGGAAACCACTTGAGCTGAGTATTTTAACACCAGGTTCTATTGGGGAAACTCACAAGATTCCACAAAAGCAGGAAAATTGGCAGTGTTAGCTTCCAAAGCATTCGCGATTACAGTAGCAGGAGTCATGCAAGTACAAAATGAGCCAGGAAGAGTTATGTGAGAAGCTCATCCCACATGTACTCCTCTAGGCCGGAGTCTGTCTCCAGTGTGTTCCACCATCTAACAGTTACAAGTAGCTCCAATCCCTCACAGTTGAAGGCAAGCTCCAGAGTAAAGGTAAAATTTAAAAATTGGTCAAAGGATTGAATCAAAGCAATGTATCCTTTTGTTCTAATTTTTCAATGTGAAGCACAGAATCTTCCATTGAGTCCAAACATGTTTCTGCTTTAAAATACATACACCATCAAGGTTGCCTTTTTGGGCCAAGTGCTTAGCTGACAGTTCCAAAGTGATTAGAACTTTGTTTTAGACATACTGCTTTCTCAACTATATTGCCAGCCATTGAGTCTAATTAGGTACTAAGGGGGGAAAGCCTCCTTTCTGTAAGTAGTCATTTAAATTGCAGATGTGACTTCAGCTGGCCAAACCTGCACTTGCAATCATAAATCAACATCTGCATGGATAAATAGGCTGCCATTCTCTGAAACACCTCATTGGTATGCAAAGAGGCACTGTTACACTTTTATTTCTCTCTTGCAGACAGGCATCTCACAATTTTCATGGTTATTTTCTGAATTTGGGAGCAGAAGTTGAGATGGGGGAAGTGGGAAAGAATAGAGAGGAGAGGAGTTCCAAGCTCAAAAATTTGTAAATCTGTCTGGAAATGAGGAAGAAGTCTCAATATCATGATCTCCATCACAAAGGACAAGTTGTTTGCTTCACACCCTTTATGGGAATGGTATTGTACTAGCTGTTAAAGGGTAAAAGACTCAAAAGTCACTTCTGTGCTTTAGAGGACTTTGTAAGCCAGAAGTATGGGTGTGAGAGTAGGAGGCAGAGCTGGTGGGAAATTCCTCAAAATGTTAAACATAGAATGCCCAGTGGTTTCGCAATTCTACTTCTGTGGATCACCCTAAAATAACTGAAAGCAAGGCCTTGAATAGATATTTGTATGCCCATGTTCATGGGAACATTATTCACAGTAGCCAAAAGAGAAAAAAAAACATCCGAAATGTCCATCCACAGATGAATAGATAAACAAAATCCATATACATACAATGTAATATTATTCAACTATAAATAACAACATTCTGGCATATGCTACAGCATGGATGAACTTTGAAGATATTATACTAAGTGAAATAAACAGGGCACAACGTAGAGTAGCCAAATTCATAGACCCAGAAAATAGAATGCGGGATATCAGGAGCTGGAAGAAAGGAGGAGTGCAGTTAGTATTTAATGGGTATGAAGTTTCAGTCTGGAAGATGAAAAAGTTCTAGAGATGGATAATGATGAGCCATACAAAATGTGAATGCACTTAATGACACTGAGCTATATTCTTAGTGTGGTTAAAATGGTAAATTTTATATTATGTATGTCTTACCGCAATAAAAAAGAGGAGACACAAAAGCAATAGGCATACAAATAATTAACAAAAGGAATACATAGACCATAGATGGAACCATGTAATTAACGACACACATAAAAGGAAACATATGCTACCATGTTCGTTTGTTCTTGTGGAGCTCTATAGTGATGTTTTCACTCTGGTCTTATGGGTTCCTTCCATTTAGATATGGACAAAGCTCCATGTGTTTGCACTTTCTGTTCTTTCACTGAGCAAGATTTATATGGATACAAATATATTACATGGTATGTAATATGTTACAGCATAGCATAGCATAGCATAGCACAGTATAATGTAGTGTATGGCACATAGCTTTGGAGCCAGACAGATGTAAATGTGAATCTAAGTTCTGTTACTTACTGGTTACATGGTTCTGTCCATATTACTTCATCTCCCTATGCCTTGACTTCTTTGTCTATAAAACTGTACCAATCATACCTTATGAGGTTTCATTGAAAGGACTTAAAGCTCTTGGAGTTTAATAATGGGAGAAGCAATCAAAAAGACCTAGGATTATTATTAATTATAATATAACAACAACAAATGAAACTATGGGAGTTGAAGAAATGCAAAAGAAAAGAACAAGATGATAATATGTGTTTCTAAAAATTGTCCTCTGATATTCTTTAACAATCAAAAGTTGAGTTCTCATTTTACGTAAAGGTATTATTAGTCATTGTTCGGGTGACCTAATTTGCCATTTCAGAAGATGCCTACTGATCTAAGACAAAGAGGAAAAATGGAACTTTTCAGAGGATAGGTACAAAAATTCAGAGAAAAATTCATAATAGACACATCGATTATGTCCCCAACCAGCCTTCCTGTCCTGCCACTTCTCAACGTCTGACCAACTTATCTTCATGTGTCGTGCACCACTCCTCACAAGGAAGGAAAGTCTCAATAGACTTGATCTAACAACAGATTATCTCTAGAACATACTCCTTTATCAGTGTGGACAACTGAGAATACCTGTGTCTGGCATACTTGTTTAAGTAGGAGAATAAAAGGGTCTTATGTATTAGATTTGGGGTACAGATGGGGCTAATTTCTCATCAACTTGGGAACATTGATAGAGGAGGTGAGATGTGAACTGTGAATTAAAGAATGGCAGGAATATTTTGGAACAATAAAGGCAGGCTGCCAAGTAACCCCCAAATCGGAACCAGACTAAACGCCTGGTCTGGAGCTTGAATCCAGGTGGGTCCTAATTTCAGTGCTGGTACTGTGCTAGACACATTCCTCTAGGCTGCACACAAGAAACTTCTTTCTTAGAGCCCCACAAAAATCTTGCTGGAATCCATTAAGTGATTGTTTGAACCCTGGTGAACTTTTGGCTGAAGAAGAGAAGAAGCTCATGTTTGCAGCAGAAGGTTCATCTTGTCCTAGTACAAAAATGATTTTTAGCGTGAACCAAGACAGAGGTTTTCCATGGTCTGTCTATCGGCATTAACTTCTAAGCATTTTCACCCTGTCACATTTACCCACCGAAGCAGGGAAGATGTAAGTCACTGCCAGGGAGCAGAAGACTCAAGGTACAACTGCTCTCACAGCAGTAGGCAGCAGCCAGATCATATCCATTTACAAAGAAGGAAGACATTTCCTATGCAGGAGCCTGTGCAGCATTACCCTGTTTCCATTGCTAACAACCATGAAGACGGTGGAACTTCCATTTGATGTGCACAACTACTGTGTTATACTTATTTCCTGTTACAGAAAAAGGGATGGGGTATTTTTCAGATTTAATCTCTAAACAACAAAATTTTGGATCTTTAAAAGTTCTAAGAACCTTCTGTCAAATAGTTTTACTATATTTCAGAAAATATAAATTCTTCTCTCCATGTATATACACAGAGACAGAGATTATAAACTACACACCCTCAATAAAACCTACCTTTATATAGACCAAAGCCATGATAGAGTTATAAATATACAAGAAAAATGTGCCATGCATCTCCGAGAAATCCCCAATGGCTGTAAATGTTAGTAGTTCCATCCCATGGCCATGGCTAACCATTTTGATAAGGACAGCTAGGCTAGACCAGAAAGAGATAGACAGACAGAAGAACAAATGGACAGACTATGGGTGGAGCCCAGTTATCTTCTTCCAGGTCTATGAACACCTCAGGGCTGTCCTGCTCATGTTCCCTGAGGCCAGGTTTTTCTTTTTGATTCTATCACACAGTAAATATTTTTCTAAATAGTTGATGTTCCTGTCACTGATTCCTGTTCCTTCAATCATCCGTCCTCTTAAGACCAGCGTAAGCAGAACAAAATGTCTGTTGCTTGTAACCTAAAGAGTTCTAAAATAGAACAAATACATTTTGCCAGGAGGGGCATTTATTTTCCTACACTGGAGGTGAATGTATGGAAGGCAACTTTGTTAAGGAGTTCCCAATGTTTTGAAAACAAGAGAGAGAGAGAGATTAAACCAAGAATTAGTTTAAGGTTTTGAGAAATCAGAAAGTAAAAAGAAATAGAAGGGAAAACATGAAAACAAAACTGCCAAGGGCAATCAATAGCAAATCTATAATGTTCTGGAGTTGAAAAGCAGTAGGCTTTAAAAATGAAACAAGACAGGAATCAAGGGGAGGGAAAGATAATGTAAATAAGACACATCATTACAATAATAAGGTCAATTTTCCCTTTTGAAATAACCATGTTTTAAGGGTCAGAATTAAATTTTCAAATCTTAATATTTGAGTAGTTGCTCCTTACCCCATACATGCTCTTTTTAAAGCCTTTCATGTGCCTTCACATTGACTTAGAAGAACAAATTTTCTCAAGTGTTCCTTTCACCCAGGAGAATGGTCAGATGCTTTAGTACCTGGAGCTATTCCTCCGCTGCAGGATGATATCAAAGCAAAGAGAACTCCCCCCCTGACAACCAAGTTCCTCCTTGCTCCTCTTCCTGACAGTATTTGAAAAACCTGAACCCAGTAGGACCCCCAATTCTTGGTATCCAGCCAGAAATTCTTAGAGGCATAAGATTCAGGCAGGGTTACGTGGGAGGGAGCTGTGGTGCTGAGAGGCAGTATGATAAATTAAAAAGTACAGGCTCTGGGGGTCAGATGGATCTATATTCAAATCCTACCTCAGTTACAAGGTTAGAGCTGAGCAAGCTAATTAACCCTTTTGGTTGATGATGAAGTTCCTGTTTAAGTTTAAATGGTATGTAAAGTACACGCCACATGGTGTCTGGCATGGTTAGTACTCATACGTGAGGAACGCTATTTTATAATTCTAAGCATTACTGTAGTGGGTCTTCTTTATGCATTAACTATAAATCTTCCTGCACAACCACTGATGACTTATTTTAAAACTGACACCCCCCTCCTTCATCTTTCTCTCTCTTCCCTTCCCTAACCATGGAAAAAAAGCAAGATTAGTATTCATTGTCCACAAGAATAAAGAAGCTCTGAATCTGGAAATTGGAACAACAGCTCTCTCAAGGATACAAGTTAAACATTAATTTTATTTACTGATAATGATACTGGAAAAGCAGTCCTTGTATCCCTCCTTTTTAAAGTCCTCTGTTTCCCCAGGCAGTTGGAATCACTGGCTTAGAGGCTTTAGTCTGCTGCCTTTACTCATTTGCAAGCAAATCAATAAAACTTCTTTTTCTTTTTTCTCAACATCCTCTCCTTGTTATTGAATTGGCAATGGGGACAAGGACAAGGTATCATTGCCAAGAAAATGATGCTAGTTCTTCTGCCTTCCCTTTAGAAATAACTAACTTGCATTTCCTTTGGGGAAGCATCAGAATGCAAATACTGCAGGTCAGGTTATGCCATGGGTGAAGGAAGTTCCCAGGTGTGAGCACACTGCAAGGCAGCTACAGCTCTTACCTCTTGATAGCTGGTTTGGTGTGTAGACCAAATGTTCAGATCTGAGTATTGTTTTGTTTTGGGTACCAGGGATTGAACTCAGGGGCACTCAATCACTGAGCCACCCTCAGCCCTATTTTGTATTTTATTTAGAGACAGGGTCTCACTGAGTTGCTTAGTGTCTTGCTTTTGCTGAGGCTGGCTTTGAATTCACAATCCTCCTGTCTCAGCCTCCTGAGCGGCTAGGATTACAGATATGTCAATATGCCCAGCTAAGGTTTTTAAAGATATACTTTAACATTTGTTTGGAAATATTATACTCAAATACTTTTAACAAGTTCAAAACTTTATAAAACCTCACTATGCATGTCAATGGGCTCTATTTGGCTGAAGGGCTGCTAGTTTGCGACTTCTATTTTAACAGCATTAAAATCATCCAGGGATGAAAGTAAAATACCTATATTTTGAATTATAAACTAGTGGAATTCTATGAAAAAATGGGAGGGTTACCCTAAATAATCTTGACAAAATCATTCAACCAACTCTTTGCCTATGAAAAAATGTTTTAAACGAGCAGAAGAACATTTATCTGAATTTAAAAAAAAAAAAAAAAGTTTGTGCATGAGAAGACTGAGAAGACTCAGTGGTCTTCCAACCTGGCAGGATTCAACCCCTTGGCAATGCACACATATGCCTGTCCCAAGGCACTTCCTGTTTAAAAAAAAAAAAAAAAGACAGGTACCAGAAGACCTATATTTTGCCACTGAGTGGGGTTTTGTCTCCTTAATTAGCCAGATTACATCCTTTACTTCTGGTAAGTAAATCCTTATTACCACTATTTAAAAAAAAAAGGAAGGAAAGAAAAAATAAATAAAAAGCTTTTATCCTTAGTTCAGATCACATGAAAATGTAGAGTAGAAATGACTGCAGACATGATATGAGTTGCTCAATAAAAGACTGTTGCATTGATGGATGAACAAATTAATAACCCCATTAATCAACACTAAAGCTGACTTTTCAGGGGTTAAGAAGAGGCAGAAATGCTCCCCCACCATTAAATTATTGGGAACAGAAAGGGAGACAACAATCAAGTACAGTTGAAAACCTGAGAAAACTCAAATCAGAGACACGGCATCTGATAGAAAAAAAAGTTGGCTACGATCTACATGCTGTGGGGTCGGGCTCCAAATTCCTCAATAGGACACCCATAGCACAAGAGTTAATAACTAGAATCAACAAATGGGACTTACTCAAACTAAAAAGTTTTTTCTCAGCAAAAGAAACAATAAGAGAGGTAAATAGGGAGCCTACACCCTGGGAACAAATCTTTACTCCTCACACTTCAGATAGAGCCCTAATATCCAGAGTATACAAAGAACTCAAAAAATTAGACAATAAGAGAACAAATAACCCAATCAACAAATGGGCCAAGGACCTGAACAGACACTTCTCAGAGGAGGACATACAATTAATCAACAAGTACATGAAAAAATGCTCACCATCTCTAGCAGTCAGAGAAATGCAAATCAAAACCACCCTAAGATACCATCTCACTCCAGTAAGATTGGCAGCCATTAGGAAGTCAAACAACAACAAGTGCTGGCAAGGATGTGGGGAAAAGGGTACACTTGTACATTGCTGGTGGGACTGCAGATTGGTGCAGCCAATTTGGAAAGCAGTATGGAGATTTCTTGGAAAGCTGGGAATGGAACCACCATTTGACCCAGCTATTCCCCTTCTCAGTCTATTCCCTAAAGACCTAAAAAGAGCATGCTACAGGGACACTGCTACATCGATGTTTATAGCAGCACAATTCACAATAGCAAGACTGTGGAACCAACCTAGATGCCCTTCAATAGACGAATGGATTAAAAAAATGTGGCATTTATACACAATGGAGTATTACTCTGCATTAAAAAATGACAAAATCATAGAATTTACAGGGAAATGGATGGCATTAGAGCAGATTATGCTAAGTGAAGCTAGCCAATCCCTAAAAAACAAATGCCAAATGTCTTCTTTGATATAAGGAGAGTAACTAAGAACAGAGTAGGGACGAAGAGCATGAGAAGAAGATTAACATTAAACAGGGATGAGAGGTGGGAGGGAAAGGGAGAGAGAAGGGAAATTGCATGGAAATGGAAGGAGACCCTCAGGGTTATACAAAATTACATACAAGAGGAAGTGAGGGGAAAGGGAAAAATAATACAAGGGGGAGAAATGAATGACAGTAGAGGGGGTAGAGAGAGAAGAGGGGAGGGGAGGGGAGGGGAGGGGGGATAGTAGAGGATAGGAAAGGCAGCAGAATACAACAGACACTAGTATGGCAATATGTAAATCAATGGATGTGTAACTGATGTGATTCTGCAATCTGTATACGGGGTAAAAATGGGAGTTCGTAACCCACTTGAATCAAAGTGTGAAATATGATATATCAAGAACTATGTAATGTTTTGAACAACCAACAATAAAATTAAAGAAAAAAGAAAAGAAAAAAAAAAGAAAAGAAAACCTGAGAAAACAAAACACGGGGACAATGCCTTCATTTTCATGTGACGTTGCCCTTTCTTCCCAAGCTTCCCTCCCCACTGTATCTCTTCCTCTTCCCTGAAATGTCTGTTTCTTCCTTTAGACCAATTGTGATTCTGCTGCCCAAGAAACTAAACTGGTTTAGTGGAAGCACAATATATACAGTATTATATTTACTTAAGTTCAATAAGAAACTCAAGAGTACATGAGACCAGCCAGCCACCAGTCCCTGGCCACTGCGAAATGGGTTCAGCCTGCAGGTGCACTAAGTTTGCACTTGGCATTTCTGTGGGAATGGAAATGGTGAGCACTTTGTTTTTAGACTATTGCATTGCTATCAAGCTTTTCTACTTGAATTTTCTTTTATAATGCAACTATTTTTAAGTGAATGGAATGTTCCTGTGATAATTTGGCCACAAGAGAGGGAAATTCATTCAGGGACTGAAATGCACTTAGTAATGGAAAAAAGACTAATGAAAATGAATAAATGATCCAAATCAAAAGAAAATATTTTAAACCTTGTGTTTAAATGTTCTTAAAAACATGTATACAAAAATACATTTTCACTTAGTATACATTAAAGAACCCTGGACTTAGAGCCAGAAAACCAGGTTTTAAGTCTTCCTGGCTTTGTTTTGTCACTTGCTAATTGGGAGGCCTAGGGCAAGTCACATTCCTGCTTCAAAGTTCCATGTCTTGATCAATAAAATGAAGGGACTCTGCTGGTGATTTCCCCAAGATCCCTTTTGAGCCACTGTTCATGATTAGCTTTGCAGAGAGGTTCAAAATATCTCCCAAGGCCTCTAAATTTGTCTTGGCTTCCTTGTTCTATTAACCACAGAGATAATTTCTTACCATTCTCTCTAGATTTCTCAGATTCTTAAGTGTTTTCTTGGATCACAAGTAGTCAGCCTACAGTAAAAACACTTTGTTCTGTCTTGATTTGGGCTCCTCAGGGCATTCCAACCAGAGAGGCACTGGAGAGGACAGGTGGGGATTATTATACTAATTTTAGGTGCTTGGGTGGATTTTCTTGACTCTGGCAAAGAGCACTTTTTAGGATTGTTCCAGCGGAACCTCTGGCAGCCACAAATATGTGTGGGTAAAATAATGTTCATGGCTCAAAATCTGGATGGTACCTGATGTTTAAGTTTTATTAAGGATTTTGATAGCTGGATGCAGTGGTGCACACCTATAATCCCATGGCCTCAGGAGGCTGAGGCAGGAGGATAGCAAATTTGAGGTTAGCCTGGAAAACTTAGCACGACCTTGTCTCAAAATAAAGGAATGGGGATTTTGCTCAGTGGTAGAGCCACATCTCCAGTATGCAAAAAATAAAAAAAAAATTAAAAATTAAAAAAAATCCCTTTATGTCACTCAATATTTCCTTGGTAATATAACAACCAATGTATAATTATTAGTCAATTGCCTTTCATGGTTAATTTTTATTTTGATTTTAATTTTTAACATTTTTAAAGAAGTATCATAAGACACCCAATCTCAAAAAGTCTTTCTCAATTCTATTTTGTCTATTTTTAATTGAATTACTTTTTTTTTTTTGTATGCCAAGGATAAACTGTCAATGTTTCAAACTTCTCACATACTTAAGATTTGCACTTCAAATTTCTGGGAAGACTAGCATTTTATAGCCAAAAACTTGATAATGACGTTAAATTACAGAGAGAGTTGAACTAATTAAAATAAAAATGATGGAATAACATCAAGTTTAATCACGGAACATCCTTCAGGAACAAACGATTTCCAGATCCATTTTCTTACATACAGTGGGGAAAGAAACTATATCACAGGAATATCAATCAGAAATACTGATTGTTATTCATGGCCTTTGGAAGACTTGCATTTTGTACATTTATTCTCAGGAAGAATCTAGACATATTAAGCAAATGAGCAGTTATTGTGGTGGAGAAGATAGCTCTGGGCTATCTCCTAAGCCATAGTAAATAGGGAGTGAATGGCAGGAGCCCCCAAATTCTAAATTATTTCTAGCCCAGTTGATAGCAAAAACATTAAGCTCACATAAACAGACTTTGTTTCACAGCCAGAAGGAAATGAGAACAAGGCCCAAATATATTAAAAAGATTAAAAAAGACATTTAAAATGAATAATTTCTGTGCTGACTTAGGAAAAGCTTGGTCATCAAGGGACAAAAATAGCCAACTGAGAGATTTATTGACTTGTTGATCCATGTATGCATGCAATAGTCATATTGAGCAAGGCAATATAAAGAAACCAAAGATGAGTTGGCTGCGCTCTTTGCCAATGAGAAAGTTTCAATACAACTGGCTAGATGGCCATGAATTTATTTTAAGATAAAAGAGATAGGAGAAAAACAAGTGCCAAGAGGAGAGATGAATATTAGCTCCCCACGGAGTTTCACCGAAGGACTTACTTGAGTGTCTGAGGAAGAGAATTACCTTAGAGCAGGTAAGTAAACTGAATTGTGCTCTTCTTACAGTTTCTATAGGGTCCTGTGCTTAGAGTTATATTCCTAGTGTTTTAGCATAACATCATGACTAGATGCTCAGTAAATATTTTTTGAATGAATTAATTAATAGTATTTAATCTCTCTCTAAACCTCATCTTTCCCCTCTATAAAACTGTAATAATATCATTCCACATAGGTTCGTCTAAGGATTAAAGTAAAAAATATAAATAAAGTGCTTATATAGCAAAATGTCTGGCACATACGTGCTCAGTAAATATCAGTTCTTATCAACAGTAGATGTTTTTACCTCTATTTTTACAAATAAGAAAACTGAGGCTTAGGGTTGGGGCTGTAGCTCAGTGGTAGAATGCTTTCCTAGCATGTGTGAGGCACTGGGTTCGATTCTTAGCACCACATAAAAATAAACAAATAGAGGCATTCTGTTTATCTACAACTACAAAAAATTTAAAAAAGAAAACTGAAGCTTAAAGGACATTATGAATTAGTCCTTGATCACAGACAGTAAATTCAGAATGTAGACCTCAAACTCACATCTGGTTGAGTCTCAGACTTAAGCCCATACCACACACTGCTAATTATGAGTTGGAGCCTTATTACTATAAGATTACAAGATCCTTACAGATGGGATATCATGGCACTTACTTTTATATCCCCTATTCAACATAATTCAGGCCCACACAGCAGACCTATTTTAGAAATTAATTAAACCTGCTTGGGCCTCAAATATCTTATGGGTAATATACAAAATTAAAGTGCAAGATTTCAAATTCCTTTCACTTTCAAAACTGTCTCTCAGAAATCACTCAGTGAATGGAGTTAATTAATTTACAATATAGCTAAATGGATATGCTGCTTTGTTAAGAGTTCACTACCCTAGAGAAAAGACCTTCTCAAATTCAAACCCAGTTTCTTTAAAAAAAAAAAGTTTTCTAAAACCCACTACAAGGGAGAGGAAGATTAGAAGTTCATTGACTAGACAAAGGGGAATAAGAGGGAAGGGAAGGGAGATGGGAATAGAAAAGACAGTAGAATGAATGGGACATATCTTTCCTATCCTTATATATGAATACACAACCAATGTAACTCTACATCATATACAATCACAATAATGGGATCCTAATTGGAACAAGTTATACTTATTCTATGTATACATAATATGTCAAAATACACTCTACTGTCACGTATATCCAGAAAGAACAATTTTTTTAAATAAAAGGTATTCAACTTGTGTTTTGATATTACTGTCTATTCATTCAGCATACACTCTTTTTAAAAAATATGTTTTAGTTGTAGAGGAACACAATACCTTTATTTTATTTATTTATTTTTATGTCGTGCTGAGGATCAAACCCAGTGCCTCATAGATGCTAGGCAAGCGCTCTACTACTGAGCCACAACCCCAGCCCCTCAGTGTACACTCTTTTAATATCTGCTTTGTGCCAATTTACAAATCAATATTAATACACAGAACAGTATCAGAGAAATGACTTTTTGGAGCAAGGATGAATGAAAGGGGACATCTGATAGACTAATATGGATTAGTAGTCTCATTTAACTCCAAAGAGTGAGACCAAGTCATTTTCACAGCTAACAGTCTTTAGATTTAGTCCACAGATTTGAGTTACTATACCACATTTTAAAAATGTGCTTCTTGAATATAATTCATATATCATAAAATCCACCCATTAAAAGTATATTTCAATATAAAATTTTGAAACCATCACCAAAATTTATTTGGAATATTTTTATCACCCCCCCAAAAGAAAACCTTACACACTAGCAGTCACTCCCTATTAACTTCTAACTCCTAGCCCTGGGCAATTATTAATTTACTTTTTGTTTCCATAGACTTATCTATTCTGAACATTTTTTAATAAATGGAATGATAGACTATGTGATTGGTATTATTCGAATGTGTATCCCCAAATTCGCGTGTTGGAAAACTTAATCCCCAAATTCATATATTGTTGGTATTTGGCGGTAGTGTCTTTGGGAGGTAATTGGGATTAGATGAATTCATGAGGGTGGCTTCCCATGATGGTATTAGTGACTTCATAAGTAAAAAGGAGAAATCTGAGCTAGCATGTTTATTCTTTCTTGTCACATGATGGATGCCCTCTGCCATGTTATGATGCCCGCAAGATGGCCCTCACCAGAAGCTGGGTAGATGCCAACATCATGCTCTTGGGCTTCCTGGTGTCCAGAATCACAAGCTAAATAAACCTCTATTCTTATGAATTACCCAATCTCAGACATTTAGTTATAGCAACAAAAACAGACCAAGACAGTGGCCTTTTGTTACTAGCTTCTTTCACTTAGCATGTTTGAAGTTTCATCACTAGAAGAAACCTCGTGTACTTCATTCCTTTTTATGGAGAAATAATATTTCTTTGTTGTCCAAGCCACATTTTATTTGTCCATTCATCAGTTGATAGATATTTGGGTTGTTTCCATTTTATTTATTTTTTTTGCTATTATGACTATTGCTGTTATAAATATTTGAGTACAAGTTTTTTTTTTTTTTTTTTTTTAACACGATTTCATTCTCTTGGGTACATACCTAAGAGTACCATTTCTGGGTCATAGGGTAACTATATGCAACCTTTTATGGAACTATCAGACTGCTTCCCAAAGCAGCTGTATCAGTCTGCACCACATTTTTCAAGAGTCATCCACACTGCCCCCATCAAAGTCTATTTGGGGTGAAAGTTGCATTAATTCTCATGAAATCCTCTCAGTAATAAGATGACTCTCCAAATTTAGAAATAGTAAATGAGGGGGAAATCTGAAAATTTTCCTTTAGCTATCATTGCTACAGAAAGTTAAGGGTATAATGGGTAGGGGTTCAGTCCTTTTCATTGTTATGTACATAGTACCCTAGTACATAGTCTGGTGACAAATACTAAGACCCAAGTATTTTTTAAAATGAATAAAAAGTCACTATGTAGTAAATGATTAACTTAAAGAATGATCTGGCCTTTGTCCTCGGCCCTTGAGAGGTAATCTCTAAGCCTTTGTCATATTGTGATCAATAAGAATGTCTTTGTCAGGGCCTTTGACCATGCCAAATAGTCTTATTCTAACAAAGTGATTTGTGGTGGGAGTTTTGGGCCAAATGCCACAGTGTGACCTCTGGATGTGCTAGAGACTAAGGTCAATCACGTAGGTGATCCACTATGTCTTTGTGACCAAACATCAATAAAAACTCTGGACACCAATACTTGGGTGAGTTTCCCTGGTTGGCAATACCCCATGCATATTTTCATACATTGTAACTGGGATAAGTATTATGCAACAGCTGTCCTAGGAGAGGACAACTGGGAGCAGAACTCTTCTGGTTCCTTGCCTAAGCACCTCTTCCTTGGAGTGTGATCAATATCTTTTGATTGATTAATATGAATATAATATAACAGCTTACTATGAATTTCATCAATCTTTGGAATTATCAAACCTCAAGAAGGTTTTAGGTACCCTAAAAATTGAAGTTTGTGTCAGAAGTGAGAAACTACCAAGCTTGTAGTTGGTACTAAGAAACTACCAAGCTTGTAGTTGGTACTGTTGTCAATTCTTAAAGGTGATTAGATAATATTGAGTATATTCAGTGTTTCTAAAAACAAGTGGCTCAAATAACTGTAAATGAAATAAAGCATTATGGGATGAACCAAGAAAGTTGTTAGATCTTAGTAAGAGCATTAATTAAAATGAATATATTATTCTTGAACCATTTTTCCCTACCTAAGATATAGACTCATACTTCTGTTAGCAAAGAGATATGCTTACTGATACTGTGCTTTATATTATCTTTTCCTGGAGAAAAGAGTGTCATATAAACAGAAGTAATAGGATTTTATTGTAGCTTTGCCTCTTTCTAGTTTTAAGACCTTCTATGAGCCTCGGTCTCCTCATTTATAAAATGGAAGTAAAGATATACAGAATTGGCCCCAGAACTCCAAGGTTTTATGTGTGAATATCCTCTATGAACTATACAGCATTAAAAATTATAAAGTTTGAAATATTTTTAGAAACTAGATTGCTCTGCTTTGTTTACTTTATTGAATCTTTTTTGAAAACAAAATGATTTTGTTTTTCTCAGCTTATGGTACATTTGAAAGAAAAATTAAATAGATATCTTTTTAAAAATTAAAAAAAGTTTCTCTTTGGAAGCCATAGAAATTCTCCCACTTCGCAAACTGAATATGAAGTGTGAAGAAATTTGTGATACAGCAGAGGAATTCTTTTCATGAATAGTGCTGATATCTGAATATACAAAAGACATCTGAGGAGAGAGGAAGGAATTTTATGTGATGAATGAATCTCTATGGAATGCCACTTTGTATATCCATTAGTTTTTCAAATAGAGAAGATCCTCTAGGATCTTCAAAACATTCTACACCATTTGAACTTTAGTTTTTCATAAAAGAAACAAACATTTAAGTTGACCTGTTACCTAACTGTACATGGTCATAGGAAAGACTAACCCAGCACACTTTTAATCAAACATAATTAGACCAGTGATTATATAAACTTAGTGGAAACAAACTTTTCAATTAAGAAGACAGAGTTAAGAAGGAAGAATAAAGAATATAAATTTACTGAATATCATACAGCAGATGTTACACTGTATATACATTATGTTCTCATTCTCTCTCATTGCCATAAATCAATATCTGGTCTCTCTCCTGTGCTCTACATCCCAATGAACAGTAGCAACATACTTTGCACAAAGTAAAAACCTTGGCATCATCTTCAACTCTCAATTCTTTCTCTTTTCTGTATTTCCCAATCACCAAGACTCTGGATTTTTCCTCATGATCTGTTCTCAAAATCATTCCTTTTCTCTTTATCATACTTCCAATTTACCTTCCATCCAATCCATTGCCCTCATTGCAGATAGGGTACCCTTCCTAAAATATACATCTTACCTTATCTTTTGTCTGTTTAATTATTTCAGTGGTACCATTTGGCTCCCAATGCAACAAAACTCTAGTCTTCCTATTATAAGTTATATTCATAATATAATATAAATTACATATGCTTCTATGACATCGGCCCTGACAACCTCATTAACCCTCCATCTCTTTACTTTCTGCAATTCTAGGCACTAGTTTTGGACTTTTCGGTCATCTCTTTCTCTGAGCATTCTCTGAACCCATGTCTCAGTAAAAGATCTCTCTCTATTTACCTCAATTTATACTTCTCTCACTGTGGCTCCTACATAGTATTCAAATACAGATATATTTGTATATATGTGCATGGTGTGTGTGTGTGTGTGTGTGTGTGTGTGTGTGTGTTACTGGGATTGAACCCAGGGGCACTTAACCCACTGAGCCACATCCTTATCCCTTTTATTTAATTATTTTTTAAAATTTTGAAACAGGNATATAAAGGAGGTGCTACTAAAACAAATATCTAAAGATATGAAAGTAGCTTTAGAGAGCTGGCTAATAGGTAGAAAATGGAAGAATTTGAAGTGCTTCATAGAAAAAAAATTAATTGAAGAGACTATTGGTATAAATCCAGATGTTGTTCGAATCTTTGCTGCTATATAACAAAATACGTGAGACTGAGTAATTTATAAATAACAGAAATTTATTCCCTCACAGTCCAAGGTCAAAGCACTAGAATCTGGTTAGGACCTTTTTACTACGCTATTTTATGGCAGAATGTGGGAGAATGGGGCTGAGGGAGAGAGGGGAAGAGAGAGAGACTGAGACAGACACAGGGGTTGGGGAAGACACCCTTCTTCCACCTTTTCTGTTCCATACAGCCCCAGCTGATCAGACAAAGTGAGAACAGACGTCCTCCACTCTGTCCACCAACTCACATAAGAATCTCTGAAAATTCCCTCGCATACTCACCCAAAAGCAATGCTTCACCAAACATTTGGGCATCCCTTAATTTAGTCAAGTTGACACATAAAATTAACCATCACAGATATTAAAGACAATTTTGGTGAGACATTAGAAGGAAATAATGAACCATGTTATTGGACATTAGAGGAGAGGTGGTCCCTTTTTGTAAAATGACAAAAAGGGAGAATTTGGCTCCATATGTTCCACCATTGAGTGGAAAGTAGAATGTATAGCAATAAACTTGGATATTTACCTGAATAGATTTCCAAACAAAATGTAGAGTGCACAGCCTGATTTCTCCTTGTTATAGTAAAATGTGTAGGAAATGTATAGCAAATGTATAGGAAAGAGATAAATTGAGGAATGAACTGTAAGCAAAATAAAAAAAAAATCCCAACACTAAGTTGTTTCAAAAATATTCAACTTAATCCAGATAGTGTGCTCTGGCTTTTTTTTTTTTTTTTCCCGCTAAGAAAATTACTTATGTGACTCATGGATCCCAATCAACCATCTATCTCAGCAGGAGACATGAATAGAGATAATTATTCAGGAAAGATCTGTAGAGGACTCTTTTGTCTAATAACTTGGACCCTGGTGAATAGCATGATAGACTGACATGATATCTGAGGCTTTTATACAAGAGAAAAGCTTCCAGCTTGGATTAAATGGATAGAGACAGGACAAAAATGAAAGGAGAATGACTCTGAGGGTAGAGGCCTGGGCTTCCTTTCAGGCTGAGAGGGCAGGGCTGCCTTCCTGGCAGGCACAGGGGACAGAGTATCCAGCCACGAGAATTATTCTCAGGCCTTGATATCCAATGGAATGTGCCTGACTAGGTTTGTGGTATACTTGGGACCTAGGATCTCTTTTTCCTTCCTATTTCTCCCTTCTGGAATGTTTCCTATGCCTGTCTCATCAATGTATTTTGGAAGCTGAGAGCTTGTTTTCTAGTTTCACAGGTCCACAAATGGGGAGGAATGGTGTACCAAGAGGACCACACCCAAGTCTTACCAGTAACTAGTTCAGATGATGAAACTTTGAACTTTTGGAGTTGATGATATTTAGATGGTATTTTTGGACTAGAGTTGATGCTGGAATGAATTAAGAACTTGCAGGGTGTGTGTGTTAGAGTCAGGTGAATATTTTGCATTTGAGAAGGACATGAATTTTGGGGACAAAAGGGCAGGTTATGAGTTGAATTTTGTCCTTCCTCCTCCCCAAAAGATAGGATAAAGTCTAAAACTCTGATACTTCTGAGTATGATATTATTTGGAAATAGAGTCTTACAGATGTAATGATGCTTTACAGATGTAATAAAGCTTCATATGTCTCCTAAATTGGGTCCTAATCCAATTCTATCTGTTGAACTTAAAGGAGAAGGGGAAGACACATGGCCAAGAAGCCCACACAGTCAGGGACCGAAGTCAAGGAAGCCAACGAACTCCATGGATCAGGGGCCAGTAACAGACCGTAGGAAGAGACAAGCAGAGATCCCACCCAGAACTCAGAGGATGTATGGCCTGGTGATACTTGGATTTTGGACTTTGTCAGAACTGTGAGAGAACAAATTTCTGTTGTCTTAAGTCACCCAGGAAAGAAAGCTACCATGTAAAGAAATTTGGGCTTTATTTGACCTTGAAGGTAAAAGAATGCCCTCCTTGAAATGATTTGAGCAGATGAAAAAAAAAATCCAAAAAAGAAGTCAAGAAGTCAAATCTACACTTTAGAAAGAGAACCCCATTAAAGTGAGAAAAATATAGTATAGCAACTACAGTATACTTTCCTGTATATATGTCATATCTCCTCTTGGAGTATAAATTCTGTGGCAGCAGGGACTATGTTTTATTTTTTCTGTCCCTTTGTGTATTTCCAATATATAGGATACCATTAATTCCTAAGTAAAAATTGGTTAAATGGATAAATAAAAATCCAAGTGATTGAACTTTTCATGATAAGCTTGCAAACATACCACCCCTGAAGGAAAAGAGCTTATTCAACTTTGAATCCTCAATACAAAATATATAGCAGATTGCTAAAAGACCAAAAAAATCAAGATTCAGAAAGTAAGTGAATTCACTGAGTAGTTACTTTTATCTTTAATGTATCATGTAGAGGGGAGAAAAAGAGACTATGCATGAAATATTTTAAACAGCACAATACTTCCACGTGGAATGAGATTATGAAACACAGAAGAAAAAACAGCCAACTCCTTGTTTCTGACATCATCACCTCTGGAATAACTGGTGGACATTTGATACTAGTGACTCAGGTCACAGACAGAAATGGAGAAATAATCATGCCATTCCATTCATTTCAAACTACTCACCACAGGAATTATTAAAAATGGAAAAGAACTTCTTTGTTGAGAGTATGGTTCATTTTAATGTTGCCAGAGTAAAGTATAGACATCAAAACTCCTTGACCTCAGTTATTGCTTATTTCTTTACTGCATTATCCATTTAGGAACAATATTATATAAGGCATTACTTAAAAGGAGTTCTCTTTTCCTCTTTTGAAATGTTTTATTTTCTGAAATAGCAATAAGCAATATTATAAATATGCTGATTCATTATGAAAAGGCTCATTTATAATCACACTTTTGCTTTTGATACATATATATTAGGTATCAACTGATGGATTCCATTAATTATGAAAATAAAACAGACTTTTTCTTTATTTGTTTTTGAAAATAACCCCAACATTATTTTTAAAGGCAGCACATGTTCTATCTGTAAATTTATGCCGCTCTTTAAAAAAAAATATTTATAACAAAAACCAGCTTTGTGCTTTACAACAAATATAAATGGGGTGATTTGTATAATGAAAATAAATGAATAACAGCAGTACTAATAGAGCTGATCCTATTTGTGATGGCTCATTAACTTCATACAGGATGTAATTTACTGCCTTGGATCAGGAGTTGATAATGTTACAATCTGGAGCTATTAGCTAAAAATGGTTGCAATAGGAAGTTAATAGGTTTGTTCATTCATTGGGAAGTCAGTATCCCTTTTTATATGCATCCCCATACTAAGCCACACACTCAAAAAGGGCACAAGGAGGAAAAAGACAAGGACAAGACATAACTTGAGTACTATTAATATGAATAGTTAGCTGGGCACAGTGGTGCATGCCTGTAATTCCAGTGGCTTGGGAGGCTGAGGCTTGAGGATCTTGAGTTCAAAGTAAGCTTCAGCAAAAGCAAAGTACTAACAACTCAATGAGACCCTGTCTTTAAGTAAAATACAAATCAGAGCTGGAGATGTGGTTCAGTAGTCGAGTGCCCCTGCCCCTGAGTTCAATCCCTGGTACCCAAAAAAAAAAAAAAAAAAGAAAGAAAGAAAGAAAGAAAAACGAATACATGAATAGCTAATATTTAAGAAGCTCATTGTAAGTACTTTCAATGTATTTGAGTACTTAATTATGACAGCAATCTATCAGGTACTTATGATTTCTCTCCTTATTGTGTAAGTAAGGGAATGAGTTTAAAAATTTGCTCCAATACACCAATGAGTGATGGAGCTTTTTTTCCAATTTAGGGGGAATAATTTCAGTACCTGTCTCCTTAATTATTTATACTACGACAACTGCTTCTTATTTATTTTTTTATTTGTTTTAATTAGTTACACATGACAGTACAATGATCTTGACATATCATACATTTGAATCAGATGGGGTATAATTTCTCATTTTTCAGAGTGTACAGGTTGCAGAATCACATTGGTCATGCAGTCATGTATATACATACAGCAATAATAATGTCTATTTTATTCTGCTGTCCTTCCTTTCCCCCCTTCCCCTCCCCTCCCTTCCCCTCCCATCACTTCTCTCTACCCAATCTAATGTGACACACTTCTTTTTTTCCCCCTCACATCGTCATACATGTATTCTGACTTATCTCCAACTTCATCAAGTTTAGAATGATAAGCAAGTAAAAATCCCAGTGTTTCTCAGTGTAAAATGTAAGGTGAGAAGAGACACCAACACAATGAGCCCATGGATGATTGCTAGATTGTAAGAGGAAGAGAGGGAAAGGGGAGACTGTGGTTTGAAAAGGTATAATCACTAAACCTAGGGTTTTCAAGTTAATGACATAATTAATGACATAATTAAACATAGACAAAATCTTAACTTGTGGGATATGCTGAAGAAAAAAAGTTGGGAGCATATTTTTAAAATGTTGATAAACATTGCCACTCCCTGACTTCTAGTCTGCCACTGGCTGGCCGGGCACTCCTGAGAAAATCGCACAACTGAGTGCAGCCATATTTCTCAGGGCTGGGCTAGATGATCCCAAAGGCAGTGCTTTCCAAAACCTGTCTGTAAAGCACTGTTGGGGACAACATGTGTGTCCTGGAGAAAAAGGAAAGTACAGAGTAGTAACTTTCTCATAAGGCAAACTATATCCAATTCAAAGGAGTGTTCTTTAGTCTGAAATTAGGGTCTTATTACCTTCTTGTTATTAACATTTTAACATTTCAATTGTAAAATAATGACAGTGAAATAGATAGTAAATGATCTCTTTCCATTTGTGTGTGTGTTGTTGGGGGGAGGTTCTGGGGGCCAAGCCTAGGACTTTGTGCATACTAGGAAAGTGTCCTATTACTGAACTATATTTCTGCCCTGTATTTTTTTTTTTATTGTCTTTACCTAACCTGTTAAGAAGTTGGCTATTTTATCTTAATTATAGACTTTTTTAAAAAAATTGTTGTTTGAAACATATGATAGACTACACAAGGAATCACTATTCTATTTTCAAACTCAAAATTTTCAGAATCTTCTACATTTCCACACCTCTTTATAATTTGTTAAACATTTTCACATTAATTATATCACTTGGAGCTCTATGATCTGTGAAACAATCTTGTGTTCCACAGATTTGAAAAAATACAGGGTTTAAGGTGATTAGGCAACTTCACCAAGATTATATGGTTTGTTTAAGAGCCAGATTCCACCTCATGTTTTTTTTACTTTGAATCCTACCTACTTTCCATCTAAAAGTGGTTCATGAATTGGACCTTACAATAGAATCATAGTGGTTTTTTGTTTGTTTGTTTTTTGGTGGTGTTGGGGATTGAATCCAGGATCTTGTACATGCATGACAAGTACTCTAACAACTGAGGCATATCCCCAGCCCCTACTATAAGTGTTTTAATATACACAGAACTAATAAGTTTGAATGTATGGAGGATGGGGTCTAAGAGTTTTGTCTTTTAAGAACTCTCTGGGTGATTCTGCTCTATAGGCAAATTTGGGTACCATTATCAAATGGTACTTTCCTCTGTCTACCTGGGCTCACAAGAAAGAAGAGGGGTTTAGAGATAGACAGAATTGGATATCCCTGAGCAAGTCACATGATCACCTGAGCCTCAATTTCTGCATCTGTGAAATAAGGACTGTGATATCTAACATGTAGATTATAAATATTTTGAAAAATAATATGTAGTACCTAAATCTGTTAGTCACTCAAAAAAGGAAGCTATCATCATTACTACTGCTACTATGGAAATACTACCTAGAATGATGCCCTATTATTACTAAGAAATAGGTACAAATTATAAATAGCAATGATTCTAGAATTTTTCTTAAATTTATAGCAAATACAGGTTAACAATTTACTTGTGATGGTCTCATTTTTTTCCTTTGTGAAATATCTACATCTGTTAATTGCTGGGGTATCTTTGGCTCTAAGAAGCCTGGGACTACATGGTTCTATTGAACAGTTGAAGAAGGAAGTTTTGAGGAAGTAGCTTTAGAAGATTATTAAATAAATATAATTGAAATAAATTTATACTTATGAATGACAACTCTATAGCTATGCTGTCATTTTCTGTCAAGGCAAGACTATGTCTAAATCCAAATATTTGCTTCTTTACAGTTTATAATTTGTATGTATCTGGGATTAAAAGTATTTGAAACAGCTTACAACAAATTACAATAAGACAACAATAAAGCCAGAGGAAAAAGCTAAGAATCATTAATAAATGGGGCAGAAAAAGAAGATAAAGGATAATGGGGTTGGGGAAATGCTCTTTTTATTTTTTCCAGGAAACTGGAAGAATTGGTTTATAAAAACTGCACTGTTGAGTAGACATTAAGATTCCCGAACTTTGGGCAAAGGAGAAGGGGGAGGGGAGGGGGCATGGGGGCAGGAAAGATGGTGAAATGAGATGGGCATCATTATCCTAGGAACATGTATGACTTCATATATGGTGTGACACTTCATCATGTATAACCAGAGACATGAAAATTTGTGCTGCACTTGTGTATAATGAATCAAAATGCATTCTGCTGTCATATATACCTAATTAGAATAAATAAATAAATAAGTAATTTTTTAAAAAAGATTCCTGTGTTTCTAAAAAGATGAAAATAAGGTTTTCTCCTTAATGTTTCTTACCTAAGACTGAAAGCACTAATCACTAATAAAGAGAAGCAACCTAAATGAAATATTAGTCTATGAGTAGACTGGAATTTATCCATTTAAACATTTTTTCCAGTAGCTACTATGAGTGCTCTAATTTTTTTAAATTAACTTCACTCATCATTCTGAAGTATCACTGTATTTACATATTCCATCTTTACCCTTCTATCATCTTGTTATCCTCTATGTTTTAACTCATTTTAGAAAATTCTGGTAGGATTTGATAAGAAACTATAGACTGTGGTGCTCAGGGTAGAAAGGATCCCAAATAATACCTCTATAAATTCATATTAAGTTATATATTTTTGATGCCTTGAGTACCCTCTGACCTAGTTACAATCAAACTGAAAGCTTCAATTTTAGACTAAGTTTCCTTTCTATTCCTGCTGTCATTGTCCTGGGCCAGGCTGTAGCCTCACCTAGACTGCTACAAGCATCTCTGTTTTAATGGGTCTCCTTGCCCCTTCCTAATTCTGGGTTCATGTAATTTTGGCTATAGCCTTCTTTGTAAAGTGGTTGTATCTTTATACCACTAACACTCTTCCTTGGCCTTCCACTGTTAACCATAGTCCTTCTACCACTTAATCCTCCATGATTATCTCCCAAACTACCACACTTAGTGTGGTCTGTAGCCAAATTAAACTACCTGTTAGTGTTCAAATGCAGCTTGAGTTTTTCCATCACCTTACCATTCTATTGCATCTTACAAGACAAATAAATGAAGAAAATAAATATCCAGGGATAATTTCTATGTATAAGTCACAATTCTTTTTGATTATAGTATAATATACATTTGCGCTCAAATCTAACCAGTTACTACATTAAGAATCTAAGTTAAAGAGGCATCTTTATATGTAATCCAAAGTCTAGCACTATCACCTCATATTTACTGTATATAAATTTTTTTCTTTAGCTGCTGAGAAAGGATTTTCTTTCAGTTGCCAAGGCACACAAGGCCAGCTGGCAGGAGTAGTCCAGGAAAAAAAAACAAAAAAAACATGCCACATTGAGTTCCCATGCAACAGAAACAAATGAAACCTAATTTGCTGATCTGTCTTGTTTATTTTGGTTCATTCGACAATGTAATATAACAGAAACAACACTGAACTGGGTATTAGAAGACCCAAAATTTCATCCTATTTCTGCCATTGACCAACCATATAACTTTCAGAATATCATGCAAATTTCTCATCTTTGCTTTTTTTTTCACTTACAAAATGAAAATCTTCCTTGCTTTACTCAAAGAGTCCGTACACATAGCAATTATTATTCTTTTATTTGCCATTCCCTAAAATGTAGTCTTTTTCTATATCTATGTGCTTTACAATTCTATCCTGTGGTGAAGCCTTTGCAGATGCCATAAGTCCATGTTAATCTCACTGAGGGTCCTAGAAGAGGATTCCTATAAATAATCACAGATAATTTTACAAATATTTGTAAAATATCACAAATGATATTATTCAAATATATTTTAAGGGGTTGATTAGATGATCTCTGAAACCCTTGCTAGTTTAAGAGTAGTAAATTTCTATATTCAAATTTATACTTGAAATTCAACCATTTTGTATATAAAGAAAACTTCAGATATGTGTACATCATCTCTATTCTCATATCTTGGAAATTTTTGGACATGCCAATTTCCCTGTCTCCCAATTTTAACCCTTACAAAGTCTTAGTATACCTGTTATCTTCTTATATATGTAACAACTTGCCTGACATCTCACATCTCTTGTAGTAATTTGTACTAGTTTTTTGTTTTTTACATCAGAATATAGATTTAAGTTTTAAGAAACATAAGAATTTACACGCTGTGGTTGTGGCTCAGCGGTAGAGCGCTCACCTAGCACATGTGGGGCGTTGGGTTCGATCCTCAGCACCACAAAAAAATAAAATAAAGGTATTGTGTCCAACTTCAATGAAAACAAAATATTTTTTTAAAATGAATTTAAAACAAATTACTGAAACATATTTTATGTTTTTCTTATATTGCTAGTTGTAATATTACAGATTCTGAAAAGAAATTTTTAATTAATATCATCTTGGGAAAGGCAAATATTCTTTAAAATGTCTACTTTGTTAAAATATAAAAGTATATGATAGCACACAGAAAAATTGCTTGCTCCAAAAACTAGATGTGTCATCACAATCTAAAAGGTGGACCTTAAAATAAAGATGGTGAGTACATGCAAACTTACTAACCCTTTGCCACCTCACTCTCTAGTCAGAGTAGAGACTGATAAATTGATACCAGGAAACAGAAATCCTTGATATCCTGGGGCTTTTTAAATTATTTTTTTTTTCAGTTGTAGATGGACACGATATCTTTAATTTATGTATGTATGTATGTATGTATGTATGTATGTATTTATTTATATGTGGTGCTGAGTATCAAACCCAGTGCACACACATTCAAGGCAAGTGCTCTACCACGGAGCTACAAGCCCAGCCCTCCTTGATATCCTGTTTTAAAGAGTAACCTGGCTGAAATTCAACCTAGCTGACACTGCCATGCCTTTCCCTACTGTTTGGATTTTTAATATAATCGGAGTTATAGTGAAGAAGCTACAGGTCCTCCTACACTTTGAGTTTTTAGAGGCACTCTCACCTGAGCTATTCTGCAGATCTAGGTAAATCAAAGACGATGCTTCTGAATACACACACACACACACACACACACACACAACAACAACAACTTTGGGGATAACCAAGCTGAGGTAATTTCAAAGTCTAGTACATAAATGATACAAGATAATCTGCCATATTCAAATGACACTCAGGAAAGAAAGAAAAACCCTCTCTAGTCTACTTTTCCTTAATACAAAATACAACACTTGAACTTTTAGATAAATTAAAACTCTATATTCTGAAGAGAGATTTATAAACTCTAGAGAGTAATATTAAATGATTCAGATAGTGGCACCATGCAAGAACAAAGTCACTAGAACACTTTACACAGATTAAATGGAAAGAATTCAGCACTTACCTGGCATAAACCACTGATGCACATATCCAGTGATTCGGTATAGCAACGAGTTCCATCTAACACCTTTGGTGCTAGTTCAACAACCAGGGTTGTTCCCTTGGCTTGACACTTTAGTGAACAGGGGTTGTCAGGGTCATTAGACACAGGAAGCCATTCATAAAACTGGCCATGGTGCTTGACATCATTATGAGCAGAGCATTGCTGAGCTCGGAAATCTCCTGCTTCGGGTGGGCAGTCCTGGAGAAGAAGAGGAGGGGGAGCAGAAAGTTAAGGGGATGGCCCCAAACAGAAAAGTGGAACAGCTATGTGGTTGGTGGAAGTTGTAGTAAACAAAGCAAAAGCTTTGTCATTACACATGGACTCTCCCATACCAGGTTATGAGATTATTTGACCTTCAAAGTAAAGAAAGCTGAGAAAACAATCTCCTGGAAATATATTTTCTAATTAAAGTTAAATTAGAAAGTAACCAGTTTGAGATAGATATTTTAGTTGATATTTGTTGGGAAAGTAACCATCTTGAAATGCATTTTCTGACAAATGTCCACTGGTCCATGAATACTTCCACATCGATAGCATTTCTATTTCCTTGTAACTTAAGTGGAACCTGGAATTAGCTGAAAGCATCTTTGTCTCCTTTGGTCCAGCCACTGGAAGTTAGGATGATTCTTTATTGTAATAACTAGCAGAAAAAATTTACAATAATTTCATTCAAAAAACTTCGGGGTATTGCTTGGCATTTTTTTTTCTAGAATTAAAGGTACATAGTATCTAGAATGAATCTCGGGGAACTCAAGAGAGATGGTAATTTATATATGAATTGCTTTAGGTTCAGGCAGTATGGCGGAGGGGAAAGGGCATGGACTTCCTCTTCAGATGGGTGTGTGGCAGCAATACTGTGGGTCTCCCTGACTTGTAGTATTATTAACTCATGCTCAGAGCAGAGTTAATAATACTACTCAGCTCTTAGGGTCACTGTGAGAGGCTCATGAGTTATTCTGGCCAATTACTTGCTTGTAGAAGCTACCTAGTAAATGGTAGTAAGTCCTGTGATTATTTAATGAAGCCACAGGTAAGAGTTGAAGAAATAAGAGATTCTCTCAATTTAAATTTTAAAAGATATTGGCAGGGATCAATGGAAAATAAGACTCTCCTAAATGTATATTTCAGAGAGGGTAATTGAAAATGTGAAACCATGAGTAACAATGGCTATTATTTAATAAATGATAAAACACAGTGAAAGCAGATAAGATTTTGCCTTAAAAAAGGCAAATACCGTATCTTCTTTGGAAAGGTTTTTTGACAAGTATATTTCATTCTATATGTCTCCAGAATTATTCTTACTGTAAAGATTTTAGACTATCCAGGCACAGAGAGGCTTCTTGGATAACTTGTTCTAAAGGATTTGTATGTGGCCTTTCATAGTTCTCAGTTACTACATTATAATTTTGAGAGTTCTTAAGAGAACTTTCTTTTTCTGCAAATCTCTTTACATTCCTATAAGCATTCAGAGAACAACATTGTTCTTTATTTTATAAAATGGAATTTTTGACTCTTCCCAAACTTATCAAGTAACACATAAGGCTCTGATATTCTGGGGAGCATAAAGTCTTTCTAGGCAAGAATAGATAGGAGATAAACAATTAGATACTTATTTAGAATGAACATGAAATCACTCAAAATACAATATAAAACCTCAAAGACATTTTACTGTTAGTGTTGTATGTGTTCTCAGGGTGAATAAAACATAGTTGTAAAGGGAAAGAACAATTTAAACAACAAAGGTGTAGATACATAGGTACTCAATAGGCTTAAGTGATTTTAAATACTAGCTGAAAAAAATTTCATTTGAATTCACTGCTCATTAATTTCTTAAATGATAGAGTAAATTTTCTAAAGACCCAGAAACAAATAAATAGTACATGTGCACATATTATACAAGATATTTACTTGTTTATTGTGAAAAAATCAAACAAAAAACAAAACCCTGAAAACTAAGCTATGAATCACAAAACAGGGAAATTGTACCAAACCATGACAGACAGCACAAACTAAATTTAGTGTTTGATACCAGCTCATTTCAGACCATATGTCCCGACATAAGAGCACAAACTTGAATTAACATGAACTCTTTGTGGATTCACGTTCCAAAAAAAACCAAAAAACAAAAAACTACAACTTGCTTATTTAAATTCTACCAATATCTTCTTAGACTTCACTTATTAACTTCTCCCTAAAACAACCCTATTACTAGCCACAGCTCCAAACTATGAACATATACTTCCCTAAATCCCCCCATTTGAGACAATAACAGAGTCTAAAATGCTGCCTACCTTTTGCTGAGCAGGATTAATAAACCTAGCTTTACCCAGTTCACAAGTTTCCCTGGTTGGTCAGTGCATGAGAACTTCCACAGTTAAACTGATAATTTACTTAATAATGTTTAAGTCAAGTGTTTTCTTGTGCATAATACCTGTCATCCTAGGAGTCACTCAATTACCGTGTAAAAGAAATACTGAAGTGCACTCATAAACATTGAAGAAATTGTTTGAAATAGTCCCAAATACCTTTCATAATTACCTTTGCTTCTTTTTTTTTTTCTATAAATACAAGTGAACCAGCTAGAAAGGAATTCCAGGGTCAGGCTGAATCACTTTTGCCTTAAAGTAAGAAGGGTAAGATATAATTAAGTGATGTCTTAGTATGAGCTATAGGTAATTTTCTGCATTTTTACAATTCCAAGAAAAGAGTATGAACTGCATTTTTAAATTGATGTTACTACCTTATCTTATTACACACAAAATCTTAGACTCCTTTGAGTTCCTCCTATTCAACAAAAGGTGTCGATTCATCCTACTTTCCTAAAACAAGACTCAAAGGCAGTCAAAGGTAAAACTATTAAAAAAAAAAAGTGAAAATATTAAGATCTTTGTTCTCTTTTCTGTGACCAAATCAGTAAATATATTTAGACATATAGAGAATCAGCTTGCAGAGAGATGTTCCTATTTGCAATTAACTTGCTCATAATGTTAAGAAGAATACCTATTATAGGTTTTATGATTTTTCATAAATAGAAAATCTCTCTGAGAATATTAATGCTCAAGAACACTATTACTCACGTTTATCACTACTGTGTCTCCTTCTGCTCATATATTTATAGGGGTGGGGATATATAGTTTGCTAAATTTTAAATGCACTTGAAACCTGGAGTTCAGAGTTAAAACCTGAACCTGAACCTTTATAATGAGTTTATTTATACTCTACAAAATGCAACTTCCTGTTTTAAGGAAAGGACTTAAGAGGACTTATAAAACAGGTTCAGAAAGCTTCTTGGACATTAAATAGCTCTTACAAAATAACATTTTGATGATTTAAGTGTAAATGAATCAGAAACATATGAATTAAATTTCCCTTGAAATACACGTGCTTAAAAATTAAGGGAAGAAGGATTTGGCAAAACATTCTTTGTTTGAGTCCAAAACTTCTCAAGTATAGTTCAAGACATTTATTGAATCCCTAATAATCTGAGATCTTCCGGGTGTAGGAATGGAAACACAAGAAAAGTCATTGTAGCCTCTAGTCCCACAAATATCCTAATAAATATAACAACAACAACAGAATATCTCCTATTTGTACAGAAACTTACCTTCTAAGAAGTTTTTAGATTTTAATTATAATTTGGTCCATTAAACCAGCATACTCCCTGAGCCTTCTAAAAGTCAGTCTACAAACAAATGTCCTAATTACTTTGAACTTTGCTTTATATCACAAGTCACAGTTCTGCCCAAGAAGAATGGCTGTCCTTCACATATAATAAATACAGAAGATACCGAATATATACAATGTGGGATTTCTGCTCTTGTCTAATATTAATAGTGGGAATACTAAGCTTTCAATGGAGATAGTTAAAACAAATGAATTATGATTTATATATTTTTATATGGAACTTGGTACACAGGCAGTAATGATGAAGACAAAGCTACTGAAAACACGTGCTATCCCTCACCGTGAACCAGGCAAAAACAGGGTGCAGGAAAGGGGAACTGGACTGAAGACCCTAGGTTCCAGCCTCTCACACATCTCCAGAAAGATTTGAAGGAGAAATGGAGCAAGAGAAAGCAATTGAAGGCATTTCCCCTCTGGACTTGTACACTGTCACACGCCTGTGGCTTGACAGCTCTCATCAGGTCACTAGGCTAGAACTTCCTTACTCGGTGGAGATATATTTTCTTTGTAATAGATGATCCCATGAATTACTATTCAGCCATTTAATATAACAGCTTTTCTCTCCAATTTTTAAGCACTTAATCCTAACTGTGTCTGAGCTTTCTTCTTTAAAAACACAAAAATAAAGCCTGACCTTTTATTTGCTCCCATTATAATTCATACAGTCAGTGGAGTTCTGCCATATATGAATCTAATTCAAAACATTTTCTGGTTAATCAGCTAGCCAGTGGGAAAGATAAGATGGATCCCAGATGTCCCCTGATGATGATAGGTAGATCAGATTACACCGTGGGACAAAGGAGGGTCAGGCTTCTCAGAACTTACTCACTGGGCAAGATGTAAAAGATTATGTCTCAGCAGCTAAGGTGGCAGCCTATGAAAGGCCTTTAAATGGCTTTGAAAAAATATACAGAATATATATTCAGGGTCAGGAGAAACATTATTTGAAAAAATTTTTCATTGTTTTTTAAAGAAGATATTTTTCTTTCAGAAGGACATCCTTCTGCTTTATCTCTGTCCTTAAATATTCTGCAATTGAAGTATTCTATTAATTTTTCTGCTTCATTTAACTTCTTTTGAGTGTCATTGTATAAGTATCATATTCTGATTCTATACTTTTATTTATAGTTAATATTAATACCTGATAGGATCAAGAAAACACTGAAAACCATTTTATTCAGATGACCAAACATATGCAATGTAGTCACTAGAAAAAAAGACAACTATTTTATCACTGCATTTCCCCGATAGAATCATTCTACTAAACCCAATACCACTGTATATACTGTACTAATCACTCACCCTCCAAAAAAGTTACTGTGAAAGAAAACAAATTAGAATTGCTTAATAAAGTCTATACACTATCCTGCAATAATGCTAGATCACTACTTTGTGATAAAACATACAGATATTTATCAGCTGTTTCATGACACTAGAAAAATCTCATTGGTTCTTAAATTTTAACCTTCAAATATTAGGAATCCTCAAATTAATGAAACAGGAAAAGTTTACCATAAAAAGTTCTTCTACAATAAGTGGATATAGGCTCTGGAACAATTCCCTCTAAAGTTCTTGGTCTCTTAGAATACTTAAATAGATGTTGGGCGGCCTCTTTACTGTGTTTTATTACTTGACTACTGTTTCTTACGTTGAAAGTTAAGATAAACCCATTGAATAGTAAGTTAGCATTGACACAATCCAATCTACTAAGATATTAGAAACATAACGAAGATTTTTACTTCTACTTCCAGCCCAAACCTCCTTTCCTGTATTCTAGACTCCTACATACAACCGTTTATTTGCCATCTGTCTGTCTAAAGCATCACATACTCACTCAGACCTCTGTTTCTCCCCTGAGCCCCCCCAAATCTGATCCCCCTGAAGCCTGCCCCATCAATTCCATTGTTTTCAGGTCCCCCAAACTTAGAGCAGTGGTTCCAAAGTTTAAGTGTGTATCAAAATCTCCTGGAGGGCTCCTTAAACCCAAGCCCGTAGAGCCCTCCAGAGATTCTCATTCAGTGGACCAGGGGTGGGTGCTGTTCCCTGGCAAGTCACCAGGCAATGCCAGTGATGCTGACTGGTATCCACACATTGGGTACACTGCCTTCCAGAAGTGTTGATTCTATTTCCAAAAGACAGAACCTGACTTATAACTGATCTCCCTTCTACCCTCGCTCTTCTGGAGAATTCTGTCAACACAGCAACCAGAATGATCTTATTAAAGCAGATCTTGTCACCTTTCTGATATAACTCATGTGGGCGACTCCACAATTAGATTTACCTCCTGTCACAGGTAAAGATCTGGCTTCCACTTTGCCTCTGGCCTACCACTTTCTGCTTTCCTTACTCACTTGGTGGCCATTACACTGTATTCCCTGCTCCTCCTGAACACTCCTGCTCCTCCTGAACACCCCCTGGGCACATGCATTCTCTCTCTCCTCTAGAATTCCCTTTGCCCAGATTCTGAGTAGCTAATTAACTCACCTCATCAAATCTTGGCTCAAATACCACCTTCTCAATGAATCCCTATTCTGATCTATGTGATATTGCAAGGCACTCCCTCTACCCATTCCTCTTTATTCTGCTCAGCCCCATCCCCCACAAAACGGAAATACCTTCAAGTATACCATTTAATTTGCTTATTTATTATGCTTGGGTTTTTTTTTTTTGTTGTTGTTGTTGTTTACTTAGAGACAGGGTCTCACTGAGTTGCTTAAGGCCTTGTTAAGTTGCTGAGGCTGGTTTTGAACTCACAATTCTTGTTTTTTTGTTTTTGTTTTTTAATTGTCAGTCTCCTTCCACTAAAATATAATCTCGAGGAGGGCAAGGGAATTCAACTTTGGCTATTATATGTCAAGTATTCAAATATTTGTTGAAATAAAATGACTAACGCTTTGAATAAATGAAATAGAGGTCCTACTTTTTTGTTCTGTAAACTATAATTCTGTTTTCTTAAATCTTGCAGGAGTTTAAATCTTGATAGTTTTCTAATTTATGGAATGTCTAATTCTTTCTTTATTTTTTAAAAAATAAAGCTACAAGAATACTTACATATTTAAGACACTAGGAAAATTTGGTAGGGAATTTTGCCTAGTTTCTGAATAGGCAGTTTGATATTTCCTCCCCGATGTAAACAAATTTAACTGGGCAATATTAAGAAACATAAAGTATGCTGAAATCATGTATTACTCAAAAAATGGCCAGACATTTTTAAGTTTTATTAAACACTTAATGTTATATACATACACTATAAAGTGCTAATGTTAAGGTAACAAGCTTTACCCCCCCAATTTTGGCCACCTGCTTATACTAACATCAACATCATCATCAAAAGCATTTATTTGTGCAAGACTGCTCACTGCTATGTAAAACGAAATTAAACAGACATAGTCCCTGCCCTGTCTAGACAGTCTGTATGGATACAATTCTATTATATTTCAAGAGCATAATATTTAAATCTCTAATACATCCCTATGAGTGCAAAGAACAGAAAATGTGGTGGAGTTGGGAGGGTGGTGCCATGGTAGATAAAGACTCCTTTTTCCTTTTTGAAAAGACCCACAGACCTTTTACAAAGCCAATATTAAATGGCTTGGTGCACCATGCTTTCATAAATATTATAGTTTAAAATTCCTTGTTTTTTGTTCCTTTTTTTTTCCTGGTACAAAAAGTTTACAGATTTTGTTTTCAATATCCAATCCCCCACTTCCCAACTCTCAGTACTTCGGGGGAGTAGCATTTTCATGGGAAATGGGCCCCTGTGAAAATGAATCATTAACCATCTTCATGCCTCAGTATGAATCAAGTTCATGCTCAATAAAATATCCTTACAATTTTGTGATCCTGTAAAATAATATAGAACTCTAATTTATTCAAGCTTTGGGTATGCCCTACTGTGCACCTACTTTACTGAGTGCTGGTTACAGGTATATTCAACAGCTATAAACTGTTGTAATGTGATCATTCAGGTCCAGACATTAGAGATACAAAATGTATGATATAATAAATCAGAAACCCCACCCTATTTGCTCCATTATAGCTTGTTATCTGAAAACAAATGCTTTGCCTGGCTAGTTTTTAATGTCTCCAGGCATCGGGGAGCTGATCTAAGTAAAAATATTGAAAACATTTAGTTTTAAAAGTTCACTTTTTTTCCTTTGGGTAGTTTTTATTTCAGAGCTTTTATTTTTTCTCCTTTGAACAATGCAGACTTTTGGAATTTAATTCCCTAGAGGTATTTGTAAGACTGGTTATAGTTTGTCATGTTAGACTCTTAAATTCTCTCAATTTCGAAAATATTCATTCCTTGAGGCTTTTTATTATTTTTAGTTCCTTTCTTTGAATTTGTTCCAATTTAGCAATATCTTTCCTTAAATCAGCATTTCTGACTTTTTCCTATTTTTTATTACAGTCTAAAATAAGTGTTCTTCCCTCAGCATTAGCATATTTGAAGGGATAATTTGGAGTCCTTTTGTTATGTGGCATACTATTTCATTTTATAACTACACACAATTATACTGTGTTATGTTCTCAGACTGCATGGAACAAAATATTTGCAGTGGAGAGTCAGGTCCCAAGAAGGGAAGGTTCGGTGAGACAAGTTAGCATATGAATACTGTCACTGGTGCTCAGGTGTGTTACAAAACAAGTTCTTTATGTTTCTATATACAAGTGGGAAAGGACAGGCTTGAGAGATTATGAAAGAGTGCAAATATGGAAACTGAAGAACATGTAGTTCTTCTGTCAGTCACTTCAAACTTAAAATAGAAAAAGGCATGGTCTAGCCCAATCCAGATAAATGCTGAAAAGCCATTAGCTATATTAAATAGTGTATATTTTAATTTTTTTTAAATGTAGCATTGTTGACTTTATAAGGATCAAATAAAAAGATTTCTTTGAAGTAAAAAACAAAAACAAAGATAAATGCTGCGTTGGACTATTTGGAGATGACTCCAGAATTCTCTCATCACTTTCTCTCCTGCTCAGTTTTTAAAGAGCCACCTGATGTTACCTGCAGGCTTCTTTTTGGCTCTCCCTGAATCTTGACAATGCAGTCTATTTTCCTGGAATCGTATATACAATGCTTCTTTTTTGGAGGCATGTAAGAGCACCATGAATAACTTGTAAAACCTCTGTGCACACCATTGGTAACATTTTTGTAGCATGATTTAATATTAATCTGGGTCAATTTCTTTTTTCTTTCTTTTTCTTCTTCTTTTTTTTTTGTAACAGGGCTCTTAATTACTGAGCAACATCCCCAGCCCTTTTTATTTTTGTTTTGTTTTGTTTTGTTTTGAGACAGGGTCTTGCTAAGTTACTGAGGCTGATTTGTACTTGCAATTCTCCTGTCTCAGTCCCCTGAGCTGCTGGGATTACAGGTGTGTGCCACCATGCCTAGCTAACCTGGGTCAATGTCTGCAAAACCATTTAAATCACTATCACTTCTAGATCAGTTCACTGAAGAATGATACTAGGATTGGAGGCTCTTTTCACTAGGAGAAGGCCTTAATCTATGGAGAAAGACATCTATTCTTCAATCAATGGAATAAAACAGGGTGACCCTCTCACCCAAATTCCTCTCTAGGTAGTACACTAACCTTGAACATCAACACAAGTCCTGCTGGCAAGAGTCAGGTGCTCTTTTGTGTGGTAACTTTCTAAAGAGAGGGAGCAATGTGTTCTCATACTGTTATAGGACACCAGTGAAGACTAACTGGGTCTTTCCTTACTGTCTTTGGAAAAAAGAAAATAAGTGGGATTACAAATGACAAAGAGTTTAATGATCTGCTCTCTCTTCCTTCCCTGGTCTCCTTCCAACTTGTAGGTCAGAATTCCTACTGCACACACCCAATTTTATGGTTAATACTGCATAAAAATAATCGTGTAAAAGAAGAATCCTCAAGGTTCTGAAAGCTTCATCATAGGTATGATAATAATAACTTTCTAAACTAAATGTTAGAAGCCATGCCTTGCTGCCTCTAGAACTACTTAATTTTGTTGTTTAAATATAAGCTTAATTAAAGTGACTTTTACGTATGTCTTAACATATGAGTCTAATCAAACAATATCATGTGCCAAATTTACTGGGTTATAAGTTTAATGGATGACAACATTCAACTTTGTTCATATGTGCTCATACTTCTTAGTTTGTTGATCTTGGAGCATGGACCTATTTTAAGAAACTAAAAAGAATTAGATAAATATATTTTATGACCTCTAAAACCCAATGATTTTAGGTTGTCCTTTGAAGCTTAAAGTATGGCCTCTTAGCACCACCAGCCTCATCCTGAAGAACATTATGCTCCAAAGTTAATTTTCCTTTCCTTTTCCTATAAAAGTTCTATTTCCTTGAGTAGTCTGCACTTAGGTAAAGCAAACTGATTAAACATATCTAGAGTAAGGTTTGTGTGATTAATAATGCTTTCCACTTAATAATTCAATAACTTAATATTTTGCATATGTTCAAAACCCTCAGAGACTCTTACCAAATTCTATCATAAGGAGTCAGTGATCATCCTTGCCTTCATATGATGCCTAAAATTTAAGGAGCAAATAAGATGCTGAGACCAATAAAAGCCAAGCTTCATTTTAATGACAGAATTATAGACAAAGTGGCAGACAACTCAAATTTGGAGAATTATCTTTAGACAGAGGCATTTCCCCTTCCTATTTTGTCTCCCTTTAAGGTAGAATCTGTACAAGGTAGCAAAGGAAAAGGAATGTAAAAACTATTCTCATCCTGCAAGTCATCAGTATTGCTGCTTTCAGATCCTGAGACTTTAGTGCCTCTGTTCATTTTTCTCCTTTCTATATTGTGTCCAATGCAACAAATATTTCAGGGAGTTTCCTTGGGTAGGTGACCTAGTTTTGCCCATTTTCTAACCTCACTTCTTCAATTTTCTCACCACCTGGCCCACACTTTATGTAGAAATATTTGCCTTTCCCTCAATGCTCTCCTTTTCTGACTGAATTATCTAATATGGCTTTTCTTATTCACCTGACTCCTTCAATGCTCTAGTGTCACTACTTGGTTTTCTCTGACAATTCCCTATTTGCAGAACATGTGAATAAACTCCCTTTGGGATAAACTAACACCCTGTGCATACCTTCTTGGACTTATTACATTTTGAAACCATGAAAACATGAAAGACTGCATCGTATCCTAAGCCTGACACATCTGTCAAAGAATGGATTAAGGGACTTGCATTTGTGACAATACATAAGGCAAGATACTCTGAGGAAACCTCCAACTACAGAAAACCCAAAAGTACTAGATTTCAGTAAAAAAAAATCAAAATTTTAAAAATTGTTAGGTGCACAAATCTAGAGATGAAGTGTATAGAAGTAGATTCCACAGTAGAATCTGCTAGATCCTGGAGGTTCAGAATTTTCCATTTTAATAGCAAGAACAGGGAAGAGGGGGTGAAGTCTATCCTCTTGTGGAACAGGACTGAGATATTCTTATAATATGAAGACTCTAAGGCAAAGTCCTTAGAAAAAGAATAAATAAAGTAGGAAAAGAAAAAACACTCATCTCCTCAAAAAGTCCCAATTATGGAGACAGGAAAAAGATTGGAGGTTGACAGGGGTTAAGGGAAAGATGTAGACGAACAGTCAGAGCACAGAGGATTTTTAGGGAAGTGAAACTCTTGTGTATGATACTATAATGGTGACTTCATGTGATTATCCATTTGTCTAAACCCACAGAATATAAAACATAAGAGCGAACCCTAATATAAACTCTGCATTTGGGGTAATAATGATATGTCAATGTAGGTTCATCAATGATAACAATTGTACCACCCAGGGAAGGGATAATGCTAGTGAGGAAAGCTGTGCATACGGTAGATAAGGGGTATGTGGAAACTTTTTGCCTTTTTTGTTCAATTTTGTTGCTCTAAAATATAATTTCTTAATAAAATAAAATGGGAACTAGGGTTATAGTTCAGTGGTAGATCATCTACCTACCTAGTATGCAGGAAGTCACCTGAATCATGAGTAAAAGGAAAATAAATAAAAAAGGATAATACAAGCAAGCAAGCAAGCAAGCAAGCAGGCAAACATAAACCAAACTGGATCCACACAGAGAAAAATGTAGCACATAGAAACAAAGATACAAAAAATATGAACGAAAAAAAGACATGGATTATATAAATGAAATAATTCTGTAGAATTTTCTAGAAATAGTTAAAAACACAAATTTTCAGAGGCAGAATACTAATGAGAATCAAATAAGAAAAGACACTAAATACAGATATTAGTGTATACAAAATACAAAACATAAAAAGCCAAGAGCAATTACTTCCGGTGAACCTTCATTAAAAGAATTTCTTAAAAATATACTCTAGGCAGAGAGAAAATGATCCGTGAAGATCTATGATCTAAAAACAAAAATAGGGTCAAAGAAATGAAATATTTTCAAGTATGTATGTGTGTGTGTGTGTGTGTGTGTATATATATATATATATATATATACACACACACACACACACACATACATACTTGAAACAGTCAATGTTTTATATATAAAACATTGACTATAAAAAGTGTCTAATCTATGTCATTAATAAAGATGAACTGCTGGCTAAATAAAATGTTCACTGTATAAAATATCTAAAACATCTAACCCATGGGTTTAATAAAAATAGAGCTAAAACACTTGATAACAATAGCACATAAAGACAGTAATCAGAGTTAAAATGTGAATTATTTGATAGGCAGGTATAGATAACTACCTAACTTTAATGTTTAAGGTACAAATTAGAATCCAGGTAGCCACTAAGAGAACAGAAATAGATATATAACTTTTCAACCAGAAGAGAAACAATTGCAATAAGAACAAAAAAGACTGTCATTAGTTCAAAGAAAGCAAAAAATAAAAACAATTAGAAAACAGACTAGAGAACACAGAATAAGGTGGTGGAAATAAATCCGACTTTATCAGTAATCATACTGTGTGCAAATAGACTGAAGAAAATAATCAAGGAGAGAAATGAATTACAGTAGATGGGGTAGAGAGAGAAGATGGGAGGGGAGGGGAGGGGAGGGGGGATAGCAGAGGATAGGAAAGGTAGCAGAATACAACAGTTACTAATAGGGCATTATGTAAAAATGTGGATGTGTAACCGATGTGATTCTGCAATCTGTATTTGGGGTAAAATTGGGAGTTCATAACCAACTTGAATCTAATGTATGAAATATGATATGTCAAGAGCTTTGTAATGTTTTGAACAACCAATAAAAAAAACAGACTACAATTAAAAATAATATGTTTACATTGGATACTCATTAGCCTAAAGCTAGAGAAAGATCAAAAGTGAAATAGAAAAAGAGTAAGAGACAAACATAACCAAATGAAAGGTGTATTAGCTATATTGATGTTAGACAAAATAGACATTAAGGCAAAAATTATTAATACTGAGAAAGACAGTCACTAAATTATGAAAAAAGGTTAACTTCTCCAGGAATATAAAATGAGATTTACTATTTATCTAAGACTGGTCTAAAACCAGTCCAAATAGATCACAGGAGAAATTAGCAAATTAATAAAGCAGATTAAAAAAATCATCCTTCCAAGTAAATTTTTAAAAATCAGTGAATAAGTAGGATTTCTAAACCACATTTGAAATGCTCTATGTGCATATGTACAAGATCCCACACCTCCAGATCATAGAATAAATGTTCTCTAAGAACACCTGGATATGAGACCATAAACCAAAGTCTTAGCAAACTTCAAACAGAATTAAAAGACCACTTGTAAAAATCACAGCACAAGATGGGTGCAACATCACATGCCTATAATCCCAGAAGCTTGGGAGGCTGAGGGAGGAGGATCATGAGTTCAAAGCCAGCCTCAGCAACTTAGCAAGGCTCTAAACAACTCATCAAGACTCAGCAGTAAATAAATAAATTTTACGTAAATAAAATATAAAAAAGGGATAAAGATGTGGCTCAGTGGTTAAGTGCTCCTGGGTTAAATCCCTGGTACCAGGAAAAAAATTGCGATACAATTGTTAGAGATTAACAGAGAAATATTAAAACCTCTATATATTTAGAATTTAGCAAACAGATTTGTAAATAACTTATGACTTGAAGAACATATAGAAATTGAAAAATAGCTAGGACTGAATAATAATAAAAATTCTCCTTATCACATAGTGGGATGCAACCAAAACTGTTTTTAGTTGAATATTAAAACACTAAGCATCAAACCTAAGAAATTGGAAAAAGTAGCCTGGGGGTGTAGCTCAGTTGGTAGAGCTCTTGCCTAGTATACATGAAGCCCTGGGTCTGATCTCTAAGTCTGCAAAATAAACAAAACAGATAAGAAAAAGAACAAGAAATTGCAAAAACTAAAATAAGTTTAAAGAAAGTAGACAAAAGAAAATAACATAAATATCAAAGAAACCAAAAATATAGAAGTTGCAGCCTCAACAAAGGCAAAAGTTGTTACTTGAAAAGATTAATAAAATAATCAAACTTGTGACAAACTTCAATAAATGATAATGTTAACAAACAAGAAATCAAAACACTATTGGGGATGAAAAAGGAGAGACAAATGCAAATACAGTCAGTTAAAGAGATAGTAATCCAAAATATGCCCTATTTTAAGCCAATTGATTTGAAATCAGTCTTAGACATGAGAAAAAATAAAACTATTAAAGACAGAGAAATAACAAAAGTAAATGCTTATATAGAATTTACTATGCAGACAGTATTCTACATGCCCATACATGTCAATTCACATCATCCTTACAACCTGATAAGCCTCTTTATAGAAGAATAAACTGAGGCACCATGAGGTTAGATAACTGTATACAGTAAATCAGAGCTGAGGTTGAACCTAGAAGTTTGGTTCCAAAGTTCATTCTCCTGACTACTACACCATTCTATGCTTCTGAGAGCCTTCAAAGAAATTCAACCAGTAATTAAAAATCTCCCCATAAAGAAAATACCTTACTTTTGAATTTACAAGCAAGGTTGAACAGACAACCCTAACCTAAAACAAATGCTTCCAGAGGCCCAAAAAAGAGGGAACACTTCCCACTTCATTCTATCAAAACCAGATTAGGACTGTATAAGAAAGCAAATTACTCATAAATGTAAATGAAATGTTCTAAACAAAATATTAGGAAACAAAATCACAAGTATGTAAGCAATAAAATATATTATGAGCAAGTTGGGTATATTCCAGGAATGCACCCACAAGATTGGACAAAAATTTAAAAGTCTTATACTATCAAGCGTTGGCAAGTATATGGAGCAAAGAGGACATGCAGAATTCTGGGGGTGTGAGCTGAAGTGCTTTCTTCAGAAAACTTCTGTACTATTGTGTTAGCTTGTACGAACTGTCTTATTTTGTATTTTTGTTGTTGTTGTTCACCATCTTTTTCTTCGCTTCTATTAAATTGGTAAGTTTTTTAAAAAAATTTTCTAGTATTTCTTCAGCTAGTTTAGAAGCAAGAGATTATATTTCTATTCTTTTAATGTATTCTTTAAAATTTTAAATAGTCTTCTCTACTTAAATTCTTTCAAAGTCTAAATTTTATTTTTCTTTCCTCCTCCCAAACAAACAGTGTTGAATACCCAAATATTACATAAAAACAAAATTATGGTTAACGTAGATTTATTATTGGTTTTCTAATGCTGAAATAACAAATGATAAACTTAGGCACTCAAAACAACACACACATTATCTCACAATTCTGTAGGGTAGAAGTCTAGGGAGAGCATAGCTCAATAGTTGTCTGCTTAGAGTTTCCCAAGGCTCACATCTAGGTGTTGGAAAGGCCAAGTTACATTGGCTCTGGAGATAAATCCTCTCCCACATTCATTTAGTTTGTTGACTAAATTAGTTCTCTGGGGTTGTAGGACAGATATCCCTTTTTTTTACTGCTGGTCATTTGGGAGGGGCCATTATTAGCTCCCAGAAGCCTCTCTGTGATTCTTTCCTTTGTCCCCTCTATCTCAGAGCCAGAGATAGTGCATGAAAATGCCTTCTTGGTGCTTAGCATTTCTGATTTGTTTTGCTCACAATTTTTATGCCTCCAGTTGAAGGGATGTTCTCTACTTTTAAGGTTTCATGTGCTTAGATTAAACCCATGTGGATGATTTGGAACATTCTCCCTGTCTTAAGTCTATAACTTTAATTATATCAGCAACTTCCTCTTTACCATGTAACACAATATACATCCCCACGTTCCAGAGACTAGGGCATAGATACATTTGGAGGACTACCTGCTTGCCATCCCTGACCACAGCTATCAGGATAGGTTAGGTGTTTCTGAAAATGCAGATAATCTCCCAAATCTCTTTGGTTTAACAAAGCAAAGATTTCGTTTTTCCTTGTCATCTATAGGGTAACTTGGTGGTACAGCAGGAAGAGGGTGTACCATCTGATAGAACACTGCTTCTCAAACTTGAATGTACATACAAGTCACTGAGGATCTTGTTAAACTCTGGATTCCAATTCTGCACGCTTAGAATGGAACCTGAGATTCTCTATTTCTCACAGAAATCAAGCTAATATATGGCTGCTGCTAGACCTCAAATGTCCCTTGAATCAGCAAGCTTTTAGGACACATAGGCCTCTTGGTCACTAGGGCAAGGAAAAGATGTGGGAGATGGTCACACTAGCCCTGGATGGTTTCATTCTGAAAGTAACATACATCACTGCAACTCAGATTTCTGTGGCCAGTGTAGCTTATGTGGTCACACCTAACTTCAGGGGGCTGGAAAAGTTCAGTGCCCCAGACCTTCAGTAGGACGAGAGGATTAGAAGTGTTGGTGAGGAGCAGTAATGCACATGCACACATACTCACACCCCTTTTGGGTTTACACCATTTTCTTCTGTATCTACCTTTCCTATGGTCCTCCTTTTCCTTCCTCAAGCATCCTGTAGCACAGTTACTTTAGCAAAGGCCTGTGGGCACTAAACTCTCATCTTTGTATACCAGGATGTGTTTGACAGTGGAAGGTACAAAATTCTACACTGACAGTAATGCTCTCGGTACTTTGAAGACATTAACTCATTATCTTTAGACCATTATAACTGAGAAGCTTCACCTGTAGCCTCATTTTCATTCTTTTGTAACTATCTGTCTTTTCTCTGATATCTTTTAATTTCCCTCTTATTCTTAACATTGGACTGTCTTAATATAGCTCTGGGAATCTATTTTTATTTTTCCTGTTCCTCATGTGATGAGATTAGGCAATTTTAGTCTGAGGAATCTTATCTCCCTTTTTTCCTGGAATATTATAAATACCATTCCCTCCATCTTCTTGGGAAATTTCTATTAGATGTATATTGCAACTTTTCCTTCACTCTCTTTATCTTTTAAGGGCTCTTTCATATTATATATTCCAGAATTTTGTATAAAGTTTCTAATTGCTATTTTCAAATTTTCTGTAATTCTCTCCTTGTTTCTGGTCTGGAATTGATCTTATCTATGGAGATTTTTTTATTTCAGTTACTACATTTTTTCATGAAAAATTTCTAGGATAAAGAACATTTCTTTTCTTTATCCATCTATTTATTGCTTATATTCTGCCTCCCTCAATTTATTCCTTATATTTCATATTTGTTGCTCAGTCAGTTCTCAGTATTTGTGGTGGCTTTATTCATTATAGTTGCTATGAACATAAATCAGCAAGTCCTAAATCATTGCTTCTAAAGAATTCTAACTCCTTAAAATGTTGACAACATTTTAGTCAACTTATCAATTGATAACCTTGCTTGATGTGTATTTCTATTTAAAGACACCTTACTTAAAAGAGAGTGTTGATTCACTGACATTGAACTCAGGTCTGATAGCACTGTAATTCACTTCTGAAGGAAAATTGTCTAACACTTTTTTTTTCTCTGTAAGGCTTGTAATAGCTTAGAAACTCTAGACAACACATCAGCACTACGCTTGGGGACCATTTTAAACAGAAAGTACCCAAAAGAACAAAAATAGATGTGGAAATTCTGACACTAAACAAATTACAAAAGGATACCTTTTTTAAAAAAACAAACAAACAAACAAACAAAAAAACATTATGAGGGATGAACAGGAAGGCTGAGTTGAGCATCACCCTCTTCGACCCAGCTGGAACATGCACATTGGCTACTCAGGTTTTTCCTGTGCCCTTCCCTTGTCCATGAATGACCATAAATGTGCTGCAAGTATGATTTGGGGGTTACAAATAAATGTTAGAGTGTAAACAAATTCACAATTACCAGAATTCATGAATAAATCAGTTTTAATATCTTTGTCAAACTGTTTCACACAATTTTTTCTGGAGTAAGTATGAATTTTGTTGACTTTCTTGGTATTATATTTATTTCATGTGTTTTGGGATTTTTGTTTCCATGCTCAGTTTTAGTGGAAAGATTTTGTTGTTGTTGTTCCATTTCTGCCCTTACCTGTTTTAATGGTTTTATGATTATCTCCATGTGTTCACACAGCCCCAAATCTAGAATCAGATACGACTCTGGAACTTGGGGTTTTAATCCATAATGAAGAAAGAGCAAGTGGGGTCCCAGAACTAAAGTGTGGCTTAGTGGAGTTTTGGTTCATGGTGTGATATTTACATCCACCAAACAGCTTTTTTTAGACCTACAATTGCAGATTATGCTCTGACCCTAAGCAACAGGTTACTCACCCCCTACCATCACCTAATTCTTCAGTTTTTCTTCTCAACAGAGAGTCTGTCTACACTTCTGATACTGAGTTCTCTACCTGGTTCATGTTCTGCTCTTGGTCATCTTACCAGGATGGAACTACTGCCAATCTTTGCATATTTCCAAACCTAGAGCCCCAAAGTTGTGATATCGGCACTGTTCATCTTGCATTCATGCTCCATTTTTGGTCCATGGACATTTTTATCTTGCTTTGGAACCTGGCTAGGCGATTGATTTTATCATTTTATATTTTATCTGAGATTGCTGCTTGTTTAGAAAAGGCAGGATTAATAGGCTGAAAGTCCTCTGAGTTTTCCCCTTCTGTTTTTCTTTTATGGCTTATCTTATTCTGCATTGGATTATAACTCTATTTTTGTTTATCTTCTCTTCCTTATTCCAATTTCAAAACATTTGAGAGTAGAAAATCCTATTATAAACTTTAAATTTTCATTTATTCCCAGGGCAATGCCTTGTACAGAGTCTTCAATTCAATTCAGTTCAGTTCAGTCAAACAGGATTATGAAAGCACACACCAGTTTATTGTAAGAAACACTTTCCTGGCTATTGTAATCGTACAAAAAGATATAAGATAGAGGATTTCTTCCCTAGAAAAAAATCATGCAGAAACTAGAATATTTCTTAGTTGTTGCAGAACCATTCCTCCCTACTCCAGAAATCTTACACAGGATGCCAATAAGTAAAACAGGGACAATCAGAGCTTTTTGGATGAAACTGGGGTGGAGTGCTAGAAACCTGGATGCTTGGCCTTCATGACCAGGTGTGATATCACGGCAGCTGCCCAGAAAGCAGTTTAAAAGCATTTTTCAAACTATAGTTCTATAAGAATTCAGAGGTTTATTTAAATTATTTTCACTGTCTATAACAATTCAAAGTAATTTCTAGCACCATTTTAAAGAAAGAAAATGAAATATTAAAAAGCCGTAAATTGATACTTTATAAAATACATTGATATATCATTAAGAAACTTCTATCAGGGGAAGGAAGGAGGGTTTTTTCTTTTGTTGTTTGTTTGTTTGTTTGTTTTAATAATTATACTGCTCAGGGAAAGGAGGCAGGAGTCTGACACATGATAGGGGGATATGAATGTTCAAGAGTTATAAAGCTTATTTACTCAGTGAAAATTCAAAGGAAAAGGAACCAAACATAAAAAAAATGCTTCTTTAACCTGTGTACTGACACTCTTTCACTGGAAACCCAGTGGAATTTGAACGCAGCACTTTCCAAGAACCATGATGGCTACTGCTCATAGCAAGATCCTCAAGAAAAATACAGCTAAACCTCAAAGATAACCTCTTAAAATTTCACAAATCCTCTGAAAAGGAAGGGAATTCTTAAACACAAAGCAAAACACACGAAGGACAAGATTCCTAGGATCACAATACAGTACAAAAGCTAGTTAACTCACTAAATGGCCCTGGCTCAGAGTAGTCAGCAGAGAGGTCTGTGAGTGACCTCTCTGAGGAAAAATTCCAAGTGTTTCTATCCTCTGAGTTTCAACACATTTTGGTGTAATCAGAAGAATTGATGCTGCTTATCATCCCTAGGCTCATGGAAGCCAGGCTGAGCAGAGGCAGGTATTTGCCTGTTAGCAACCTGTGTATGGCAGCTCGTTTGGTTTCATTCCATAGGGCACTCTGCCAAGGGATGATCTGCAGTAGTAATTTCTTGCTAAATCACTGTCAAACCCCTGCTTCAAGCATCTTTCTGGTTCACTAGAGGCCGTCATAAGTCTTACGAAACTCAGAAATCAGAACTTGGGAAAGTAGATTCTAAGGAGTAGAGACTTAAAATAAATTTATATCCCCTTGACAGGCACACAGGCTCAAAGGGGAGAAAATTGGCTGATTTTTATCAGAGATTCTTGTGTTGCTTTTTTCTGCAGTATTTAATTTGCACATTGGTAATTATTAGCCGTTCACATATTTCTACTCTTGAATTAGAATTGCTACAGTAAACTCATTTGAATCTCTCTTCATTAAAAACATATGCTAAAAAAATGCTTGTGCCTTCACCTTTTTCTATCTCAGTTTTGTTATTTGCTGAATGGGAATGTAGATCACTTATATATCCTCTTGTGTTATGGGCTTTGACATTTACAAATTTGGCGGGACTACCTCTTTTTTTTTTTTTTTTAGTTCTGTTATTTTTCTCTTAAAATTTCCAATTTCTTTATCTATAAAATTGGGGTTGTACTAGTTTTTCAAGGAGGTCATGAGAATTCAGTGAGTTAGGAGGTGAAAAGTCATTAGGCAACATGGCTGCACATGGCAAACACTCAAAGTACACTACTTATTCCTCTCTCGTTCTAATATCCTATGAGTCTATAACTTTCCCAGGAGCCCTTTGATGGACATGCTTGGTCTTTATCACTTTCACTAGGAGGACTGTGGTGTAGAGAGGCTGTGTGCACAAGGTCAGGAAGCTACTGGGAAATGGGGCTCAATATCAGCTTTTCTCAATTTAACTATTCCATCTCCCTAGAAAATGACAAACGTGCCCTTCAATTCTATTCAATAGTTGAAAGTTTAACTGATAAATGATTTCTCATTTTCTTCAAAAATCCATCAAGGCAATTTGGTATCATGAAGAGATATATGCATTAAGGGTCTAGCTCAATGTTCACTTTAGAGTGTCTCAATATGGCGAGGGATGATTGCAATATCATTCTAGGCTGACCACATAGGCCTTCCTGTTCATACTAACAGCCTTAGGAAAAGAGTCTTGGGAAAGAAGACGCTTGACATTAGCCATGAATCCATATGAAAACAACATAGTTGTTGTGTCAGGCTCTTTGATTTCTTGTCAGACAGCATCACCTGATTGAGCTAGAAGATATGACTCTTCTGTCCAGGAAAGCCAGCTCCTGTCACTCAAAGACCATTTTCAACTATCATCAATACTCCCTCTGAAGGTCTCTATGGGATGAGGCTGGATTAGAACCAACCAACCATCATCAATTTAGGGGAAAATATTATCAGAAGGCTGCCATCAAGCAGAAGCCAGTCATGTCAATATATTTTCTTTTTATCTTTCCCAATAATTTGGAGCTACATATTACATATGACAATGTCACAGACAAGAAAGAAATTGTCTTTGGATGGGAATTTAGATCTTCTGGAAGAATGTGTTTAATATATGAACTAATGTTGATGCTGATGGGATACGCTGGGCTTTGCTTCACCTATCCCTGTTTCTATAGAGCTGCTACTTACTTATCTTTGTCAAGGTAACATGGACGAAAGAACTCACAATTATTGAGGATCTCTCGTGTATTTCCATTATTGCCCTTTCTGTAAAGGAGTAGTATAAAATGAGCATTGCTATGATTTCCACTTTATGATTGAGGAAACTGAGGCTACAAAAACTTAAAGAGCTTGCTCAAACCACAAGATTAGTATGTAACAGAGCTCCTGAGCCTGTGTTCTTTCCACTGAATTGTGCTCATACCAGACCCCTCCTGGGAGTGTGAAGGGTTGAGGCAAAGGATAAGAAATTGAGAACACATTAAGGAGAAAGGAAAAGTAGGGGAAATTAGGAAGATTTCAATAAAGACATGTCAGGAAAAGCATTAAGAAGGCAAGAAATGTGGACAGCAGTCAGGAGAAAGCTGAGGGGAGAAGAAAAGCAGAAGGCCTGGCCTACTGGGGTGAGTTGGGGGGGCACCCAATAAACTTGGCTAGCTGCCTGACCAAGCACTGCAGAGAGATCTATAGCCACCAGGTCCACCAAATGGAGCAATCTGTGAATCATTAAAAAATGTTTATTTCTTTATGCCACAAATGATAAAACAGTTAGTCATAAAATATGAGGTTTTTTTCCCAGAGTAATTGCTGTGAATATTTTCAACCATTATTCTAAATGCTCAGTGTTTAACTAGTGAAAAAGAAATGATGTGTTTTGAACCACATCAGCCTCCAGTTGTCTACATAGCATGCTGTGTGTGTGTGCATTCAGAGATTAATGTATTTGCAAGATACTCAAAGCTTACTTAGTATTGATGCTATCCTAGGTTTGACAGGACCTCTGTCCTCATAGAAATAAAAGTCATTCAGTATTTTTTTCCTGAAAAAAAAATGTTCTCTTTTGTTAGCTAGCTTCTTCATAAATAGTAATAATAATAATAATAATAATAATAATACAATCTGTGGGTCAAATACACAAAATTAGCATGTTTTTGAAAAATTTTTCCCCTAAAGAAGATTTTTTTTTTCTTCCAAGTACAGAAATTCTTTCCAATACCAAAAAGAAGAAACACTCAAGGACCACCATCCTGTGGCTAGTTTAGTTTCCATTCTACATTTGTCCTAGCTTTGTTCTAAATTAGACTTCTTACGGTAAATACTGATTGTTTCCCTGGGATATGATTCTTAGACTCTACCGAAATTCCAAACAAATATTTATCTGGCCAAGAAGAGTCAACTTGTATAGGTCAAAGACGGAATGCCAGCCTAAGAACTGGGCCTGGTGTAGAAAGTCTTTTTTCTATAGTTTCTCCAAAGGAAGGGGCACTAGAAATCTGCAGGTCAGCTAGAGATGAGGTCCCACGCTCTTGTTGTAGAATACCTGGAACATGTCATTTGGCAAAGCTCTCAAAAGTTCCTCATGATATCATGGAGTAAGGTTAATTTTCAGAATTTCAAAGCACTCTAATTTCCACTTTTTGAAAACAATGTAGTCTGCCAGAAAGAATATTTTGTCACAAGAGGGAAGGAAGTTGAAGAAAGGTAGTATCTTAGTTTGCTAGGGCTTCCTTTGCACAGTACCATAGACTGGGCGGGGGTGTTGTTAAATAACAGAAATACATATTTATTCAATTCTTGAGCTAGAAGTCCAAGATCAAGATGTTGGTATGGTTGGTTTCTTCTGAGGCCTCTCCCTGCCTGGGGAATGGCTCCCTCACCCCCACATGCCTTCATGTGGTCTCCTTCAAGCGAAGGGGTCTGCATCCTGATCTCTTTTTCTGATGACACTATCAGTCTTGTTGTATTAGAACCCAAAATAAAGACTTTGTTTTAGCTTAATTACCTCTGTAAAGCCAAACCCAGTCACATTTTGAGGGGGTTATGACTTCACACATAATCTGGAGGACACGATTCAAACCATAACAGGTAATAAGGAAGAGTAGCACCAACATCACCAAATCCCACACAGTGCTGAGTAGATGTTTCTAGAATTTTCTCTTGTACTCCTCATAAAAATTTTGAGATAGTGATTTTTTTTGATACACTGAAAAAATCCTAAGTATCTTTTAATATACTTTCTCCCAATCTAGTTTTCTCTTTTACACTTTATTTTTAAAATTATACTACTAACACAGGAATATGTACTCACTGTAAAAAACTGAAAACGCTATAATGGCATATAGAATAAAAAAATGAAAGTCCTCTCATTCATTCAGTCCCTTCCAGCTCTGTATTAGGTAATCACTGTGACCAGCATGATATATGTCCTTCAATACCTTGAGACCATGTCACACACTTCAGAACAGCGATTTCTAAAGCTGAGACCATTACAGACATTACTGCACAACTTGCCTTTTTTACATTCAACAAGATAAATCAGAAAACTCAAAATAGAGAGACCTCATTCTTTTAAATGGTTGTATAGTATTCTATGGTATCAATAAACCACAATTTCTTTAACTAGCACACTTCCATTTGTTTCTAATTTTTAAACTACCATAAGTACTGCATTTATATTCTTTGTACATAGGAAATGTATTTTTATAGGTAAGAAGTTAATAAACTTAGTCCAAAGCATATAACCAGTAAGTGGCAGCCCCTGCACTCAGGAAATGCTATGATTTTTCTGTTACACATTCTGCTTTTAATTAAAAAGTAAGTATGTCCTTTAAATCACTCTACCCCTTCTCCCACCCATATATCTTGATGGCCTCTCAGAGACTGCACAGATCCAAAAATACATATGAATCTAAAGGATAAAAGAGTGGTCCTAATTTTATTCTGTCAGAGTACAAACAAAGCAGAAGACAAGTCCTAGGTGACTTTAACATGAGAGCAATCTCTTGGTTAAAATTACAGTATAAGGAAAATTCCTGTTTTCTAAGCTGGACAGGAAAATAAAGAGTGAAGCCGGGCTGAATCTGGTGAGAAGCACATTTCTTTGGTCCAAAGATTAAGAGAGTGAGTCAGCAGCAAGGGGGACCAGCCAGGATGGTAGGGTGCCCTTAGAAGCCTCTTCTGGTAAGCAGAGGATTCTGAATATTTATTAGGAAGAAACCAAAGTTCTTTCGCTCAGAATTTCTTCGCTATTTAAGAGACTTCTGACTTGAGGTTAAGAAATCCCTCATTGCCTTTTATGTATTTTGTCTTGAGACTGGCTGCTTTGGGTGTGGGAGAAAAGTGCATAGAAGGGGTAGTTAGAGGCACCAAGTTTTCTGTCAGCCTTCTGTTTTTCCAAACAAAGTCCATCACCCTGAGGGAGGGGCTAGGAATGCCTGTATAAAATAACATTCAGGATGAGCTCAGACTCTTCAGTTCAGATAAATATCTTACCTCTTTCCCCATAATAGACCTTGTAGTGCACCTCAGAAGGAGACATGTCAGGACCTAAAACAAGCTGGGTTCCTTTATGCCTCACCCTTCATACATGCTAGCTAGGTTTGATGCCATCTCAGAATTTCCTTACCACCTCATGCCTGGCAATCTCCCTTTGTCACTCTCTAGACATTTTCCTGCTTTATTGTTAAGTAAATTCCATTCCCCCTTCTCAAAACAGTCTTTCTCTCATAGTCTGGAAAAAAATCCATCTCATTTCTGAAGATTCAGCTCAAATGTCATCTTATGCAGGCTGTCATTCATTCATTATATGTGTTGAATGCCTGGGACATATCAGATCAGTCTTCAGTTCCCAAACTTTGATCATGGCACCATTAATGTCTTATTCATCTTGTTTTTGTTGTTGTTGTTGTTTTGGTTTTTTGTTGTTGTTTCCTTCTTTCTTTTTGTTAATGGAAGCTCTATGCAAAACAAAAACAACAACAACAACAACAACAAAAACCTACCAGTTCCGTTATTAAGTAGGTGAGGGTTCCCTATGGAGTCAACCTATGTCCCTTCAACAGATTAATGGATAAAGAAAATATGGTATATATACACAATGAAGTATTACTTGGCCATAAAGAAGAACAACTTTATGGCATTTGCTGATAAATGGATGGAACTTGAGATTATCATGATAAGTGAAATAAGCCAGTCCCCCAAAGTCACAGGTTGAGTATTTTCTCTGATAAACAGAAGCTAATCCAAAATGGGGGGTTGGTTAAATAATAATAGAAGAAAGATCAGTGGAGTAGACAAAGGGGAATGAAGGGAAGGGAGGAAGGATAGGATAGGAAAAGACAGTGGAATAAATCTGACCTAACGTTCCTATGCATATTATGAATACCTCCACCGGACAATAATTTTAAAAAACTGTAAGTAAACAGTAGAAAGATCAGTAGAATAGAAGGAAGGGAAAAGGGAGAGAGAGAGGAGGAGAGGAAAGGGAAAATAATAATGAGGACTGAATTAGAACTAATTATGTTCCGTGCTTTATAATTATATCAAAATGAATACTATTGTCACGTATAGCTAAAAAGAACCAATAAAAAAAGGAAAAAAGGATATAAAAAGCAAAAAAAAAAAAAGGATAAAAACAAGTAGGTAGGTCTATACAATAAGTATTTATTGTATAGCCCTAACAACTTAGTATCCTTTTGAAAAAAACCACACACATAAACTCGGAAAAAAAAAAAAAAACAATAACTAATCTCATTCCTGAATAGCTAGCTTTGCTCTCTAATGGGATGTGCGTGCTGTTGGGCGCTACATAACTTCTCAAAGCCGAAAATCAGATTGGACAATGCTCGGTTTCCCATCCCACACTGCTTAGCTCACAGTTATTGCTTTTTATCAAACTCACCTTTGCTAAGCTGAAACATGATAAAAAAGAATACAGTGTGGTCTAGTGATTCATGTAGCATTCATAAGATGTCAAGCTGTATTTTTGACATAAGATGACATAAGACGTCATGCTGTATTTTCTTTGAATATTTAAAGTATCCCAATGCAGCCTTGTGTGTTTGCTGTGTTACCTGGGTCATGGACTCACAGTTTCAGAAGCACAGTGTCACACTCTGAATGCTAGGCCCTGGGTGTACAATGGGCACAGATATGGTCCTGCTGTGCCTTCCCAGCACTTGAGCTTATGTCAGGGTTGTCAGTGTGTATCATACTTCATTTGTTTGCATTTGTCTTTTCTACCATGTTGCCTGACCTTGGACCCTCCTGGAGGAATGATCACCTTGCTCATTGTGCATCAGGGAAGTTCTAACATAGAACGCTATATTTTGGGACAGAGTGCTGTCAGAACACTGGCAAGCGTCATTTCCTTGCTCCTTTGACAAGGAGTTATTCCCCTGTTGGTGCAAGGTCAGCCTATGTGGCAGTTTCTGAATTCTTGGTATCTGGACTTCTGTAAGATGATGTTATGTATCACCTCTGGCCTATCGTGACTGTTATATGTAAATTGGCACATCCCCACTATAAAAGCTATTTTTGCTGTGCAATAAAGCAGATGCAGTTCTCTGAAACCGTCTCTGGAATGGTTTCTCCATGACCTCAGGCTCCCCACAGTCGTTGCTGGAAGGACCTCTCAGCATACTGGCACCCAATGTGGGGCAGCTGGTAATAAGCCTGAAGAAAGGCTGATAGGTTTTTTAAATTCAAACCACCATAAGTGGTGGGAGCTGCTGGCTACTTTGCGAGATAAGTGGGCTGTGTTTTGGCTTTCGATGTTGAAATCTTTGCAGGTTGAGTGGTGGCCAAAAGCTTTGTTTTCATCTCAGGGCTTGGTGGGAGCTCCTTGTTTGTGGGGTAGTGATGTCATTTCCGGTCACACAGCAGCCTTTCTTTCTTCTGGTCTGGCTATTCCTGAGGTCTCTGAAGAAAGTTCAGAAGGCTGGCTGCTGAATGGTTTCCTCTGCTCTAATTTCTCTAATATAGAATCTGGCAGGTTGTCCTTTTGGCCTGTGGCTGTGACTGGTTCTGGCAAAATCATGAAAGTAGGTGCACTACTAGACTCTGGTTTCCACACAACAGTGAGCCTGCCTTTATACAGACAGCAGCAACTCCTAACACCTCTACTGCAGAAGGAGAGCTGGGCACTCAATTAATGTCAGTAAACAAATGATTAAATAAGAGAATAAATAAATGAGCGAGCAACCAAACAAATAGCTCTGCAAAGTAACATCCATTCTCATTCTCAGCCACTAGAACAAACTAGATTATGAGAAAAGTGACCTCCTTCCCATTTTTGAGTACCTCTTGGATCTAGAAAGGGGCCCAGTACACAGGCTAAGTTACTGAAAACCACAATTGTTATCATCTAACACAGCATCTGTGTAGACTACTGGGCTATGTCACTGTTCTGGATGTTGTGCCACCCTTTATTCAGGTTATGACCAAGAGAGACCTATAGCGGAGTTACCATTCCTTCCACATGTTACTATTTGACCCCTGACAGAGACCAGCAAATATATCCTGACTTCATGTTGTCCAAAGGTCCTATGAGAAAAATGGACATATGAGCCAAATGGGAGTTGACCTTATGTCTACCGTTAATAACCATGTGAACAACTCTGTGAATGCCATGAATTTTCAGTCTCCAAGACAAGAATTACTGGTCAAGATGGATGGTCAAGGTGTGCAGCAAAGATGAGAACATTGCTGCTGCTGCTGTCCACGCTGGCTTTCCTCACTCTACTCCAGATTTTAGCTGGTCACTCACTAATATGGATATCTTAACTGATGTATATTCAGATCCAAATCCAGTATAACTCACAGAGGCTTTTCAAAAAATTTACGATTTTAGGGCTAGAAGGGAACATTGAGGTTATTCAGTTCAACCCTCCCACTGTTTGGGTGTAAACTGAGGCCCAAAGACAGTTGCAAACTTGCCAGGATCATTCTGTTCTCTGTGGCCCTAGTAGGGGTTGCCTCTGTTTCCTGTGGTGCTGCACATAAGATGTTCCATAGCAGTGATGTTGGAGACCATCAAAGTCAATTGTATCAAGTTGTGGATGAGGCAAAGTGGCCTAGGAAAAGACAATCCATCTCTAAAATATATCCCAAATCTGCCACCAGTGCCACTCTAGTCCAAGCCGCCTTTAGCTCACCTGCACTAATGCCTTAGTCTTTCTTCTCAGTGGCATTTATATTTCCACCTTGTTTCCCATTCACCCTCCAGAGTTGCCGCTAAACCTATCTCTTTAAACCATAAGTCCAGTTCTATTCTCCCCTGCTCAAAATGTTCCAATAGCTCCACTTTGTACTTAAAATATAATCTAAACATTTGTAACTTCCTGCCTGATCTAGCTCCTGTCCACTTTCACTTTTATTTTTTTTTTCTTAGCTTCCAATACTCTTATCTTTTACTCAGTCGATTCTAGATTCACTGGCTTTCTTCTTTCTTTGAACACAGCACACAAGCTCTTTCAGACCTCAGAGTCTGTGCTTCTATCTAGATTGCTCTTCTATGGATATCCATATAGCTAGTCCCCCCCCCCCAATCAAATGTCACTGCTCAAGTGACATCCAATTCTGAAGTGGCCACCAATTCCTTAATATTCTGCATAGCTCTGATCAGCACACAATATTTTTTCCTGTAAATAATTTGTTTGCATGTTTGCAATCTCCTTTCCTTCATTAGAACAAAAGCATCAGAAATGTCTTATTTACCAAAGTATTTGAGACAGAAAACAATTCTCTTGCTCAATAACTATGTTTTAAGAACAGTATTTATCTATTTATCTATCTATCTACCTATTTATTTATTTATTTGTACTAGGGATTGAACCCAAGAGTATCTTGCCACTGAGAAACATTCCCAGTCTTTTTTTTTTTTTTTAAACAAGGTCTTAATAAATTGCACAGGGCCCCTCTAAGTTGTTGAAGCTGGTCTTGAATCTGTGATCCTCCTGCCTTAGCCTCCAAAGTCTCTATGGGACTACAGGTGTGCACAACTGTGCCTAGTTGATACAATCTTAATAAAGAATCTAAGAACACCAACAGCTATCATAAGTCCCTTGGCCTATTATGTTGCTAATTATGGTCACAGTGTCTCCTAAATGCCAACTCACATGAAAGCTTAAACACAGTGAAGAAAAAAGTATATAAGCAATAAAAACAGTTCTCTAGATACTTTTGAAGTCATTTTAGAACGTAAATTAAGTTCCTAGGGCTCAGATTTGAGGTTGAGTTTGAGTAAACATGAATATGTGACCTATGGTAACCTTTTTGAGGGCCTCCTGGAATTGCTCTGTTGTATGAAATTTGAGACCTAAATGACCAGCTTGATTGGTTTGCTAATTACATCTGTTGTTTTTCCCACTAGTGTCTTTCCTTCCAAAATGGTCTTCCTTTCCAAAAGACCTTGCTGCTTACTTAGAAAAAAATGGGGAACTATAAAATGAAAATGATTTGATGAATTATGTCTTTAGGAATGAAAATAGCCTATTTGATCCAGAAGAACCAAGACTACAAGAACTATGCAAATATTATGGGAACTCTGACTTTCTTTTATTGATACACTCTATCTGCAGAGAGACTGGCAGCAAATGCTTAAAAAGTCTGTGGGCTGAAACAAAAACAAACAAAAAAAATAGAAAAGAAAAATTAGATGTTTTCTCTTCTTCAGATTGTCTTGGGGAATAAGAACCTAAAGAAATGTACTATAAAAGCAGCTCTACAAAAAAAATAAGATTTTGAATCTTTGGAGGCAAAGTGGTTCAGAAGTGTCCCAGGAAGCTATCCAGGGATTGAAGAGTGACCCTGGGAGCTTAGCTAGAAGACTTTCAAGTTTTTCTGAATCAAGCATCTGAGGGGGAATATTTAACTGAACTATTTGGAACTTCTTGGTTTGAAAAATTGGAATGCGATTATGAAAAGATCCTTTCTTAGGAGATTTTTTTGTTTATTTTTTTGGCACCATTGCTTCTGTCAGGGCCAAAAAAACCAGGGGGGAAAAAATCTCCAAACTAAGTGAAAACTCTAGATTCTTATATATATATATATATATAAAAATGTGTTGGGTTGATTCTACAAGCTGTAAGGGTTTGGCTTGGGTAATGCTGGAGGTCATAAGTAATATTAGGTCAGAGTCTTAGTCTGTATCTGTGCTTGAAAATGCTCATAACAACAGTGAGGAAGTTCTGGGCAGTTTCTGAAGAGTTCCAAGGTTGGGGCAGCAGAGCTCTGCTCATGATGCCTTAGGTATTCATTTAATATAGGATGGTTCAGATCTTTCATCTAAAAGCTGCAAAGATAAGGACTGGAAGTTCAGCAGTCTCTGCAATATCATGGATAGCGTGGTGTCTTTTTAAAACATTGATATTTAAGATATCATTATGAAAAGGATAGTAAAGAAATCCAATGAGCTAAAGAATATTTATTTTCATAGCATTTCTAAGATGGACTTTGTCAACATCAATTTAAAAAAATATATCAATTTCATTTTTAAATGAGTCAACAGTACAATGAGATGTGTTTGGGAGGGAGGGTGGAGAATACCGTGACACAAGTTGTATTATCTGGTATCAAGAATCCTAAACAGAAATAGAGAAATGAACTAGGCAAAATGTTCTGCTGAACAATTACACTTATTCCCAATGACTGTACCTTCTGGTCCCCTGTACTCTCCCAAGTTAGGCATTCAAAAATACATATAGGAGTTTTTGTTAACTTTAGTCTTTCTTGTCTCATCTGTATTCTGGCCTTTGGTCACTTCCAATGTGCATTTTATTTATCCGTATTTCAATGTTTCTTAGTATTTCTGCCAAGTCTTAAAACCCTGCCATCCATGCTCTTTCGGTCATCCTAACCTCAGCCCAGCCACTTTGCTGCCCAATAGTTCTTCCATTTTGTTTTTCCTAGCCTCTACCCATGTTCCTCAGCAATCACTCCAGACGTTTGTGCTCACTTTCTGATGTTCAGTTTGTTTCTGTAACCTTTACCTTTATCAAGATTACTCCTCTTATCACCCACTGCCCCCTCTGGTACCTGTGGCATGGTGTTGAGGGGACCCCTTCCTCTCACATCATCAGGTCCTCTCTCTATATTAACTCACACCACAGGGGCCTCACATTTTAAATAAGCAAACAAAAAACTCAAGTCAGCCACCCTTCTGGGATTCTGTAAGTGAAGTATCCCTGTTAAACCCTTTATATAAAAAGTGCTATCATCTGAATGTCCTCTCCAAAACTCATGCTGAAATTTAATTGCCATTGTCACAGTATGAAGGTGGGACCTCTTGAGAGGTGAGAGATTCTGAGGGTTCTGCTCTTAGGAATGGATTAATGCTGTTAATGGGAGTGGATTAGTGATTGCAGTGGTGGGTCCTGGCAAAATGGATGGGTTTGACCCAATTTTTATGTCTCAGCCATACTTTGCCCTTTGCCATTTGATGACACAGCACAGAGGTCTCCTCCTGATGCTGGCATCAAGACAAATAGCTTAGAGTGGTCCACCCCATTCCTCATTAACGCCCCTCCTTACTCCCTTTGATCTTGCTTTGGTTTCTAATACAGTACAGAAGTTGCTGACCCATTGGTCTTTTTGTTTCAGTCTTCAACCTCAAGGCCCTATTTTTCCTACTGAGTATCTTTTAGTAATTCTCAACTTGGTTTTCTACCTCTCTTATGATGTGTTTTGTGGCTTAACTCACTCCACATTCTTCTTCTATCTGAATGGAGATATTCAAGAAAGGCCCAATGTTCCTTTCTCTCGCGTCATTCCATACTCTCTGCCTAACAAGCTGCTTCCAAATTTTCAAACTTTATGCTTCTAATTTTGTGTTTTTTTATGGCTTCATCCCTGTCCTCTTTCCCTGATCAAAATCCCTAGTGCCTACTTAAATTTACTGTTTACAACTCAAGCCTACAATTCAAACTCAGTAGTGTCCCTAAATCAAGTTTATTATTTTTTCTCTCCAAAAATCTTCTCCCAACTCTATGATTTCTGATATGACATTCACCACCCTTCTAGAAGCCTGAATCCTTATTATACATTCAGCAAATATCCACTGTGTGCTTAATAAATGTTAGTCAACAGCTCCAGGCCCTGAGCATAAAGAAGCAAACAAGATGAATGAGGCTCTTGCCCTTGTAGAGTTTATGTTCTAGAGTGGGGAGTCAGGCAGCAAAATCATCAAATTTTGGTAGAGAGAAGTGCTGTAAATAAAGTAACAAGTGAATGTCTATTCTGAGGAATGGGGTTGGGCAGCAGGACAACATTAGACAAGGAGGTCGAGGATGACAGTCTGAGAGGAAGACATTGAGCTGGGACTGGAATACCAAAAAGGCCAACATGAAAATATGGAGGAAAGGGCTTCTTGAACAAAGGGATTAGGGAGTACAAGAGCCCCAGATGGGTACATGCCTGTTTCCTTTATTCCCACTTCACCCCATCACTCTAATTGCAAATGCTCCTCAAGTTGTGCAACATGATCTTCATTTTGATCCCTCTTGAACTCATTTCCTCCTGGGTGAAGCCCTTGTTACTTCTTGTTCCCCTTCCACTCTCTGTTCTAGTGCAACCCTTGTGTTACTACAGAATTAACCTTTGGAAACTGAAACTTGGCATCATACTCTCACTCCCAAACCTCTAGTGACTCTCACTATGTGCTGAGCTAATACAAACTTGGAAGTCTGACATTCAAATCTTTTCATGATGTAACCTTAAGATATCTTTCAGTTCTTTTCTTGTATTGTGCTGCGCACAATCTGCTGAAATTAGTGTGCAGAACACACCTGACACATTCCTGCCTCCAAGGGGACTGGTGTGTCTGTCCCTTCCCTTTGATCTATTATGCCCTCACATCCAAGATGGCCAATCATAACCCTGCAAGCCCTACCTACCTCAGGTCATCTTCCCATGTAAGAACCTTTAGAATTCTCTTCAGAATGAAGTTGATACAAGATCAAGTTTTGTATCAACCTTATTCCTCCCTCCCAGCACTTTTCATGTATTTTCCCTGGATTGTGGTCATGTGCACATCTATTTTTGCTCTACACCCCTTACTATGTTGCAGATGTTTTAAGACAATGACCACATGTTACTTATCCTTGTTCTAGTGCATTGCCTCACACATAGTTGGCATTGAATAATATTTGTTGAACAAATGAATGAGTTTGTCAAATCTGAATTTGATTAACTAATATTTATTTCGTGATGTTTCCCTTTTATCATTGCTCTTACTGGTTTCTCATGAGACCTTTTGTGAAAAGGCAGAAAGCATAGAGGAAATGCAGAGTCCTTGTTTTGAAACAGTCTAGTTGGTTTCAATCTGGTCAAATGATTAAGTTTATATTGAGAAACACTAAACATGACTGAGTAATCTGTATAGTATGAGATAAATAATTCTTAGTGAAATATTAATTGATTGATTTTCTGCTCAGGATACATAAAACTTCTTTTTATTTTTATTTTTTGGTACTGGAGATTGAACTCAGAGGTGCTTAACCACCGAGCCACATCCCAGCCTTTTTCATTTTTGAGATGTGGTCTCACTAAAGTTAAGTAGGGCTCAATAAATTGCTGAGGCTGGCTTTGAACTTGCGATCCTACTGCCTCAGCCTCCTGAGCTGCTGGGATTATAGGTGTGCACCACAGTGCTTGGCGATAAAACTTCTTAACATTATTCAGTGAGTAAAAAAGTACATATTGTAATCAAAGAGCCTCAGACTCACCACGTTACTGCATGTCCTATATCGAATATTTCTTCCTTCACAGCTCCTAGTCATAAAAAGAAAAGAGAAATCTCATTACTACCTATGAAAGGATCAAAGTTTGAACCATTTTGTAAAAGTCAATTTCCTCTTAATACTAGTGGAAGGGTCTTTTCTTCTAAGTAGCTTCATAGAGATGTTGCCATTAAATACTAAATGGAGCCGATCTAAGGAAGATGTATATATAGGGCTGGGGATGTGGCTCAAGCGGTAGCGTGCTTGCCTGGCATGCGTGCGGCCCAGGTTCGATCCTCAGCACCACAAACAAAGATGTTGTGTCCACCAAAAAAAACTAAAAATAAATATTAAAATTCTCTCTCTCTCTCTCTCTTAAAAAAAGTGTATATATAAATGGATTTCTCTTGAAGGGCTGAAATTAAGCATTTATCTTGCTTCAATATTTTTCAAAATAAGTACTTAGTATAAATTTAACCAAATAAATAGGGTAAGGTTTTCTAAAAAAATATTTATATTACATTAATCCTGTCATCTTAATTATTTCTAATAGAAAACTGAAGAGACATTTTGGTAAAAAACTTTAGAACTTGAATATGATAAAAAGTGAACTTGGTATTCAACATGTCTTCTAAGGATAGAAAAAGATATAATTCTTAAACAGTTATTTTTATTTCTAAAATACACCCTCATTATAGTGATTTTGGAATAGATTACCAAAATGAAAAAAAAAGTTCCCTCTAATGGCCTCATCTAAAGACAATTACTATTATTAATTATTTCTTTCCAGTGCAGAGGAAATCACATCGATTATACAATTTTGTAACTTAATTTTGTCCCACTTAAATTTTTTTAGAAATATTTTCCACACTATATTGAGAGCTATATAATATTCCATCAAATGGTATAACACAATTTGTAGATCATTATTCTACTAATTGTCCTTTAATTAATTTTTATAGGGTTTGATAAATGAGAGTGTAATAAACCACCCCTAAGCATATGTCTTATCCAAGTTTCTGACTATGTCTTTAAAATTAATAAATTTCTAGAAGGGGAATTACTGAACTAGAGGGAATGAATTTTTGCAAGGCTCTTGAAAACTATTGCCAAATTGCATTCCATAAAGGTTGTACCATTACATACTCCCACCAGAAATACATGGGAGTTCCCATTTTACTAAATTCTTGTGAACAAAAACAATCAATATTTGGTAAAACATCCAGTAATGACAATTCATGGACAGCAGTATTCTGCTCTTTTCAAACTAGGTCACAAGTAAAACAATACTATGGAACTCTGAATGACCACATGAATAGCTAATAGTTAAGGAAGACCAGGTATAATTTAAATTTGTTATGTGCATTATTTTATTTAATATCAAAAATCTTGAGAGGGATGATACTGTTGTTAATACATTTTACAGATTAAAAAAAAAAAAAACCACTGATGCTTAGAGAGGTTATGTATCTTGCCCAAATCGCACAACTGTTAAGTTGTACAGATGAGATTTGAAACTAGGCCATCTGGCCTCAGAGCTGACACTCATAATCACAAAGCTTTAATGCCTAATTTATTATTTTGTTCAGCAAACATCCATAGAGCTGCTGTTATGTGCCGGGCAATGAACTTACTTAGGGGAGTACAAAGAATAATGAATATCACTTGGTTTCTTCTATTAAGAAAATCAATTATATAATTATAATTCAGCATAAAAATGCTATCTAGTAATTGTGCTAGGTCTTGAGAATGTTAACAGAAGGAAAATGTTATCTGAAAACACAATTATATGAAGGCTATCTTAGGTCTAAAGACTTTAATTAGATTGACTATATTAATTAAGGCATTCAACTCACAGGAAAAAGGAGAATTGACCAAGATGTGTAGTTGTCAGTACCCAGGCCCAAGATACCCTAGACAAAGGGTCAATAAATTTCAAGTCTTTCATGCCCCATTGGAAAGGTGGTTGTTGTTATCTTGATGGTTTAGGGGAACCCTAGCTGATGCCAACAAATGCTCAGTTCATATGAAGAATGTTTCCCATGATGAAGCCATATTGACCAAACTGCCAGCCAAGAATGATCTGGATTTTCATGACATCTGAGAGGTAGAGAGCACTAGCCACATTAACAAGAATATTGTGGTACACATGATAGATTCTTCCATTCCTTGTTGTGCTTAAATAAACTGGTACCTCAGTTTGAAACATTACTCTCATGGGTCAAGTCATTGTGAGAACATCCCCAAAAGAAAGATCTATTCTTGGTGTTAATGTTAAAAAATATCAAGCTCCTGATTCTGAAAACATGAGAGTTAGGCTAGGGATGATGGTAAATTTACAAGATAATGAATTTTGCAACTGGGGTTCCTTTGGTAGCTTGTCATACAGACATTGGTATTTCTTGCATATGATAGGCTTTTCAATTTTACAATGCTGGTGCATATGTAACACCCTATAGTAGGTAAGAGTACTCACTTTGAAACCAGACATCTCTTTATGGACTCATGACCTCAAATTCTATACCCCAGTTTTTTTCATCTGCAAAATGGGCTAATATTACTTATATCACAGGAATATTATGAGGATTTAGTCAATAACTATAAATCATTGTAGACAGTGACTAAGTCATAGTAAGCATTATGAAAGCATGTGATATATTAATTAAAATGTAATAAAAATGATAGATATTGAAAAGAGGTTAAATATATATAGAAAAAGTTGTAAGAAAGGCAGAGCAGCATGAAAAGATTTGGTATGTTTGTAAATTTTCAAATAGATCTGTGTTTTTGGAATTTGGAGTTCATGTGGTAAATTGCAATAAAGAGAATATCATTTCAATTTTGAATTTTATAATAAGCAAAGAGGAATCACTTACTGAAGGTTTTAAAACAGAAAAATTGCAACTATGACTTCTTGATTTTAAAAGATGATATTTATCGCTGAGAATGAACCTATTTTTTTCTATCCTTTTTAAAAAAAATCTTCTTTTCCTAAACTCATATCTATGAAATGAATAATGGAATTAATTCTGAATTAGAAATTTGAAGACCAGGGCTATAGATTTTGTTCCTGTACTTGCATAAGCCTTTTGCCATCTTATGCTCTTAACTTCCTAGTTCTCAAATGGATCCAGTAACATTATTGCATACCGTTGTGAACACCAACTGAGATAATACACAGAAGCTCTGTTCCAATGCCAAAGGATTATAATAGAGATACCACTTACAAAATGGAAAAAAATAAAATAGAAAAATGCCTTTTCAATAATTTAAATGAGCTTTTCCCCAGATATTTTAAACCATAAATACCTATACAGGTTTTACAAGCATCCTTGGAGACAGGAGATACAGCTTACAATGTCAAAGACTGACTTAAATACTTCTTATTTAGGAAAAACAAAATAAAAACAAACAAAAAAGAAAGCAAAAAAAAAGTGCTTGCCATATTTTCCAAAGAAATATTCTGTGATGGTTTAGCAACTAATACTGATTTATAAATAATTTATTTATATCTCTGAACTGTCTTCCCTTTACTATATCCTATTAATATTTAATTGAGAGCTTCTTTAATCTGACTGAAATATAACATTAAAATGTTAGTTCTTAAGTTTGGCTCCTACTCAATATTGAAAACCATTATCCAATTGTGAATACTAACAGAATATTAGCCTCTACCATATATTTAGTGCCTGCTCTTGATCTCTAATCCAGTGTTATTACATTAAGTCTAATTAAATCTAACTCTAAAAAATTTACAATAATTCTGCAATATTTTAACAATCCTGTTTAACAAATAAGAAAACTGAGCCTTAAAGTTACATAAACAGAAAACATCAGAGATTTTGAATCCTGGTTTGACCAACTTGAAAGTAGGAAAACAGTAAGTAAAGGAACAAGATGTGTTCCAGACGTGTAGTAAGTTAACTGGAGACTAGAAATCTGGGAAGCTGAGCAGGGAGGGGCCTGGGACTTAACTGCATTTTATTGATACTATATCAATTTATCAACTGCTTTTTAATTCTGGTAAATCCACTTCCAGTAAAGCAAACCTAGACACGCATTGGAATATCTCCAAGAGAAACACTCATCAGTAAGATGCAATGTGGAAGAATTTCAGTGCAGAGAAGCTCATTTTAAAAATTCAAACGTATTAAACTTGAATATAAATTTTATATCAGTAGCAAAGTGACTATTCCACTGCAAGGATTTTAGTTTCTGCCAACTGTGAATTTCTTTACTCAAGGTATTTATCTGGGCACAAAAGCCTTATCTGTGTAACTGAGAAGTAGTACAAAATCTCTCTCTCTCTCTCTCTCTCTCTCTCTCTCTCTCTCTCTCTTTTTAAGTTTGCTAATATAAAACAGCTGAGTGGGTTCCTGCACATTTAATCAAATTTTAAAAAGTTCACCTCTGGAGAAGAAAACAAACATCAGAAACTTTAGTCCAAAATGATTTCTGAGAAAAATTACAGAGCACTGATAACATAGAATAGAAGTCACTGCCTTCTCCCAGTGCCAACTACATGACACAGGACAGTGTTCAGTGAGTCAAGGACTGTACCGGTTATGGCCTGCCTCGAGTATGCAAGAGCACCACATAAATATTAGAATATATCCCAATCCATGGACTCTCGAGGGACCAGGAAGATGGCGGCGAGGGGAGTGCATTACCCCCGTGTGCTGCTTCACTGTGTGGGAGTATGACAAGTCAGGACGGCTAAAGGATATCTTGTTAGGAATTTCCAGCAATAGTGGGGTGCTCCGGAACCTGGAGGAAGGATTTCCATCGCACGAGGATCGGCTACGGGGACTCAAACGCGAGAGGTTTGTCGCACGGAGGGTAACTGCTTATTCAGCAAATCGCCCCGCGGCGAAAGTCTGCAGTGTGCGCTGGGATAGAGACGCAGGGTTACAGCGCTGCAGTTTCTGCCAGCCGCGCAAGCACCATACTCAGGGCTGAATTCT
>NW_026000103.1:2527510-2618182 GCF_001458135.2 Marmota marmota marmota
AGCACAACAGACACTAGGATGGCAATTTGTAAATCAATGGATGTGAAACTGATGTGATTCTGCTATCTGTGTATGGGGGGAGGGGGGGAGTTCATAACCCACTTGAATCAAAGTGTGGAATATGATATGTCAAGAAATTTGTAATGTTTTGAACAACCCACAATAAAAAAAATTAAAAAAAAAAAAAAAAAAAAAAAAAGAATATATCCCAATCCAAATCTGTCCAGAAATTTCCTTGTTTATTTCAATACTTCACTCTTAGCTACTTATTAATTTGGACTTAATTTCTTCTCTAAGACAATGATTATCTCAATCCCAATCATTATTTGTGAATTATTCAGACTTTAGATAAATTTATCAGAATTTAGTTAAAATGAGATTAGTATAGACTTGAGGTGTATTTTGTCTCTCATTAACAAATAACAAAACCCTCCAGATTCCTTCAACTCTTAAAGTCCTCATGCTATCTTATTTTTGATTATCATAATTTAACAACCTTAAGAAGAGATGAATTGCCATTGAAAATTAAAACTCTTTTTTGCAAATTGCTTTAGCCGTTTGTTGATCTCTTCTTTCTTTCTTGCCTGCTTATATAATTCTTTATTAAGAAAGAGGAGTGTATTTGGTTTCTCTCTCTCTCTCTTTTTTTTAAATGTTTTTTTCTTTTAAAAACTTGGTTATAGACCTTTATTTATTTACATATATGTGGTGCCGAGAATCAAACCCAGTGCCTCACACATGCCAGGCAAGTGCGCTACCACTGAGCCCCAGACCCAGCCCGGTTTCTCTCTTTTTTAACCTTAAAATTTTTCTCATTTCCTCTCTGAGCAAACAGATCCTTCTGGTGACATTATTAGACTTGTACCTGGTGTCATTGGACAGTCTCAAGAAAATCTGGTAACTGTGCACTTGAAACTTCAGAGTCCTTAAGCACAACTGAACTTGTTTTAGCCTCATGAAACCCAGACTTTATCTGACTTCCCAAACCCAAGAAAGCTGCTATAGAAGAGCAGGTAACATTATTTTGCTGAACACCACCTGCCTTTCAATTATGGCCCGTAAGTAAAGAATTTCAAAATAGGCCGGCCCATCTGCTTACATATCTCTTTCAGTTATCCAAAAGAAAACTATGAGCTCTTTTTAGGAGAACAGACAAAGCCAGAGGGACCCTGGGGCACTTAGACTGTTGGAGCTGAGTGACCATGGATCAGACAAGACCAGCAGATTCACAATCACAGTGGGGATCGATTTCACATGATACTGTGGCACTATTGTCCTTCACTTGGAATGAGCATTTCAGTGCTCACTGGAGCTATAGGTTCAGCGTGAGGTTGTCCCCCAGGAGCCAGTCCAAACGCTTCTCCATGTGGGGGCTTTTTACAAAGACTTCAAGAGGAAGTGCAAATTCTCAGAACACCTGAGAGGACCAAAGGCAAGGGCCCCCCAGCTTCTTTTCTTTTGCTGTTGATACATTATTGCAAGAGGTTCTTTCAAGAAAAAAAAAAAAAAAAAAACTTGATACTAGTCAATTCAGCTGCTACAAAGGAAGCCATGTGACCCTTTGGACCCTGTGTACAAAGTTATCCTCAGATGCTCAGTGTCCTCATCTATGGCTAGAACTAGATGCTGGACACCTGGGGATACAGCTGTAGTCTGTATGACAGATGGGTAGCTGTGGTCTTGCCTGATGTGAAAAGAAAGGGAGTTCAATGACATGTCATCCTTGGGGTTTCTACAAGTCTACTTTTTAATCTTACCCTTTGCTCTGGTTCACTCTCAAGCTTAAAAGGTCATTCCATGTGCTTTATATGGTACTCCATATTTAAAATAGTCAAGAGTTAATTCTGATTTATTGTATCTTGAAACAAAACAATCCTTGTTCACATGGAAACATTATTTGGGGGAAGCTTGAGCCCAACAATAGGAATAAATTCTGCACTGTCTCTTCAAAAAAATATCTATAGACAACCATGTTTATATTGTATTTTTCTTACGTAGCATGTTTCTAAATGACTGGAAATGCCCTCGTATGTATCTCCAGTGAGTAGTACTAATATTAATAGATTTTAATTTGTTTTTAACAGACATTAAATTAATGTATATTTTGTCTGAATAATGATTTTGAGCCTACCTCCCTCCACTTTGCCATGTACTTTCAGACAACTGCCTACCTCAAATAATAGCAGATTTGCTTACAAAATTTTCTATAACAAGCAATATAAAATGTGGTAATACCTATCTATGAAAAACTGATCTTAAACAGTTAAAGAAGTATCTTTGAACTTCTTTGTAGGTACACTTAATTCTTTTTCTCATTTGTGTTTAAAGCTCCTTTATCAAACAAAATCACTAACATTCTGGGAAAATAATGCATCCCCAAAACACAGCTTGCAGAGGAAAAGTAGCTTTAAAACAAGAGATAGAGGTCCCTGGTGCTCTGGAACTTTCAAAAGCACACAGAAAAAAATACCTCTTTCCATGTGATACATATACATGATGGAATATTATTCAGTCATAAAGAAGAATGAAATTAAGACATCTGCCAGTAAATGGATGGAACTAGAAACTAGTATGCTAAGTAAATAAGCCAATCCCTAAAAAATCTAAAGGCTGAATGTACTCTCTGGGATGCCGATCCACAATAGGCAGGGATGGGGTGGGAGGTGAGGGGGTAGAGGTTCACTAGACTGGGCAGGGGGAAGGAGGGAAGGGAGGAAGGGAGAGGGGATGGGAATGGAAAGACAGAATGAATTGGACATAACTTTCCTATGTTCATATATGAATACACGAACAGTGTAACTCCATATGGTGTACAACCACAAGAAAGGGAATTATACTATATGTATGTACAATGTGTCAAAATACAGTCTACTGTCATGTATAACTAAAAAGAACAAATAATTTTTAAAAGATTAAAAAAAATACTTCTTTTCCTTAATCATTTGGTTGAAAGGTCCCTGAGTCCCATGCAGGATCTCTATGTTTCCCGCTGCTTTTTTGGCATGTGATACATCACAAGCCTCAAATAGATTAGGGACAAGGGAGAGATTTATTATTTTTTTTCTGAACAGATAGATATACAAGCCAAACTATTATGACAAGCTGATAAATGTGGCTTTCGCGAAAGCTTTTCTGCTGTAATAATACAACCAACAACAAGGAGGCGTGCTGCCAGCCTTCATGGGTCAGGAGGCGAGTTGGCTGGGAACAGACACAGCCGGGGGTCACACTGATTCTTCACAGCCTGCCAGAGGCTCCAATGTGGCCTAATGAGCCAAAAGAAGAGTCAGCCTTAACATGGACTCAGGAATGGTGGAGGCCCAGATTAAAAAATAATGCCATAAATTGTGGAGTAGACTTAAAAGTGCTTCTTCGGCATAGATAACATGTTGTTTTGTGACCTCAGTTTTATATTTCAACACTTCTGCTCTATAATAATCTCTCATTATAAAAATGTACTGAATGCACTGCCAACTTGGAGACCCTGGCTTTTGTATAGTTACTAAAACCTAATGTGGAAACTAAATTTGATATCAATGGAAATTATGTAGATTGGGGGAAAATATTCTAAGACAACATCCCCTCTAGTTGTTTGATCTCCTTTCAACCAGAAGGAATTCAGAAAGGTTCTCTGGACTTTTCACAGATTTTTTTTTTTTTTTTTCAGTACTAGAGATTGAACTCAGGGCCTTGCACATGCAAGATGAGTGCTCCACCACTGAGCTACATCTCTAGCTCTTTTTATTTTATTTTGAGATAGGGTCTGTCCAGACTGCCCTCCAACTTGCAATTCTTCTGCCTCCACCTCCTGAGTAGCTGGGTTATAAACGTGTGTTCCTATACCCGTCTTAGACTTTTGCTAGATTATTGAGCAATAGTTAGAAGGTTTTAGAGCTGTTAAATTAAATTTTAGATCATATAGGAATTTTATACACTGAATTTGGAGTTTGTTCTGTGAGTTTCAAGCTGGTTTATTTGCCATTCTGAGAGTTTGGTATGTTCCAAATAACAACTAGAAAAATCACGCTAATTTTTTTTTTCCCAAACAAGTATGATTTTATATATCTCTACCTCTTTTTCAAAGACGGACATGTTAACACAAAGCGTAAAGTATTCACAAATATGGGTCAGGGTTATGAAAATGAGCAGAATGCTTATGTAATCAAAATAAGAAAAAAGCATGAAGCACAACATCATAAACCATAATGATCATGCTCAGGCTTCTAATGAAGCAGAACTGCTCTGAGAATATGGCCCTGACCATCTAATGAAACAATATACAATAAGTACTCCCACCATGAGAAGGAGCCCCTGGGCAGCACTTCCTGGTTAACAAGCCTTTATATAATGCTTTCTGATTTACAGTCACTTAACATATTTATTGAGCATCCAGTCTAAACCAGTATGAAGTAAGGCGGTGTGAAAGATTCAACTATGATGACATCTCCTGACTCTTACAAAGCTATATTTCTTTGGAAACAATCCACATTAATCAGAGAATATACAACAGTTTAACAGCTAGTCAACAACAGATAGGTATGGTATGGACACTGAATACAGAAGGTATTTGAAAGAGAGAGAGAGAGGTAAATGAGAGGGAATAACTTTCAAAGGAGATTCTTAGGTAGGATGTTCTATATGGGCTGCAGGAGTCCCAAGAATGTGAATAGAAAAAGGAGAATTAGAGAATTAGAGAATCAGTCCTCCCTCTCTACTCCTGCTGCCCAAACTATTTATATATATATATATATATATATATATATATNNNNTTTTTTTTTTTTTTTCCAGTAAATTCATCCAACATGGACTAAGTATGTGCAAGGTGGGAAGGTACCAAAAAAAAAAAGCAAGATACCACCTGTCACCACAGCACTGATAGCCCAGTGAGAGCAGTGTTGGGACAGCCATATCATGCAAAGATGACTCAAGTGGTGTGAACAAGATACCTTACAAAGATAGCCCTGGGAGCCTGAGGGTGGCTTTAATTAACATTCAGGAATTTGATTGGTGCACATGGGCAGGGAGGGGTATTGTAGGTGGAGGCTCATCAGGACCAGGGGCACAGAGGCAGCAGAGAGCCCAGCATTTCCAAGGACTAGGACAGAGTTCTGCAGTCACCCAGGTCTCCTTTCATTTTCAGGAAACCTTATTTTGTCTGTCGATCTGCTTTTCTCTCCTGAAGTCTGTGTTGGATCTTTGAGCCGCAGTGCCTAGCAAGGGCCCAGGTACATTGTTAGCACTCAAGAGAACAGGAAGGGAGGGAAGAAGACACTGAGGGATGGAACAAGGAAAAGATGGTGAAAGGAAGTGGGAAGGACTAAAGCAGAAGGAAATGCTGTCAAGGTAACTTCAGGCCATAAAGAACTTTCAGCTTCATATTTGGACCCCAAAACCTGATTAAAGTCTTCCTACAATAAGTTAAAGAGGAAAAGTTTAAAATGAAACTAAATAGCTACCAAAGGAGGGAAAAAAAAAAAAACCAAAACTCTTGGCTCTTAGCTAGGGATATGTTTATTTTCATGTATTTATTCTAGTTGTGTTTGTCACTGCAATACATTTGCTCCCTCAGAAAGAGGGCTAGGGTGGGGGCTGGGTGATTGCAGCCTTTGGCTTGAAATCCACAAGCAGGAAGGACGTGCACTTTATAATACATACACACAAGCCATAAGGTTTGCAAATGATCTTATATTTGCTCAGTAGCCAAAAGAGGCAAAGAATGAGAATAAAAATAAATGTGTTTTAGCAGTGTCAAGTCCAACTCTTCCATCTTCCCCAGGAGGAAAATGTATATTATAAAACACTAGGGCTCTAACAACCTCACCCGACACAACCCTTGAGTTGGAAATGTATGAGTTATCTTGGCTAGAGACAAAAGTTCTCTCATCCTTCCATATCACCCAGATGTCCATTGCAAAATGGGGTTCTGGAGAATCACAGCATTTCTCTTTAAAACCATGTATATTAGGAGCAACTTCTGTTCCTTTTCCTATCTAGCAGCCAAATGGGCTTTAACTATGTATCTGGATGAGAAAGTACCTCTTTTCAGGGTCACACATTTCACTTTTAGTTGAAGGGCATTTGGGATATTCATTCAACAAATATTTATTAAATTCTTACTCTGTTCCAGGCACTGCCCCCTGGACTTCATAGATGAGCAAATTAAATCCCAGAGAAATTAAAATCCAGCCCAATGTCATACAACTGGAAAATAGTGGGGCCAAGATTCAAAATTAATAGTTCCATAAAAAATAAAAGGAATAATCTACAAAGTAAGATAAAAATTATCTCAGAGGCAATGATACTGGTTGTTAGTTCTGCTGCCCACAGCATGACTCTCTCTCTTACTAGGACAGGATCCTTCCCTGACCTGAAGCCCTATCCCCAGCCCAGAGATGGAGCCTAGTTCTGCAGCTATTTGATGTTGGTCGTTATGTCGTGATGGCTTTTGCTAATGATGGTGCATGAATCGATGTCACCTAGTGTTCTACAGCTTCCCCAGTGCCCACAGTTCTGATATCCCTCTTTTTGCTCTTAATATTCAGTGTCTATCTCTGTCTCTGCCTGTGCTTCTCTCTCTGATTAATATTAAGCAAAACAATTAGATCTTCTATCTCCTACAAATAAGGCCCAAACAAAGGCAATGATAGAATTTGGTAGCATTAGTAAGGCTTTCTTGTTTTAGCTGACAGGGAGAGAAGGTCCATTGGAATGGATGCTGAATGAAAGATGAAAAGTTAAACTCAACTCTATGGATTGGAAGGTTTAAGGATTTGGAGACATTAATCTGGTCAATCATTACCAACTTGGAAACTGAGATCATTTTTATAGGCTTAGTTGACAATGGAATGAAAGGAAATCTCAGAAAGTGCTTAGTACATTTGCTTCACTGGGCAAGGCTGAGGGTGATTCATACTGGTTGACTATAAACTGCGCACAGTAGAACCTGGTGCAACCACCGGTTTTATACCTTGAATGCTGGTACCCAGACCATCCCTCCCACATAGCAGACAGGGTCATTTCATAGAAAGCTGAATGAAGAATTTTGACACATTTCTTTATTAGAAAATTCCTTCTTTTCTTCATTATCTGTCTCTAAATTCCTAGGGAGCTAGAGACAAAACTCATCTTTTCACAATGATCCCCATCAATAGAATAGCACTTCTAACCCTGGATGGAAATTAAAAATCATTTAAAGAATTTTTATAATATTTCCAATGGCAGGGATCCACCCCCGCATTTATGTATCTGCATGTTTTTATTTCATATTTAAATTTACCAGCTGATCCTGAAGGGTAGCTAAGGTTAAGAACTACCTCCTTAACAGAAAGAGGAATAAAATCACACGATCATGTTAATAGATACAGAAAAAAAATTCAACACATTTCATGATTAAAAAAATTGGAATAGAAAGAAATTTCCGTAGGAAAATAAACACCATATTTGAAAAGCCCACAGATAACATCTTACTCAGTGTTTTTTCCTCTAAGATCAAGAACAAGGGAAAGATGCCCATTCTTAGCATTCTGTTCAACATAGTAATAGAACTCCTAGCAGGACAATCAGACAAAAAACAAAAAAGTAAAATCATCTCCGTTTGAAGATGGCATAATATTACATTGTAGAATTCTCTAAAAATACAACAAAAATCCTGTTAGAACTAATAAAAACTTTGATCAAATTAAAGGAAACAAAATCAACATAAAAATCAGTTGTGTCCCTATACATTAACAATGAAGTAAACAGAAAGGTATTTAGGAGAATAGCCCCATTTACAATAGCATCAATAAAATAAAATACATAAATAAACTGAAATAATCAGGTGAAAGACTTTTCACTGGAAATGACAAAACATTGATGAAAGAAAATGAAGATAAAACAAATAAGTGAAAAAATATTCTATGTGCACAGAGTGGAAGATTTAATATTGTTAAGATGTGCATACTCTACCAAATGATCTATAGATCCAATGCATTTTCTCTCAAAATCCCAGTGGAAGTTTTTTGCAGAAATTCGAAAAACTAATCCTAAAATCCATATGGAACCACCAAGTCTCCTGAAGAGTCAAAGCAATCTTGAGAAGGAAGAACAAAGCTAGAGGCACCATACTTCCTGATTTCAGATATTTGACAAAGCTACAGTAATTATAACAGTATGGTAATAGCATAAAGACAGATGTAGACTAATGGAACAGAATAGAACATCTAGAAGTAAACTCACACAGTTGTCAACTGATCTTTGACATTGTGTACCAAGGATACACAATGGGGAAAGAACAGTCTCTTCAACAAATGCTGTTGGTAAAACTGGACATTCACAGGCAAAAGAATAAAATTGCATTCTTATCTTTCACCATGTACAAAAATCAATTCAATATGTATTAAAGACATAAACCTAAGGCCTGAGACTATAGAAGAAAACATGGGAAAAACATAGGAGAAAGGCTCCATGACATTGGTTTTGGCAATGATTTCTCAGATATGACACTAAAAACCACAGACTACAAGAACAAAAATAGACAGATGGTACTATATCAAACGAAAAAGATCCTGCACCACAAAGGAAATAACAAAGGGAGTGAAAAGACAATCTACGGAATGGGAGAAAATATTTGCAAACCACATATCTAATGAGGGGTAATATCCAAAACATATAAGGAACTCCTTCATCTTAGCAGCAAAACCCAACCCAATTTAAATATGGTTATGGTTTCTGAATAGACATTTCTCAAAAGAATACATACAAATGGACAACAGGTACATGCAAAGATATTCAACATCACTAGTCATCAAGGAAATGCAATCAAAGCACTATGAGGTATCACTTCATACCTGTTAGGATGGCTGTTATTGAAAAGAGAAAAGATCTGTGTTGGTGAGGATGCAGAGAAGAGGGAACCCTTGCACACTATTGGTGGGAATAAAAAACAGTGCAGACAATGTGGAGAACAATGTGGAGGTCCCTCATCAAAGTATTAAAGATAGAAATATTAGCTGATCTGGCAATCCTGCTTCTGGGTTCTTACCCATAAGAATGGAAATCAGAATCTCAAAAGTAAATCGGAATAACATGAATACGATGTTCATTGCAGCATTATCCACAAGAGTTAAGATGTCCATACAACCTAAAAATGTCCACTGATGGGTGAGTGGATTAAGAAAATGTGATAAATTCATACAACACAATATTATTCTGCTTTTAAAAACAAGGAAATCCTATTGTATGCAACAATACAGAGGAATTTTGAGGACATTGTGTTATAAAATATGCCAGTCACAAAGCATAAATATTGCGTGATTTCACTTACATAAGGTATCTAGAATAGTCAAAAACATAGAAACAGAGTGGGGAAAGGTTGCTGGGGCTAAGGAGCAGGCAAACAGGGAGTTGCTGTTCAGTGAATACAGTCTTAGATACGCAACATGAATCAGCTCTAGACATCTGCTGAACAATGTTGTCAGTATACTTAACAATACTTAAAGATGAGTTGAGTGTAAATCTCTTGTTAAATTCTTAGTAAAATTTAAAAAAAAAAGAGGAGGTATTATAGCAAAAGAAAGTGAGAGGAGATTGGCTCTATGATCTCTCCCAGCTCAGTCTAGGTCCAAATATGAAAAATTTTCTCAATTCTGCAAAGGCACAGTTACTTTCACCAATTTTGGTTCTGTGGCATAAAGATTAGGTTCCTTGGGCTGGGGTCATGGCTCAGTGGTAAAGCACTTGCCTAGCATGCATAAGGCACTGTGTTTGATCCCCGGCACCACATAAAAATAGAAACATAAAATAAAAGTATTGTGTCCATATACAACTAAAAATATTTTTTAAAAGATTAGGTTCTGATCTTTTAATAGACATGTTCAATATTTTATATTTTTCTTCTTCTCCTTGAAGTACAGATTAAAGAAATGCTTATGCCTTTCAATACTGCATAGGTAGTTTAAAGGCAAATTAACCAAACAAGCATTTGAGTGTTTGCTCTGTGCTGAATGCTGTAAATACAAAAGAAGAGGAATTTTATGGCTTAATTGGGAAAATAAGGATTCCCCCGATTGATGTATAAAATGATGCTATCAAAATAGAAGTAAATATAAGAATACCAATAAATAACCCCAATTCTATAGATATATTATTTTCAAAACTTGAGGGAAAATCTTATTTCTCAAAATATCTTGCATCTACAATCAGTAGAAACTCTGTGGCAAATTAATAATTTGGTAAATTCCAAATAATTTCACACTTTTGCCCCTTGGCATTGATATTCTTAGTTAGACTTACCAACTTGTCTAATACATAGTAGCAGTACAAGAAATATTTATTGAATGAATTAATTAAAATTGAGAAAAAATAAAAACTTTAGAAAGGCTTTTGAACAAACCAAATAAAGAATTTTTAAGTGCCCAGAAAAAAAATTAGAGTTACAAATTCTCAAAATAGCAAGTAAAGGTTACAGACACCAAACACATTTCCAATTATGTTTTATTATTACAAACTGGTTTATCAGATAAACCAGACTACAAATTAGTCCTAAACGTTCAGTCATTGGCTTTAGTTCATTGTCCTTCTGAAAGGAGATAGGACCTTGGAACAATAACACCCTGCTAAGATATATGGCCTGGAATATTAGAAGTCCTAGTAATACATTTCAACTAGGCTTTGACCCAAAAAGTAAAATAAAGGCAACCTAAAACTCTTAAACATATGTCTCAAAATGAGCATTCTCCTCTAACACAATGAAAAGACCACCTCATATAAATGACACAAGTAGTCAGGTCTATGCCAAACCTGTATATCTTTTTTTTTAAACAAAAACTCAAACATTTCCAAGGAAAATAAGGCTGATAATATACAAAACTAGATGGTTAAAAAAAAAAAAAAACATAAATCTTCCTTTGGTGCTCACTTGAGCTAAAAGTTTTAAAATTTTAAAAAATATCTTGTGAACCTTAATTGAGAGAGATGAGATGCCTTATAAAGAAGAAAAATTTGTGCTTAAGAAGCCAAATCTCACCATTGACAATTTTGGCATTTATTATTTTACGACGTAGAGATCAGTTACTAACTTCTATATGACTAAAAGTATCAATATTTACATAGAAGAAAAAATATGTGTTATAATTAAAAATAAGAGAAGTTAGCATACATTCCCTCACACAATTATGAAATAAGGAGTTTAGAATGATCTTCCCCATTCCTGTGGAATAAGACTCCTTGGAGCTATTTATTTTATTTTATTTTTCTGTGCTTATATTGATACCATTCTGGCAGCCACAGCTCTTGGGAATAATTCCATAATCTTACTGTTTTTAGGCTCTCTCCACGCTATGATGATTTTTAATCTCATATTCATCTGATTATTCATCTCAAATTTTCAATTCAAAATTTATTAACTTTTCAAAAATGCTGTCATTCTTTGCAAGTGGACTTTTATTTTTCTTGTTTGGAAACATATGAAGCAGCCAAGCCCACTAATAGAATATTCATATGCTTAATTAATCTATAGTATTAAGTTGTTTCTCCATAGATTAATCAACTAAATTAATTTGGCATATGAGAAAGTAAAAAGACATTTAAATCTTTCTTAGGCACCAGCGCGCAAAGGTTAACACTGTCCTTAAGAGCATACAGCTATCAGACTCATTGCCATCTCAAATGAGCTGCAGTTGCCCTCTTGACCTTGGTCTTGGCCTCTACCTACTGCAGTTGTACAGACCATGTTACTCTCAGTATGAAGTGCTTATGCATCTGGAACTCCTTATGGGCAAAACTAAATCAGCCAGCTGAAGACAAACCTAGAGTCCTCATAGATAGCTCTTTGACATCAAATTTAAAAGAAAAGGATAGACAAATGAGTGTTCTCTAAGTATTATTTCAAAATAGTGGGAATGGTGAAGAACTAGAAAAAGAAGCAGCAGCTAGTCAAGTTGGTCCATTGTTTAATTCTCTTGGAATAAAATAAAGGACCATATCAAGTGCAAGTAGGTATAGTCTCTTTTGTAATTAACATAAAACAAAAGCATGATCTGTTATTTGGTGATGTAAGATTAGCAACAGCTGCATTATCTGAGTTACTGAATGAAACTGAATATATTCTTACAGAAATCAGTGAAGTTGATTGTTGCTTAAACCTGGGTTGCAGACAAAGGCAATTATCCACACTCTTATGATAAAAGTTGGGGAATCACACATTGCCTTCTTTTTGCAAGCCTCCAAAAAAGGATGGGGGAGAAGAATCCATCAGAGAACACAATTAAATCTGTTATGTAAAATCAGGGCAATCTAGCTCCCTTTATAGTACTAGCATATTGGGAGTAGAATAATTATTATTGATAGACTTAAAAAATCAGACTGGAGGGTCTGGGGCTATAGCTCAGTGGCAGAGTGCTTGCCTAGCATGTGTGAGGCACTGGGTTCGATCCTTAGCACCACATAAAAATAAGTAAATAAAATCAAGGCATGTTGTCCATCCTCAAGTACAAAAAAAGAAAGAAAAAAGGAAAAAAGAAAGAAAAATAAAAGAAAGAAAAGAAAAGAAATCATATGGGAAAGTAACCTAAGAGATCATATGACCAGGACTGGAAAATTGACCTGGCAGGTTAATTTGCAGATAGATGGGATTTATTTGGACTGAATTTGAATGCTTACTATTAGACTACCATGCACATTCTAATTAATTGCTGAGCCTCTAGGGATACATATATTCATAACCTCTGATCATTCCCAAAGGTGTAAGGTAAATGAATTGAATTCAGATGTCTAAATCTGGAATGGGGAGATAAGAGAGAACACATTATTTTCATTAAGCCCATTTAAAAATGAATAAGAAAACAATTGAAAATCATTCAAGCTAAACTATAATAATCATTTCAATTCTTTACTTTCCCTGTGTCTCCTACTTTCTCATGTAACATGTTTGCTTTCCCATTCACTGATTGACCGGTGGCTTAGTTTAGCCAATAGAATATCCACAAACAAGCTTGGGATGGGCATTGGGAATTGCTCTCTCTTGCACCTCTTCTATCACCAGCAGAACTGGCCTAGGCTAGCTTGTGGAGGATGAGGAACCAATAGAGCAGAACCCAGTTTCCCGTGTTGGCTCAGGTGAAGTCTGTCCAGATCAGTGGCAGTAAGTGGATATGTGATTGAGCCCATCCAAGATCACAGAACCATCTAGCCAAGCAATGTGAGGTTTAGGAGTTGTTATGCAACAGTCTTGGGCTACTAGATAAATGGTATAGCAATTAAGAGCTTCCATTAGCACTAAGGATCTAGGAAAAATAAGACTGTAGAATCGATGGTACTGGTTACTGGGAAAGAAATTAGAAAACTTTTGTATCAAATTGGCTTTAAGTCTTGAAGCTGAACACAGACCTCAGAACATATCTATTTCTAAAGTACAAGAGTCAAATATGTTCTAAATCCAATAGAGCGATAGATCTAGGGCCATATTTAAGCAATGTTTTAATTACAGTTAAGTATTAACAAGAAAATATTAGAATGTTTTTCATTTTGTTTTACACGCATACTTATTTCATCTTTCTCACTGCTTAGAATTATATATTTTAAGGAAAATTAAATTTTGTAATAAAATAATTTAACTGAAAAGTTTGATGCTAGCTCTCTCCACAAACTGACTGCTGAAAGCTTAACTTTTTTTGGAATATGAGGCTGGAACCCCAGGAATTGCTGTTATAGTGGAGGAAGATTGTGACTGCCAGAAAAATACCAAGAAAACAAATAGCTTCTTAGGTGCTTGACAACCTGGGAGATGATGAAGATTATTACACTTCCTCCTAAGACCATGAGTAGGAGCATTTAAACTAAGTAGGCTAAAGACTAGAATTCATGCCAAATGAATATTTGATTATCTATAGGTACCAAAGGAGACTTGTTCCACATGTTCATTCCACATAAACAAAGAAAATACAGAGGTGAAAATCCTATTTACAAAACCTGTGAATTGATATGAAATGTGCGAGAGAGAGAGAGAGAGAACACGCCAAGGAAACACACAAACCTTTGGGAATCTCTAATTTCAAATATAAAAATCCCACAGCAAAGAAAACTGAATTTTGATTGTGGAGGGCTGTTTCTGGGTGAGTGGGCCTGACCAGTGTTCACAGAGGGCCCCTATAAGAGTGAGTTCTCTGCAACAGCAGCTTTCAGACATTTAAAAAATGATACATATTTCCTTTCTTTCCTTTTTTTATTTTTTTTTGGGGGGGGGTACTGGGGATTGAACTCAGGGGCACTCAACCACTGAACCACATCCCCAGCCCTATTTTATATTTTTTATTTACAGACAGGGTCTTACTGAGTTGCTTAGCATCTCACGGTTGCCAAGGCTGGCTTTGGCCTCCTGATCTTCCCATCTAAGTCTCCCAAGCTGCTGGGATTACAGGTGTAGCCATGGTGCTGAGAAAAATTGATACAGATTTTCTATCATGGCCCAACACTCACACATACACACGTGCACACAACACACGTGCACAGTGTACATATTTGTATGTATATATGCATGCCTCCTTTTGAAAATACAACACACACAAGCTTCTTGAATTATAGCAGAAACTATCCAAGTTGTCTAAGGATAGCCTATTTTGTGGCTAAATTATCAAGTGCATTCTAAAAATAAGAATATACTACATAAGAGCCAAGTTATTCTAAGAGTCAGCATTGCAACATCTCTGAACATTTAATTGCACAACATACTTACATAGTATTATCACAAGGGCATTTATGTAATCACTGTGAATCTTTTAATTGTATTAGAGATGCAGATTTTCTAGAATTGCTACAGACGCAATAACTCAGTCTTGGTTTTGCTCATTTTAAAAACTGTAGCTGTGAGATTTGTCATTAGGGTATAATGAACTAATGAACTCCTATCTTGGAATGATGTTTGCAGAAAGCCCGGTATAATCATGGACTGAATGGCTGAGTCAACGTATATGTCATTTTTCTAAAGAATACTGGAATCAGCACAGCTCAGCCTAAACCTATCAACATAAACCCTACTGAGCAACGGCATTGAAATATGCAATAAAGCACATACAAACAGTCCCTTCATGATTAAAAAAAAGAAATTCTTCTCTGGAGATTGCTCCAGAGTTTAATGATGGTAACAAGTTGTAATTTGCTAAAGAATGACTAGAATTCTTTTAAGAGTATGAAAGTATCCATGTGTGTAATGTATTGGTCCACATTAAGTACCAGCTGTCTGGAAATAAAGACACACATTAATAGTTCTTTATATTCTTGCTAAATTTGGAAATGTCATCTATTTGGCAGCTTTTTTCTTCTTCAAAATCTTAAAGAATGGGAATCCCACTCTTTTTTTTTTAACTTCTTGTGCAGTTTGAGTTTACTGAATACATTGTCTCATATTTAAAAATGAAATGAGACATATCCTCTATGTGTATATAATTCAAGAACTTAAATTCTACTTGCTCAATACATTATAATATATTTGGAATACATTATGAACATAGGAAGCTGATATCTTCTATGGTATTTTCATAAAATCCTAACAACTAGAGCCTTAATTTACTAGATGGCAAAATTTGTTATTTCTGATTCTCACATAGCATCAATATTTTATTATTTGTGGAATGATAGAATTTTACTTGTGATTTTTAGCTTAATTCTTTTTATTTATTTATTTTTTTTTTGAGAGAGAGAGAGATAATTTTTTTTTAATATTTATTTTTTAGTTTTCGGCGGACACAACATCTTTGTTTGTATGTGGTGCTGAGGACCGAACCCGGGCCGCACGCATGCCAGGTGAGTGCGCTACTACTGCTTGAGCCACATCCCCAGCCCTAGCTTAATTCTTAAACTGATTTTTGATGTCTCAGTGAAAGATTCTAACACAATGTATTATTCATATTACTGAGACAATATGAAACTTTTTGCACATTTCTTAGTAGTTCTGTGACACACGTTTTGACTCATTCCTATAGAATATTCATGGATGCTAATTTGAGAAAACTAGACGACAGAAACATTCCAAATTTGAACACTTGGCTTTACTGATGTATGATTATTATCAGTTACATTATCTCATGTAGCATTACATATTGAAGATTCAGGAAGTTTTTATGCTCGGGATTGAGAAAACAAATGAGTCATAGGGAAGAATTATCTAACCTCTCTTTATCAATTCAAAAGCCTAGTTGATATGAAGCTGGTATCAAAAAAGACAAAACAAACTTTTCAGTGGAGACAATCCAACAGACCTATCTTCGACACAGACCCAAATACCAGAACTGATCTGGTATCTCGCAGGATAAGTCTTTTGGTCCCATTTCTCAAGGTACATTTACAATGCGAACTGTTTGGAACCAAAATGATTTCTAGCTCTCAACAGGTTCAGTGAAGAACCATCTATTAAGCTTCTAATATCTGTTAGACTCTGCAGACCCTGTGCAGAGAAACAGAAAAGAGGAAAACTCAGACCCTGATCTGAATTGTTATTAAAGTCAGTTGACATCTTCCTGAACGTGCATCTCACTGCTTTCTGCTGTTTGTGTATAGAAAGTCTAGGAGAATCAGCAGATGCATTTTTTCTTCTGTTTCATGTTTTATAACAGTGATTTTGATCAAGCCTCCTTCTTGCTGCCTTTAACACTTTTCACTGTCAAATAAAGTACTGCATTAAAAAAAATATTTCCATGGCACTTTGTATTTTATAGTTTGGAAACAAACCTAGACATAGACCACACTGCTCAAGAAGCAGTTTCAAATTATTATTACTGTTAGCAAAATATTTCCATTCTAAGGCCTCGGGCCTTTTCCTGTGTCCAGCCGTCTTCTTCCTGACTCTGTCTTCATGCTACAATTTCTACTGACATTGCTGTTCTTCCAGCCCTCCATTCGTTGAACTGATTAACTTCTGGTAGAACATTTATAAAACTAAACCAATATATCATTTATTTGCAAAGTACCAGGTAATATTGGAAACTGAACATACATTCAGTTTGTTAATAATGCCAATATTAATGCTACCATTGTCACCTTGATTGTTAAAAGGATATAAAAAAATACAGTTATTTATGGAGCTAATGATTCTAGAACCATTTCAAATAATAAGTGTTCCTTCCAATTCTAACAGGAAAACCACAAGATTTCCTTGGCAAATGAGATAAACTGCACATTGCTCATCACAGAAGAGTGTATAGATGCTCAGCTGGAGAGGAACATAAGAAAGAATCTCAAATTTAATTCTTTGCACTTCCTTCCATTCATCTAGACTTGTGAGCAACAAAACGCTCTGTGTCATCCCGACCACAAAAATGTGCTTTCAGTGGGCTACCGCTGGTTCTCACGAAGCTCATAGTGGGTAAAGGACTTACTTGCTGCTGAGGCAGCGTCTCAGGGAGTAGGAGGCCCCTCCGCCGCAGGTGCGTGAGCACTCGCTCCACGGGCCCCAGGCGTCCCATAGGCCATCGCGGTCCTCCTCGGAGCGTGCTGCCCTGGAGCTCTGCCAGAAATGAGAGGATGGTCAGCATCTTGTGCGCATGGAACCCAGAAACACACATCCTGAAATGTGGGTGACTGCATGTCTGTAATAGTGGCCATACTGGAAATGAAAACCAGTATCCATTTTTTTTTTCTTAGTACCTGGGATTGAACTCAGGAGCACTTAACCACTGAGCGACATCCCCAGCCCACCCACCCCCATTTTTTGTATTTTATTTAGAGACAGGGTCTCACTGAGTTGCTTAGGGCCTCGCTAAGTTACAGAGGCTGACTTTGAACTCCTGATCCTCCTGCCTCAGCCTCCCGAGGCATAGGCTACTGTGCCCAGCTCTGTATCCCATTCTTAACAATTTAATAATGTGTCTATGTTTGAGGGGAGGAATATTTAAATATCCTGGGCTATAAAAGAAGAGGACAAGAGATTGCACTAAGGAAGCAAATGACAAAGAAAGCCATAAATAGCAATCTGGGCTAAAGGAAGATTGATTACACTGAAGTCACAATTTTGCCCAGGGTGCATGCATTTATTCTTTCTCTCTTTGTGAGAAGCATCTGCTCTACAGGTATTCCTGCTTTGAGAAGCTTGACATGTGCATACCTGCACTGCTTTCCAAAATCTAACCATATGTTCTTCAAGACTCTTTTTATGAAGCAATTTATTCTTTTCAGATTGTTAAATGGAATGATCGTATGAGATGATTTTAAAATTGCAGGGACTGCTTGTTATTTATAGGCTTCCTAGAGTAATCTGCATCTGCTGTGAGGATAATTATCATTATACACAGGTCTCAATGTTGCACTTAATATTTCTCACAGAGAAAATGATAGCGTTTGTGCTACAGCTAATTAGAACAAGTTCTGGAGCTAGAAACTCAGTTTGGGTATGGATTCTGTTTTTTACTATGTGTCCTTGAACCAAGTAACTTACCACCACCCTGTGCCTCAATTTTACTTTTGATAAAATGGGGGTGATATTATAAGCATGCCAGTTCATGTACCCAGACCCTATGTAGGGGAACTAGCTAAATGAACTTAGCCCCCAACTAGTCCCAGAGTTAGGGACTGATTTTTTTATTTTGCAGTAATGGACTGCTTTATAAGATAGTTTCTATAGGGCTGAGTTGTTCAATTGACTTCTCCTTGGATATTTAAGACCTATACAAATAAAATCAGAAACTTGGCCTACAATTTTATATAAATGGTTTTCTAACTGATACTTGGTTCATTTAGATTCCTAAATCATTTGAAGGGGAGGTGGGAAAATACGAACCGAGGATCAACTCAGCCTGGGGTGGGCCAGGAGTTATGTGGGCTCCAGAGCTTCCTAGTTGCCTAAACTTGGGTACCTACATAACCTCTTTATTCTTGTTTTCTTATAAAATAGGGACATTAAAGGCAACTATAATCCTGAATCCTTGTGAAGATTAAAAGTGTTAATATACAATAAGCAAATAAGGTGGAAGCAACCCAAATATTCATGAATAGATGAATGTATAAACAGAATATAGCATATATATTCAATGGAATATTACTAAGTCTTTAAAAAGGAAGGAGATGCTGGATTGCTGGATGTAGTTTCACACACCTGTGATCCCAGCAGTGTGGGAGACTGAGGCAGGAAGATTGAAAGTCCAAGTCAGCTTTAGCAATTTAGTGAAGCCCTAAGCCTAAGGTAAAGGCCCTAAGTAAAAAAGGGCTGGGGATGTGGTTCAGTGGTTAAGCACTCCTGGTTTTACCCTAAGTACCAAAAAAGGAGGAGGAGGAGGAAGTGGAGGAGGAGGAGGAGCAGCAACAGCAGCAGCAGGAGTGGAGATTCTGGCCCATGCTACAACAGGAATTGACCTTGAAGACATTATGCTAAGTGAAATAAGCCAGAAAGCCAGACACATCAGACACATACTGTGTGATTCCCCTCATATGAGGTGGCTAGAGTGGCCACATTCATAGACTAAGAAAATAGAATGATGGTCACCAGGGGTTGGGGGGACAAGGCATGATGAGTTGGTGTTTAATGGGTACAGAGTTTCAATATGGGAAGATGAAAAAGTTCTGGAGATGGATGGTGGGTGGTGAGGTGGTAGAACAATGTGAATGCTCTTAATTCCACTAACTGTACACTTCAAAATGGGTAAGAGAGTAAATTTTGTTATGTATATTTTATTACTTTTATGTGTATTTTACTACAACAAAGGTACATACATTTTGAAAAACACTGCATACACATGAGTTGCTATTATTATTCAACATTATTGATAATGTTATTAACATCATTTGTAAACACATATGTGCTCTCTCTGGAAGGTTACAGGATGTATGTACACTGGTAAGGCATGTGGGTTTCTTCTGTTGAATGTACCAGAGTCACTGCAGTCTTTTTTTTTTTTTTTTGGTACCCAGGATTGGGATTGAACTCAGGAGCACTCGACCACTGAGCCACATCCCTGGTCCTACTTTGTATTTTATATAGAGACAGAGTCTCACTGGGTTGCTTAAAGCCTCACTTTTGCTGAGGCTGGCTTTGAACTCAAGATCCTACTGTCTCAGCCTCCCAAGCTGTTGGGATTACAGACATGCGCCACTGCACCTGGCTAAATCACTGCACTCTTAGGGTATCATCTCGTTGAAATCCCGACTTTTCTACCATGTTACCTTGCAGCCACCTGTGGTATTACATCTCCAGGGACCTGTGAGTTGCTAGCAATATTGGGTTACTATAAAATATGTCATACACCTGGTAACCCCAAAGTCTATCCTTTCTATAGGAATTATTTATTGAGCCCCAAAGCCTGAAATTTAGGAGTAATAAAACCAATGTAATCATTATAATGCAAAGTACCCTGGTTTAAGAAGTTAACTAGTGAGAGAGAAAAGTCCTATGCCATTGAAGTACATGTACTTAAGTCTCTTCTTCTGAAGCCCATTAAAGTCACTCCTCAGATTTGCAAAAGTTTACTGTACATCTCCTGATACCCTTTGTGTTTTCTCTGTGTGACTGGAAGATGGAACTGTTGACAGAGGCTCAGTATTTTCCTGATGAAGTTACTATTTGTGTGACAAACATATATTGGTATAATGCCATTCTCCTTATTTATCCAAATTTAAAATGACTGAGATGAAACCAGTATTACAAAAGCTAGGGTTTGTGCAGTAATGGAAGTGTGATGAGTGAATACAAACTTTGATGCTTTTCAATTAAAACCATATCAAATTCCTACATGAAGCATTTATATATGAACTGCATTTCCCTGTAAAATAGGAATACCAGGATGCCAAAACCTTAGAGAAGTTTCCCCTGGCTGTTCTCCGGGTAAGATCTTTAGGAAATGATGTACGGTTGTGATTTTGTTTTTCTACAAAAATGAATTGTTTCAAACTCTGTGCTAAAGTTACTTGGTATTTTTCATGTTTTGTCTAAAGAGCACTAAAAGCCTCTACGGTGACATTTTGCTGACTAAATATCTTACAAATTACAAATTCAGCACAATTAGTAAGTGCCCACATTGCTTTGAAAGAGATCTCACATTATTCTGGAAACAAGCATGGGCCTCGTTCTCAAAGGGGAACAAATTCCAAGTTTTCTTTTAGCTAGTGGAATAAACATAATTCATTTCAACTGAATCCATGTTTAATGTTAGAGAAAGTGATTTTCCTCTTCTTTAACTGTGCCAGACTTTTACGTCTAAAACCAGAAACAACATTTTCACAATGTCTTTCAGTTCATTTAAAAACTAGCAGTATTTGCTTATTTCAGTCTATAAGATGATCTTCAATGTAAACAACTTTTGTGTCTGGTCTGGGTAGAATTCATGTTTATTTCTCTCTTTCTTTTGAATATGCAGTCTTTTTGACTTTATTGAAGCATTTTTTTAAGTGTAAATTTTGAATGGTATCTATTTTGGGAAACTGAGGCTCGAGGGAAAAAAGGAATAGAAAATGGGCTACCTAAAAGCAATATTGATTGCTTCTGAAACCCAAATTATAAGCTTTTCTATATAACCAAGACAATATTTCTCAATCTGATTTTTATCACAAGTGGAATATTTTAATTTAAATGCCTCAAAAAGAAAATTATAAGTGCTGTTAAACACAGCAATTAAGAGAGTACATTTCAACAGCAATGTTATGTGAGAAGATGGTCTTGAGTTCTTTGTGTAAGCCAGTGTTTCACCAGTAAGAGATCTATCAAAACAAGTCAAAAGCACATCTGATAATAAAATTGAGGAAAAACCCTTTTCTTAGTATAGCATTTATTTTACTTTATAGTTATTGGATGGGTGAAAATGAACAATGGGCATCTTTTGAGCTAGCATTTGAGAAACTAGCAAACACTGAGAGAAGAAAGGCCTAGATCTTGAGTCTATGAAAATGATGTCTTGAGTTATTCAACTTAGAGAAACATCATAGTCATTTCTAGATCTTTGGTGCCACGTATTGATCTTTAAATGTAGTTTTTGATGAAGATCCTTAAATCAATGCTTTCTTGTTGAAAAACTCAACACCCAATGCCACAATACCCTTGAACCATTCCTCCAGGCTAGTCAGGAGGGACTAAACTTCTATAAATGCCAATTGCATGGAATACAGGTTTGGTTACAGTTTTTTACATACCTCCTACATATCTTAGAAGAGATTCCCTACCTCCCTTGACCTAAGAATGGGGTCACTTTCTCACCATTACTTACTTATCTGGTTTTCATCTGATAGTTTTGCAGATGATTTCAGAACCAATTGCACCACCAAAGTCTCAGGTAGAAGATCCAAGGCTGAGAGCTACAGTAGTTAAATGCTTTGAGCAACCACATGAAGTAGTATTTTCTCTGCTTTTCCCTGTCCAATAGACACTTAACCTTGGAATGACCTCTTATGTACCACTTTATCCAGAAACCTTTTTCACTGGAACCTGGACAGGTTATCAAAGACTTATGGGATTGGAGGATAAAGCACAAATTAGCAATAAAAGTCTCTAGAGTTATATTTGCTCAGAGGTATACATACACAGAGTACTTGGAAAATAGTTTTTCCAAATGTTATAACAAGAGGTCAAACTATACAGAACTAAATGAAAATAAAAGTAGGTGTTGAGGAAATGGCTGGTTGATAGGTATTTGTAAAATTGAAGTCATATAACAGATGAAGTTATATTATAATAAAAGTGTTTTTCAGAAATCAACAGATCCTCAAAAGCAACAAAATAGGTTACAGGATGAAGCATGGAGTGGTGCTTGCAACTGTAAGATCAGCAAGAAATTACCTGAACCCCTGATTTTCCTCTTCTCCCAAATAGCAATCAGTTTAAGTCATCTGGGGCTATGCATGTGGCTATACAAAATGGATATCACACACCTCAAATTAAAAAGAGGGGGCAACCCCTCCAATGATGAGAGAACCATTTTTCCTGTGGTGTGTCCATGCAAAGTAGAGAGACCCATACACAGAAAGCTCCTGCCCAGGTACATATGAAGGTTTGGAAACAAATCTGCAGATTCCATTTTTAGCTTTCCTATATACATCAGGTCTCTATAAATCTTATCTAATCCTTGGCTTTTTTAACAACTTGGAATACTGGTTCTGCTGCCAACTGTACATGGTAGGAGTGGTGATTCCCTGCTCCTGAAAGCTTACAGACATTAAGCAGTAACTGGGCTCTTGTAAAAGTCCATTAGCTTTTGATGTACTTTCTTAAAGGGCATGGCGTATGGATACTGAGGCGTGCGCCTTCCCAGATGATATTTGCTGCTAGTTTTGCTTAGGAAATTCGGATCATCTGGTTCTTATCACAGCTGCACTGTTGGGGGATATGATGAACTGCCAGTGACACAGTGCATGGTCTTTCAGAGGCCACTGCATGAAGCCTGTCCCTTGCTACTGAAGAGAGAAGTCAATTCTGTAATAGGGTGTAAAAGCTATTCAGGCCAAAGGGACTTTTGTACCCATCTTCTGTTTTCCTTCAGTGTGTCTATGTGCACACCCAAGCACACCCTTTGCACATTTCTGCCAGGAAACCTAGGCCTGGAGGGTTAGTAGAGGTGAGGGGGAAAGCTGGAATTTATTAAAACCCTATGTGCAGGCAGTATGCCAGGGTTTACACAAATTATCGTATTTAATCCTCATGATAAGCCATTCAGGTGGGAATCCCCCCGCCCATCCCCTGCATTTTACAGGTAAGAAAACTAAGGTAGAATAACTTGCATCATGGTTCAGGAGAAAACAGTGCAGGATCTGGAGTCAACTAGACTTGATTAATTATACACAAGTAAACTTGACTTAGGCTTGTGGCCAAATCTCTCTGAGCCAGAGTTTCTTCATTTGCAAAATGGGAACACTGATACTTCTCTTGGTAGGAAGACTGTGAAGATGAATGGAGAGAATGAATTCAAAATACCTAGTGTGATTCTGGCATATTCTAAGTACTTTATCTCCATCCTCATGCTGCAAATACACAAACCTCCCCCAACCTGAAGTCCTACAGTTAGTATGTAGTAAAGCCAGGTTTTATAGCCATACCTAACCATCTTTTATGCTGTTCTCCCTTGAAGTTTTGACTTTCCTTTCCCATTTGAACAGCATTTATCAGTGTACAGATTCATTATTAAATGACAAAAACTAATGCTGTTACTTTATAAAAATTTTAAAAATTATTGTGTCCTCACTGTTCTTCCAGAACCCTTGAATAACAACTTGGAGACAAAATTAAGATAGCTCTGTTACTTTTTAGGAAATAAAAACCTGACTCTGCTCAATGTCAAGTGCTTCAGTAAGATTTTCATTTCAGAACTATGGTAACTTGATTTTTTTGTATTCTATCCAAGGACAAGGCTAGATTACTGCTCTCTAGCTGAGAAACCTCTGGGCATTTTGGAAAGCTCTACCAGAACACAATTTCACAGCCAGTTGAATTAAAATCCATAATTGCTGATATGAACAAAGATTAGTATTCAGGAAATCTATGACTGGCCACAAGATATTTTGGATCAGCTTAGCTCAAGGGAAGTCTTAGATTAGAATATTCTATCACTGTTTCTATTTCTTTCAAAACATGAACTTAATAAATAGAAACACTTTGCTTTGCCATAATGCTGATAGAATATTAATAGAAGTTGTATTAGGCATTTTTTTGTGATAAAAATTGCAAATTCTAGTTTGGGTTTCATATACACACACATACATATATTTTTATATATGTATGTGTATGGATATATATACGGTCTGGAGGACTTAAAGAGATTTTTACTAGACCTGGTCAGTCTGGTTTTCTTTTTCCACTGTAACATTTGCTTTATAATAACAACAATAACTGCCTAACTGCTGAATCTAGACATGGCTCAACTGTAAATAGAAAGCTCAAGTTAGTAATTTCATTTCTTTTACAAAGGAAAAGAAGTCAGTAAGAGAACTGTACCCTATGGTCGTTTCAAAAACTCATTATTCCCATACTTACAATGACAGTCATCACCTTCATGGCCCTTGCCCCAGTGGGGCTATTTTGACATTTTTGTACTGGTTGGCCTCAGGTGCGCAAAATTAGCTATTTTACCTGGAGTTCTAAAACTGAAGCTTTTCTCTCTGGACACGGCTGCTGCTGTTGTTGTTTCTTCCTTATACTTAAAAAGGAAAAAGAAATCTCCAGTGGAAAATAATATGTAGGCCCAACACCAAGAAAAACAGTGAAGAGTCACCTCCCAGGGCTTCCACACCCCTCCACTCCCCAAAAGAGGCATATTTGAAACTCCCCCTCCAACAAAATTCCTTCTCTGCTCTTTTTGTGAATTCCTGACTTCCTGGTGAGCCAGTGATAAGTTTCAGTTTCCATTTCCATCTAATCTAACTCGAGCTCTGTCCAAACTGTGAGTCCAATCAGCCACAGATCTTTTCTGCAGCATTGGCAAATTTTGCTGAAATGAATTTACAAAACATCTGTAGAACGAAGGAAACATCTGAGGCTCTGGAAAGCACATGTTGGGGTTTGGAATCATGGAGAAAGAATTTCTGGTGAAGAAAAAAAAATCTCATTTTGTGATTCGTTGAGGGACTGCAAAGTTAATAAATTAATATGGCTTAGGGTTTGATGGCTTAAAAGTCCAAATTATAATTGATGCTAGAAAAGCTGGAAGAAATGAGTCACTAGGTTCCTGTCACTATCAGGCAAGTCAGCTTTGGGTTTTAGCAGAACTTTTCCAACTCTGCTTTAGTTGACCATTGTGCCATCAGAGTCAAGGAAAAAAAAATGGTGAAATGGTTCTCAATAAAGTTCCGTGGGACTCTGAATGTAATTTAGGTTCTATTCTGATCCTCATGATTGCTTACTTTCTCAAGTACCTGTAAGCTATTGTGGGATGAATGTTTGGAACTGAAATCTAAAACATTCTCACTTTATCAGTGTTACTTTTCTTCTTTTCTACATTCTTGCTTCTATTTTTGTTCCCATTAGATTCTCTTCACTCAAAAAGCACAGAATGATAAGTTCTTAATACTGCAACAATTCTGCTTAACCTGCAATTCTGCAATTCCTTGATGTTCTATTCATGCATTACCAATTTGCAACTAATTAGTATAAAATACTTTAAAACAAGACTTTGTGGCTCCACAGTATTATATCTCCCCTTTTTTGTTTGTTTGTTTGTCTGTTAATTACTGGGGATTGAACACCAGGTTTTGCACATGCTAGGCAAGTGCTCTACCACTGAGCCAAACCCCAAGCCCAGAAATATCATTCTGCATAACAATTATCTTCCAAATTAGACCTTAAGCCCTTTGACAGCAGGTGTTATGCTTTTTATTTTGTAGCTACCTACATTTATAATTGAAATAATGATCATGAATGGCACTTTGAGGAAAATAGATTTTGACAAATATTTAGTAGATAAGGAAATGTTTTTTTTAAGTATGCTTTGTTTTAAATCTTTGACTACTTATTTGCTACTTGTCTCTCAAAAATGTACATAGAAAAAAATGTACATAGCAAAGGGAGAGGCAGAGGCAAAAGTGCACAAGAAATATCTAGTTACTTAAAATTTCCAACTGGTTTCAAGTTTAAGAACTGTTTTTTATTCTCCAACCCAATTAAAACCTCTCTCTTTGACACCACAGGATGAATCCCATCAAAATTTCTGCACCTGTAACTCAGATGAGTTTGTTTTAGAAAGCAGCAATTGTTTCAATTGCCATATTTTTGTATTTCTAATAGATAACATTTTCCTCTACTTCTAACCTGAAGCTGTTACTTAGTAGCAATTTTGATACTTTGAACATTTTGCCAGTTTGGGCAGTGAATTATTCTGAGGGTCTCCTTAATAGGTCCTAGCAACACTTCCTCATCACTAATGTAAAGTAAACCAATCCAGTAGCCCAGAGATCTAGAAGATGGTCAGGACCCAGGAAGACCAGAGATGGCAATCACCAAGTTGCTTGCTGCTTTGAAATGGCTGCTTCCCATGGGTTGCAACAGCTCCTGATTAGTTTCTGTGTCTATCAGCCACCTTCTATCAGCCACAGCCTCACTAATCCATAGCTCTCTGCAGCTTGGCTTTTAGAGAGACCTGATTCTTTTGCATGAATATGAAGTTCTAATCCTACATATTTGTTATCATGTTTGCTCACTTCCAGACTGGTACAGCAATATTTTTTAGAGGATTTATAATTTAGTGAGAAGCTAAATATCAACAAAATATTTGTTCAACATCCTCTATATTTAGTCAGACAGCAAGTCTTTATCAATTCCATTTCAGAAATTCCTCTTTCTTCCGTTCCCATCCCATCCAAACTCACTCTCACAGCCTGAATTCTGGGTGTTCTATTAACGCCCACTATTTTGTAATAGACTCCCTATCTGATTTTTCCACCACCAGCCTCTCCTCCACAGTGCTGCCCCTTATCTTTCTAAACACAGCTGAACTGTTCACTCCTTGTTAAGAGACATTCTGTGGCTCCCCTGCCTATAGCTGGTGGAATCTAGTAATGGATTTCAGGTGGGCTGCGAAGGCTCAGAAAGTTATGCAACATCTTGGGCATGTGTGCATTATTATTATACTTCTGGAAAGAGGATTCATAGCTTTCATCAGGTTTTTCAAGAAAGGCAAAAAACCACTGGTTATAGGATAAAGTCCAAATTGTTAGAGTGGCAGACAAGACACTTTGTAACCCGAGCCCTAAATCAATGTTCTAGATTCATTCCTGCTGCTTCTGATCATACTTGCCCTGTGCACTGCAGGAACACACCACAGCTTCCTGATCACACCAGGTCCTGTGAGGATCTCTGGTATTCTATTTGTGATCTTGCTATTGCCTAGATTTCCCTCCTCTTCATCTTCTGTACATTTTTTTAAATTGTCTTCAACTTGTGTGCTCCTGCTCCTGCTTTAAACTGTGTCTCTAATCTCCAGGTAGAATCAGCTATGGCTTCTCCTGTGTGTTTTGAACACATGGCTGGCTTAGCATTCCTTAGTCACTGCACTGTACTTATTTACCAACACACCTAGCTCCAGAAATGCACTGTGTGTTTCTTAAGGGCAAGACAAAGATAAATGTGCCTTTGTACCCCTGGTGCCTTGTAGAACGATATGTAATCAGATTCAGTGAATATTCATTGAATGAATAATGAATGCAAGGCAGGCTAGGACAAGTTACATTGAGTACCTAATTCATAATGGATGTCAGTTTTTGCTCTTGTTCCTGAGCACTTATGTTCTTTAAGACCAAAGGGGAAACTATATGCAGAAGCTTCAGATAGCAAAGGAACAGGACAAAAATAAATCTGACCCATCAGGGGGAGGTGATCACATTTCTGCTTATTCACATTTCTTTTTATGCCAACTCTAAATTTATCCAAAATGTTTAAAGTTGAAAGATGCTTAACCTGCCACATCTTGCCTTAATCTACTCTAATCCAAGTCCTAGATGCCTGTCTGCCAAAGCACCCTCATCACTGAGTAAACAATCATCAGTCCTTAGGCAGCAATTGGGCAGCCTGCTTTTTGGAGTTGAGTGTACTGGGATTAGGAGGGGCAGTTCAGAATGGGAATGACCATGATTGGGTGAGACAGTTCTGACTTAATTAAAGGCACAGGCCACTACTAAGAAGAGAATGAAGAATGCTCATTAAATTGTATTTTAATGAATGCAAAAATGAGTGCAGTGTAGATAGTAGAAGTTGAGCAGAATTAAATCTGAAAAATAGAAGTAAATTTTGATATGAGTTTTAAAGTAATAGTTGTGGACTGAGAACAACAGATTCCACGAAAGAAAAAAATCTAAAAATTCAAATAGTAAAGCTTTGATGTTAAAGGAAATTCAGAGAAGCAAAATATTAACATGAATCCCTAGAAGATAGGAAACTAAGTCAGCTTTATACCCAGACACAAGATCTGACACAGACATGGGTGTTCAGCGGATGTTTAATACTTAACTCTGTGTGTGTGTGTGTGTGTGTGTGTGTGTGAGCATTTTGAATTTTAAAATGTTTCAGACAGTATACATGGATAATGTTGATGGCAAAAGCTTTTAAACAAGGACAAAGGCTGGGCAACAGGATTTGGTGCTTGTGGTATTTTTGTTTTACCTGGGCTTTGCCATTATTATATGTTAGCAACTTAATTATCTATGCCTCAGTTTACTCAATCCATAAGAAGGAAATTTGGCCAGATAATTTCTAAGAAACCTCTAAACTTAATAATACCTTGGATTGTAAATTAAACTATTGAAGCACATTTCCAAATCAGAATTTGTGTGAGTGTGTGTGTGTGGGGGGGAGGGGGGTGGTGACACCAGGAATAATCTACACTGAGCTATGTCCCCAGCCCTTTATTTATTGAATTTAATTTAATTAATTTATGTTTGAGATAGGGTCTCACTAAATTGCTCAGGCTAGCCTCCTGCCTCAGCCTCCCAGGTCACCGGGATTTCAGGCAAGCACCACTGCACCTGGCTTCCAATCAGTTTTCTAATTTTGTAAACTGTACATGAATATTTGTTTGGTTTAACTCACAGTTACTATAAAGATTTTTTTTTGAAAAAAAATGAAAGTGTTAACAGTTAGGAGTATCGAGCGGAACATTTGCTAAAAGAAGTTTAAGTAGAGGTGGTCCAATGATTTCAGCCCTAGAGATAAAAGAGTTAAAAAGTAAATATTTTTTTGAGGATATTGTGAATGGAGTGGTTGTCCTCATTTCAATTCCAGAGGATTTGTCGCTGATATACAGGAACCTAACAAAAGAGGTGAAAGACTTATACAATGAAAACTACAGAACCCTAAAGAGAGAAATAGAAGAAGATCTTAGAAGATGGAAAAATATACCCTGTTCATGGATAGGCAGAACTAACATCATCAAAATGGCGATATTACCAAAANACAAGGGGGAGAAATGAAGGACAGTAGAGGGGGTAGAGAGAGAAGAGGGGAGGGGAGGGGAGGGGAGGGGGGATAGTAGAGGATAGGAAAGGCAGCAGAACACAACAGACACTAGTATGGCAATATGTAAATCAATGGATGTGTAACTGATGTGATTCTGCAATCTGTATACGGGGTAAAAATGGGAGTTCATAACCCACTTGAATCAAAGTGTGAAATATGATATATCAAGAACTATGTAATGTGTTGAACAACCAACAACAAAAATTTAAAAAAAAAGTAAATCTTGAAATAGAGAATCTCTAATGGGGACTCCCTTCCCTTATTTATGCAATTCCCTGCACCCAGAACCTATTGCAATACCTAAAATAACTTCTGAATAATAAAAGAAATGCTAATTATACTCTATGCTTTTTATTAAAATGTACTATTTCTTTGAAAACAAATAACTACTTGTAACCAAAAGTTTACCAAATGATGAACTAAATGTGAGCTTTATTTGAAGGTTTTAAGTTTCTATATTGACTTAATTCCCATTCTAGTTTTAGCACACAATGTCTTCTCAGGATGTTTCTTTGTAATGGATCTCTCAACAATTTCCATGACATAATTTCTTTTGTACCAGAACAGAAACTTTAATTTACAGATATATTTCCCCACATATTTCACATATTGTTCTGTATCAGTAGCCATTGAGAGTTAGATACTATTGCCTCAGTATAGCTTAGCTTTTATTGTAACTACAGCAATCAGGCTATGCATTCTGTAGCTATAAAACCATTTATTTTACAAACATAACAGCCTATAATTTTTTTCTTTAATCTTTTGCACAGTAGATTGTAGTATAAGTCCCTACTTTTAGATTATTGCCAGAAAGATTTTGGCTCTCTAAAAGGACGTGTCTTTCTAGGTCCATTATAATTTGTCCTCATTATCTCTAAATAGTACAGAACTACTTAAACTAAGATGGGAAAAATAATGATGATAGGGGCAAGTATACCAGTCATCTCTTCCTGTTTTTCCAATGACATCCAACAGAAGTACTCATGTTTTTGTGCTGGCTTAATTCCATGTACTGTTAGCATCTTAAAAATCATAACTGAAAAAAATCATTAAGTATTGTATATATGGAAAGTAACATAATATATTCTATCATCTTTAAATTAAATGACAATGTCAAGGAGTCCTATGTCAAACCATTTATTAAATGTTTGTTAGCATATGAAACATAATACGATATTTGTGATTGTTGTGTGCCCTTAGTGTTCAAAAAAGTAGAAGTAAATACTTTGAGAATTTATAAAGCTTAATTTTTGCTTTCAACATGTGAGAATTTTATATCTGACATAGATCTATAGAATAGAATACACAGAGACAAACCCACATAGCTATAGTCACTGATTCTTGATGAAAGTGTGAAAAACATACATTGGAGAAAAAACATAGCCTCTTTCAAAAAACGCCATAGAAGAATGAATGAATCTTGATTCCTATGTTTTACCCTGTTCAAAAGTCAATTCAAAATAGATCAAAGACCTAAATATAAGACCAGAAACTTTGAAACTGATACAAGAAAAAATAGAGGAAACACTTCAATATATAGGTACAGGCAAAGACTCCCTGAATAGGATCCCTATAGCTCAGGAAATAAGAGCAAAAATTAATAAATGGGATGGCATCAAATTAAAAAGCTTCTGTTTTTCCTAAAAGGAAACAATAATGTGAAGAAACAACCTACCAATGGAAGAAAATCTTTGCTAGCTACTCTTCCTGTAGAAGATTAATATCCAGAATAAATAAAGAACTAAAACAAAACAAAATAAAACAAAAAACAAATGATTTGTCCTCAATCAATAAATGGGCAAATAAACTGGAAAGACACTTCTCAAGAGAAGTACAAATGGCCAACAATTATATGAAAAAAATTTCAACATTTTTAGTTACCAGATAAATGAAAATTGAAATTACACTGAGATTTCATCTCACTCCAGATAGAATGGCAATCATCAATAACACAAATAACAGTAAATGGTTGGCGAGGATGCTGAGAAAAAGGAACTCTTACACACTGTTGGTGGGAATGTAAATTGGTACAGCCACTATGTAAATCAGTGTGGAGGTTCCTCAAAAAGCTAAAAATAACTACCATATGATCCAGCTATAAGACTTTTTGGTATTTATTCAAAAGAATCAAAGTTTGCATAGAGATATGTGCATTCCCATGTTTACATAGCATAATTCACAATAGCCAAGTTATGAAATTAGTCTAGGTATTTGTCAACAGATGAATGGAAAATGTGGCATACATACACAGTGGAGTTTAATTCAGCCATAGAGAACTAACAAAATTATTCCATTTGCAGGAAAATGGATGGAACTGGAGACCATAATCTTGAGTGAAATAAGTCAGACTCAGAAAAGCATCATGTTTTCTCTCATATGTGGAAGCAAGAGAAAAACACAGGGGGAAAAACCGGGGGATGGGGGACACCATGAGACCATTAGAGTAGAGGAAGGGGACCAGGAGGTGACAAGGAGAAGAAGGAGGAGAGAAATTGATGAAATTATGTTTTTATGTATATAAGATTATGCCACACTGAAACCCACCATTCTGTATAAATAATATGTACCAATTTATAAACATATTTTTATATACTTCTGTATATATAAATAAGATTAAAAAAAGAATTTTGAGTCTGTCATCTTTCTGTTTTCAACAAGAAGAATTCTTTTTCCTTCAGCATCATTCAATATTACTTAATGGAGGAATAATATTTATGTGCATTGCATTAACTGTGCTAAGCAATATGGAACGTTAATAGATTCATGTCTAAAGCAGCGTTATGGTCCCTAAAATGCCCCAGGAATATATTAAAATGGATCTTGGCCACAGACAATACCAAGATTGCAGAGGCGCACCCCAGGCATCTTTTTTAAAGCCTGTTTTGTAATAAGCAGAGTAAGCGAAGGTGCTAAATCATGGTTTACTACCCCATTTGCCTCATAGTCTCCCTGTCTCTGGTGCTGGGCCTCAGAAATCAATTTCACACATGGCTGCTATCAGCGTTCTTTGAGCTATTAAGAGGAAAGCACTTTCTCCTCTTTTTATTAAAACCAAGCTCACTTTTATCTCCTAGCTCCCGCTCTGCTTTCCTGCCTCGCCTTTCCACCCTGTGGGGGGTGAGCAGTCAGCTGTCTTCCTTTCACTTCTGAGCTTCTTGAAAGGCTAATCCACATCCCCTGAACCCACTTCCTTGACACCCCCAAATTCCTGAATGCTTTGCAACCGGGCTTCTGCTCACTATTTGACTGATGTGGCTCCTCTAAAATTCATCCAGGTCCTGTAACTCACCACATCCTATGACCTTTCCTCGTATCTTGATGCAGGATATACTTCCCTGGCTTCTTGGGCAGTGAGAGCTTGCCTGACCCACCTCCTGCCCTTTCTTACTCATTCTGACTAGTCAATGCTGGAATCCCTTGGGGTTCTTCCCCTGAGCCCCTGTTCTCTTCTCTCTACATTCCTGTTGACCTTATCCACTTTCTCTCACTTGCGCTTACTTCTCTTTATCTCTTTCAATCTTCAAGATACTATTTCCACTCACCTGAATGCCTTGTTAGAACTTTAAAGTTGACATTTCTAAAACCAAACTCAATGTCTGGGGCTCAAACCCCATTAGGAGTCCTTCTCCCCACCACAGTTATAAACATAAAAACACTGCTATAAAACAGTTCCCTTCGCTCAAGTCTCCTTGCTCTACCCTGCCCCACCCCATACATCCACCTGCCCACTCTCACATGTGCAGAAAAACAATTAAAAAAAATAAAAATGGAAAAAAAAATCTTGTACAGTATATTCTGTTTCTGTAATGTACCTCCTTTCTCTTGCCTCTTTTCCATTTCTTTTGCTAGTGCTCTAATGCAGAATCTTCCTCCTGTTGTCATGGACATGATACATAACTGGTCTCCCAGCCCTGGCCAGGTCAGTTTCTCTGCAGCATGGCTCCCTGTGTGCCCAGACGACTCAGCAAAACAGCTGCAGATAAGCCTGGAATGGTGGGCTGGGGTAGGGCCTTGAGCTTGGGCTTCGGGATTGGTCCTTGAGTAGACTGACAGCTGGAGCCAATGAAGGCTTTTGAACTGGGCGTGATATGATTGAGGTTTTACAGTTTTCAAAGTACTTCCACATATTCATTTGATCCTCATAATACTCCTATGAGGCACGGCAGGTTTATGGGCATTTTAGAAAAAGAAGGGGAAATGGAGAGTTGCTGTAAAAAGGATAAGCGGGAAATCCATCCTACAACCACTTCCCCAACAGATAAGACGAAACTCAGAATCTCTCCATGTTCTAATTAAGTAAGTGGGATATGGAAGGTCAAGGGTAAGCCATCCAGACAGGAATTAAATTTAGCTGTCTGAAGAAAGCAGTAGGAAGTGAGACCTTAACCTGAAAAAGGAAATCTAGAAAAAGGAAAATAAAGGTTAGAAGATTAGTAAGTGAAAAACACTGGATACCTTCAGTATCTGATTTATTTTATTCCTTCAAATCATTCACAGAAAAGTTCTAATTTCTATGTTGTACCACATGATTTAGTATGTCCATGGTTCCCATTTTCAAATAAAATGTTTACATATTCAAATGGACTATAGTGTAATGTAATGTAGATTATACTATGGATTATATTACATTGTACTAAGGGAAGAGTTTTGGAGCTCTTTGTGCACACTATCACATGACAGGATAATCACCTTCACATTATGCATCTTATTTCTCCCTCTCTCTCACATATACATATTTACAATTTACAAAGTGCATTCTATTAACCACATGAGTTATTAGAATTGGAACATTATCCCTATCCTAGGAGAAACGACCCTAGCTTTGAGAATAATTTAGGAAGAGATGATCAAGCATCATTTGAGACAAATTCTTGCACAGTGGAGGATTTTAGAACTAGAGTAGTGGTTAGCAACTCTGTACACATTTAAATGACCTGGGAACTTGAGAAAAATTGTCAATGTCTGTTTCCCTACTCAGATGAATTGTACCTGAACCTCTTGGGAAGGGTAGGGAAGCTGGTGGCTCCCTAACATTTTTAGTATTGAGTTCTCATAGTAATTTTGATGCAGAGGACAGTTGAGAACCCTGAACGAGTAAATTCATAGAATTTATGATCCTTTTGAGCTGACCTTCATCTTTATTCTGCTTATACTTCCTGGTTTCAGTGGGCTCAAGAGGCTCCCTCCCAAATTAAAAAGGAGTCTCAGCTTTTTGTCTCAGTCCTTTCTTTGAGATTACATGGAAGATGTAGTTGCTACGCAAAATCGTCAGCTCTCTTAAATCCAGGAAAAAATAAGAGATTGGTTTCTGGAAATGAGGTAGAGAAATTTCAGCCTTTTAAGGTAGGAAGTAATAATAATTGCTGATGTTAATTGGTACTTGCTACTGTACTAAGTAGGTTGCATGAATCATTTTAACAAACCTCCACAACAATCCCTGGAGGTAGACAAAATTGTTGACACCTATTTAACAGGCAAGGAAGTTGGGGCACAGAAAATTATAGAAATGTTATGCTGGTAGAGCCAAAATACGAAACCAGGTAGTCGAGATCAAGATACCTTGCTTGGAACCACTACTCGGAACCACTACTTTAGTGGATCCTAGGTGTAGATCAGAATCACCTGGAAAGCTAATACAATAGGCCTAGGCTTCCTGAAATAGGAGTGGCCTGGGTCTTTGAATTTTAACAAGTGCCCAGTTGATTCTGACACTTGGAAAATATCAGGAATGATTTCAAAACCCGGAGGCACACATAGACTAAGAAAGGAGATCCACTGCAGGGGGCTTTGACCTTGACAGGGGACAGAACTGAACTAAGGTAAGCTCAAAGTACAAACTTTCTCCAGTGCTTCAGATCAGGAGAAGCTGATAAAGGCAGGAACCATTTGCATCACAGGGTGGTGAATGGGAGGGAGGGATCCAGAATCACATTTCTGCGTCTGAATCTTAAGCCTAACTTTGCTCCCATCTGCTAGATCTTGGAAGTACCCTGATACAGTATTCCATCAATTCTAAGATGCCATAGTTTGAGTCACATTATTATTTTGTGTGCCATTATAAGTTCTTTTTTAGAAATACCACCTACTAAACTATAACCTGCTATCAATTATAAGATGCATCCAAGTTTTAAAGTCAGAAAGAAAAAAAAAACTATCTTAGGATCGATGAAATACAGTACAAGCTGTGAACTCTCATGAACTTGGTTCTAAAATTGTGGAAATCACTCAGCACGTTGGGGAGGCTCCTGCCAGAAGAGGCCAAAAACATAGTTCAAACAACATGGAAAATAATCTGTACTGCATATTTTAATATGATTTGTTTGCTATAACAATTGAATACACACACAGTCAAAAACTAGAGCAATTCACACCACCTTTTAGATTTTAACACTCTATTTTTCTTATCAATATAGTAGGTTGTGGTAACATAAACAGCACAGCACTTGGCACATAGGAGAAGACTGAAAATCACATTTTTCCCCTTTGCTAAGTATTAAGAGATTTTTATGTTTCTCTGGTTGATTTTTAGGGAGAAGGAAAGTCAAAGTGGTAGATGTCCAAAATTATTAAGAAAGAAGGACCATATGACTTAAATATTTGTTTGATGCTGTTCCAACGTGAATCTGTTATGAGGTGAGGCCAACCTATAATCAGGCTCATTCTAATGCTGCATGAAGAGCCATATGCAAATAGAGACTATTTATTCATAAAGAGGAAATTATATATACCAAGGATTCTATTGGCTGGTGAAAAATATGACCCCTTAGCAACTGGGTTTGTGAAGAATTTATATGACATTTAACTTACACTTTAAAAAAAATACTTGTGAGTTTGCTTTTTTGGTCAAATTATGTTTTTTATAAAAAATGATTTGGCAATCTCAGACATCTGAAATTTTAAATTAGTCATTTTATACTAAAATAGCTTTATTTTTTTTCCTAAAGCCCACAATGAATTTTTAATCTGGGCAGATACATGTAGACCCTTGATGCTACATCTTTCATGGGAGTTTCAGCTGGTTTCCAAGAGAGTCACACATGTGGTGCCCATATTAGGCAAGGCAGAGTCTGCAAGAAATAGGGCAAAGGTATTTTCTGGTGTCCCAAAGAAAGATCCATAATTGTGACATGAATCTGAAGAGTTGAATGGGCCACTGTTTGATGAGAGAACAGATAATTGACCACACACTGAAAAATACTGCAGCTTTAGACTCTAGTCATCATGTGGAGGTGCAAAAAATGACTCCATATTTGTGTCACACAAGGGACTTTAAGCTTTTAGAAGACACAGGACAGCCCCTTCAATATACCCTGCATTTATTTTGAAAGGTTCACTGTGACTAAAGGGTTAAGTCTAACAGTGTGCTGATCTCTTCAGAAGGGTTGGGCCTGAATTCATACTCTGCTGAATAAGAGAAAGTCCTTGCTTTCTAGGATATGGATGCATTTGTTTCTCCTGAAGACCTTCCACAATTTGGAAAACATAATCCTGACCCAGATGACAATTTTTAACAAGATTGCTTGAGCAAAACTATTCACTCTCTCTGTAGTCACAGCAACTTGGGAGGCTGAAGCAGGAGGATCACAATTTCAAGGCTAGCCTCAGCAACTTAGTGAGACCCTGTCTCAAAAACAAAACAAAACAAAACAAAAAAAGGGTGTGTGTGTGTGTGTGTGTGTGTGTGTGTGTGTGTGTGTGTGAGCTGGGGACGGAGTTCAGTGGTAGAGTGTCCTGGGTTCAATCCTGAGTACAAAAGAAGAAAGAGTTCACTCACATCTTCCTTCATTCAGGAAACCTCTATTGAGCACTTCCTGGGAGTCCAGCTCTGGTTGTCTAAGCACCGGGACCTAAACAGCCCTAGCAGATAATCTTGAGAACATCTTAGGCTGCAAGAGGAAAGCAGGGAGAACTTAAAGGAGGCGTTTCCTTTTGATAACTATACAACCTTAGAGCTGGACTTTCCTCTCTCTTTTTCATCACTGCTGCTTCTTAGCTTCCTACCAGTTGAGGGACCATAATTTTATAACTTTCAGCCTCCTTTTTCCAGGCCTTTCCACTCCATATGGCCACCACATCTGTCTTTCTAAAATAGGACAACCAGGTTCCTGGACGTGGCCTGCCTGGCCCTGTGTGACCTGGCTATGCTCCCCCTGTCAGGTCCTCTCCACTGTTCCCTGCAGTTTCCTCTCCACCGGGCTTTGCCCACCTGGTACCCTTTACCTAGGACGCCCCCTCTTCCCTCACCTCTCCTGGATGGAGCTTGGGACACTGCAGTTGCTTCTTTCTTTGTGCTGCTGCAGCCACTCCACTTGGCCTCACTCTGCATTCTTTTTAAACTTTTGTGACTGTGGGCTTCTGGGTCTTGTTCATCTTTGTATGTCAAGGAAACTGACTGGCATAGAATGGACCAGGCCATGAGAGTTTTCACTGATACATAGAATAAGAGAAAACTAACGACACTGGTGAGTTTTTCATACAGATGTACAATTCTTCTAGAATTATGCTCCTGGAACTTTTGGCTTTTCAAATGACCTTTAAATTTCTTGCATGAGTGAAACAGTGGTGGAGTTGGGACAAGAGTCAACTCTGTGCATGTTTAAATCTGCACCTTGCTGCTGCTAGCTGAGGGACTTTAGACACACTATGTAACCCTTCTTGCCTCCGTTTTCTCATCTGTAAGATGGAGAAGTAATTGTAACTACTCCATAGGATTATGAGAATTAGATAATTTATGGAAAGTGCTTCTTATGTTGAAGCACGCACTCTCTTCAGTATTAACTATTTTTATTTCACTTGCCAAACTATAAATGATAGAAAAATAAACTCTTTAAATTTTATTCGTGGCCAAAGGTAACAGAATACAAAATTTTGAAATTTTGTACCTGTTTTTCTTTACTTTCTGCCCACCTGAAAATCATTCCTTGGGTGTTTTTGAAATTTTAATGATCTATAAAAAGCAAAAGACTGAGATTAGCTTCTTTAAATTACTTATAACTGTAACATGGACATAAACTATTGGATACATTTCTTAAGATCTTGGAGCCTGTAGCCAAAGCAGTGCTATTATGAGAGGTCTCCACCAAGCTGAAGTTAACAAACCTCAATTCATTATCATTAGCATTCTGCATGCGGCCAATTGGCCTTTTGTTCCCTTGAATGAGGGGCTGGTTTAAAGGTTTCCCTGCTTAAGCATAGCTCCAAGATTGAAAAGACAGGTGTTTATGTGTCAAATAAACACAGACACAGAGCAATACACTCATTAGGTGTAGGTTTCAGAATTACTGAAAAAGAGGATTTCAGGGGGAAAAAAAAAGCATAGCTCAAAAAAATGACCTTAAATATAAATCTTTAGAGTCAGAGTTTTTCTAACACATTCTTTCTTGAATCACTATAAATAATGAATTAATGTGTCTATTTCTTTAGGCAGAGACCCCCTTACATCAGCAATAGTTAAATATACAGTTTAAAGAAAATAATATCATGACAGCAATATAAAACCAACGGAAAGTGCTGGCCAATTAATTCCTGTCTTCCCCACCCTGTCCTAAATTCTTGTGATATTATATGTAGGACGAGCCGTCTTTAGAACCATGTCTGTTTTGTTTGACATGGTATACCCAGCACCCAGTGCAGTGCCTGGTATACCACAGGCCCTCAAGGAACATGCTGTTTAGCACTGAGGGACAAGAAGGGAGCTGACACTTCTCTCAGACCTACAATATGCAAGCTTTCTTATGAATTTATTGTACATATATATTGCCAAAGTATTCACACTTTTCATTGATGGGGATACAAGAGAAATTATACCCTATTGCTATGATCAGGTCAAGGAGAGAGAGAGAATCTCCACAGATCTTAGTCCCCTCTTCTTGTCAGGTCCCCTTGATGCTCACAAACCAACAATGATCCTTGGTTGTTAACTCAGGATTGTTTTCCAGCAGCTTCCTTTGCTCCTTCTGCATGTGGTATTGCAACATTCCAGACCCTCTCAACCAAGGCCTGCTTGATGCTCTTGTTTCCAGGTCCTTAGAGGCCATGCAGTATAGAAAAAGAGAAAGGACTGAAAAGAAAAAGATCCCAGTTCCATGACCAGGATCCTGGTAGGTGTTCCTGGCAAATCTGACTCAAATCTTTTGCAAACATTTATATTTTAAACTTAATTATCTGCAAAATGAAAGGGCTAGAAGAAGCAATTAGTTCATTTACTCAAACAATAAACTTACATTAAGTACCTTGTGTATATGAATTTCTGCTTGCTTCCAGGGATACAAAGATTTCCAAGACAAAAGAACACCCAACTTCTGCCTTCCAAGAGACCCTAGTCAATTGACTAGATTCTTTTTAATTCAAAAATGCCCTGGATGTATGGCCTGGCAACCTAAATGCTGTTAAGCTAATTCTGTGACAGTAAATTCAAAGCATGTTTGTTATCTCAGAGCAGCTACAAGCCCTAGATGAAAAGAAAAAGTGTGTGGCATATCAGAGAACTTTATTAGATCTCAATGACCAATGGCTATAAACAGCTGTAATGAAAGAACAGGCAATTTCTGAAAACTTTCCTTCCAAATCTCACTTCAGCACCTGAGCAGTAGGAGTTCTTATTGTTTCTATAACCCTTTTTTCATTTCTGGTTCTATTGATGAAGTACAATATATGAACAATATGTGTGCAGACTTCAAATGGTGACTTGAAATTATAGTCGGCAAGTAGGTTGAGAAATCGGACACCCGGCCATACTGTACTATGAGAACAAAGTGAAGGATATTTATTTTATTGGACAGTTTGAATTTATTATAGATTGCTCACAATTTCCTGTCTCATTTCTTTAGTGCTTTCGGAATTTATGTCAGGATGTCTTAGGTTATCACACTCCTTTGTCCCAACATTGATGCCAATAGACTGAATTGACTTAGAGAAAGTCCCCGGACAAAAATTGAAGGGGAAAATACCCAAAGTTTTAGCTGGAAGAATGGCAGAAGCTTTGGAAAAAAATCTGAAAAAGCAATGAAGATGAAAATGGAAACTCTGTGAAAATTAATGTAGTGTAGAATTGGCGAACATACCACTTATTTCTTTAAACAAATAGAAGAAAGAACCCGCTCATGAGGTGCACCCAAATAATTCACAGGTGGTGAAACTATTAGAGTCCTGCAATTTCTTGCCTCAGAAGTGGAATAAATCTACATTATAAATGGCATATGTCTCATACATGTGACTTTTACGCTATTCCCTTTCTCTCAACTATCTTCCTTTTGATGCACAAGGTCATTTTAGTTTTATTGTAATTAAAATACTTTACAAGAACTTTAAGTAAAACTCTGATGAGATGGGAGATGCAACCAACTATAATAATTGCACTTACAGAAATAAAATTTCAAAGGCAATTGTTTGTTTTTTTGCATGGATTTCGGATATTGAAAAGTTAACACAATGTAGTAAAAACGTAAGATTGAAGTCTGTCATGATGCCTCTATAATAGTGGGCAGGTGAAAACTCCCTAGATAATAGTGGCACATAATGATTCTCACAATGATAAGAATCTGCTTTGAAGAAAAGTTTTTCTCTATGGAGTTAATCTTAACTAAGAGACCATCCCAGTGTGTTTTGTTGTACAATTTGGTATTCTCAACTATAGAAATTGTGAAAGTAATGTTTGAAGTCAAATAGTAACTGATCATATCCATGGAAATAACATTCATAATCTGTGGGAAGCCATATTTTATATTCACAAATAGGAATAGCATTAAACAAATAGCATCTCAGTAGGTAGAGTAGGTTTGTTTATAGGATAAAACAGTTTATGGGACAATTGAAAATAATAATATCTAGTCCAGAACTGCTACCTACAGCCATATGTGTGTGTGTGTGTGTGTTTTAAATTACAACAAAATGTCTAAAGAACTACTTAGCTCCTCTTTATAAGTACTGTGTCTTAATCTTCCATGGAGCCTTCATCTGTCTCCAGTGGAGCTTTGGTTTGTATTGTGTAGATTGCTGGTGATGGACAAATGATTTTCATATGAATAAAACGAATCACTTCAGGGCTGGGGGTTTAGCTCAGTTGATAGAGTGCTTCTCACATGTACAAGGCCCTGGATTCAATCCCTAGCACCGCAAACAAAAAACAAAACAAAACAAATCACTTGAAGTGTTATTGTACTTTTGATTTTATAAAATACTTGCACATTTAATGGTGCCTTTACTTGTCTCATCCTGGTGGGAATTGGATGGAATGGAAATCCTATATGAATGCGCAGACAGAAGCAGTAGGGAGTTATGTCATGGACCAAGAGCATGGAGCTGGGATCAGTGCTACAGCCCACATGATTACATTTACATTCTTTTTTTCTTTCTTTCTTTCTTTTTGTAGTTGTAGTTGGACAGCATGCCTTGATTTTATTTACTTATTTTTATGTGGTGCTGAGGATCAAACCCAGTGCCTCACTCAGGCTAAGCAAGCGCTCTGCCACCGAGCTACAGCCCCAGCCCCCAGATGGTTACATTCTAAAATCAGAGCTTTTTCATGACACTTGGACACTGCTATGGTCTAGGTGTGATTTGAATGTCCCCTAAGGGTGCATTGTGATTGGAGGCCTGGACCCTAGGTGGGCCTTTAAAAGATGGGGCCTAGTAGGAGGGGCTTAGGCCAGGGGGGGGGGGGTGCCCTCAGAAGGGCTGTGGGATGCCAGATCACTCCTAGTTCAAGATACAGTTTTTCTTGCTTCCTGCACCCTCTCACTATTACTCTCCATACCCTGAGGTAATGCAGCCAAGGAGTGGCCCTCACCAGTGGCCCTCATAGCCTGGGCTATGCCATTTGGACGTCCAGCCTCCAAAAGTGTGAGCTAAATAAACCTCTTATTAAGTTAGCTGCTTCAGGTATTTTATTATCATGACGAAGAGCTGATAAATAGAGACACCGCCAAGAAAAATATGTCAAAGATAGTCTGAGACCGGTTATATTGAAAAAAATGTGTTTTACTTTCTCTGCTGCTATAGAAACCATTTCTTTGCCTGTCTGATTTTCTCTCTGTCACTTGTTCATTCCTTGTTTTTTCTGATGTTCTGTCTTTGGAGCAGCGTTAGTAGAACACCTTAGTTTCTGCTTCTCAGTGTCTTTCTCCTGCCTTTGTCTTCTCCTTGTATCTGTGTGGTTCTGCGTCCTTAGTCTCATTATTTGGTCCTGCTCTGTTCCAGGAGATTCCAGCTGGTTTACTATAGCCCTGCTTCTTTTTTGTTTTTGTTTTTCCTCATTACTTCTCTACTCACCTGGGGATTCTGTTTGAAAACTGACCCATTTCCCCATTTTTCCTGCAGTGCCAATAGACATTCAAATACTTTGCACACACCGAGTGCACAGTAAATTGCAAAGTGCAAAGATCTGGCTGCCATTAGGATGATGTGGCATCTTCCTATTTCTCTGTTTCCATATAATGAACGGAAAGTGGTATTAGTTCTTTTAAGTACTAGCATTCATAGCATGTAAATTAGAAGCCCATGTTTAAGTTTTGAGTATAACACATTTTCACAGATTTCAGTGTTTTCATACAGCAAAGGTTTATTTTCCACTTATGGTTAACATTCATAGTGAATTCTGTGAGAAGCAATGGTGAGGGGCTGAGCTCCATGTAGCCATTCAGGGCCCTGGGCCTTGCCCTTGGTGTCTCTGCCATTCCTTAGTTTTGAAAGTCTATTCTGGAATCTCTGCATCTGGCAGGGAGGTAAAAAGAGAGTACTTGATGCTTGGAGGATCATGAGGAGAGGTCAGGCAGAGGAGTTCTATGCATATGTCATGCCTAACTATATTCCATTGGCCAGAACTGGGATCACGTAACACCATCCAGTCACAGCAAAGGTTAAGAAATATAATTTATCTTCATGCCCAGTAATAAAAAGAAAAGAGTTTTGATGAGTCCATAACACTGTCTCTGCTAAAATGAGAGTTTATAAATACTTTCAAGTTTTATAAAACTGTAGGTAATGTAAATATCATGTTCTTCTTGAGGACAAGTTTTGTGAAAGGAAAAACACTTGAGAACCTAATGGATAAAAAATATACGAAACATGTATATTGATTCCTTCTAATTGACAATAGTAAAAGGAAGTGTTCACTATGTGGCTATATATGTTTAAGAGAGAGAAAGAGAAACACAAGATATGTCTGCTCTTTTGAATTTATTGGTGCTTCTGACTTGGTCTTATCAAAACTAGAAATAGTGAAAAGCTTCACATTGGAAATGAATGTCTTCATTCCCTTCCTACTTGTGCTTTATCCTTTTCTTGTGTTTTCTTGCTGAGTCATTCTTAGTTATCCATGTATTCATTCATTCAACAACATTTATTGAGATCTAATGATCAGACATTCTTATAGAAACAGGAGGAACATGTTATTCTTTCTGCTGTTGTCCACAGCTTTATAGTGAGGCTAGAAACGTAAGTGAAGGAAGAGAAATAAAATGACAGAGACAAACGCAAGGTAGCACAAAAACTACTTAAAACACCACTTGAAATATTGTAGTCATTACAATTAGTTATTGATGCCTTCTGTCACATGATTACTAAGGGCTGATTATCCATGTAACTATACCTTGCTGGAATTTTGTATGAGACTATTCAAACCCAGAAATTAGGGTATTTCTTCTAAGAAATGTTACAATTAGTTATTGAGAAGAGATATATTTCTGTGACCAAATTAGAGAAAAATCAATGAATAGAGGAAAAGAGTTGATTTATAAATTCTGAGCTTCTTGGAAATCAAACACGTGAAAAGCCAGAGGCCACTGTTGGCTGCAGGCTAAGGGTATATCTATCAGGGTTATCTTCTTCATGGTCAGAAAACTTTCTACTAACTGCCTTCCATGCTGGGTGCACCAGCAAAGCAGAACAGTTAGGCTTTATTCTATGTAGGTTTTAATCTTGAAGTTCGGGAATTGGGGAGATTTAGTCATTTATATTTGAGCTCATGGAAAGAAGGGGTTGATAGCAACAGCTCACCCCAGTTAGCAGGCAGGCTCCCCACACAGCTGTGCTGGCCTATTCAATTAGGATCCTTTAGGACTTACATCACCTTTGGTATGCCAGTCCTAAGCCGCTCATGAGCCAGTACTGCCAATCAAGCCAAAATTCAACCACATGGTATGATTTTTATGATGTAGACAGAAAATGACATGAATTTGTCTCATTCTGGTGAAAACGCAGTTTGAAGCCAACCCTCGAGAAGAAGAAAATTAGTAACAACGGCAAGACTATAAAACTCGATTTAGAAACATTTTCCTGTGATTATCTCAGCACACTTAACCAGTAGGTTATTCATGAGGATTCAAGCAATGCTCTCACTCAAGAAAAGACTTGAGTCCCCATGCTAGAAGAGGTCACTCCTAGGTCACCCTACTCATGAGACCACAGAAACAGTAGAGGAAGGGAAGGATGAAACTTAGATAATTGAACCTGAGAAAGTGATGTTCCTGGAACTTGAAAGACACACAAATTAAAAGCAGAACTGTCATTTGACTGAGGAAAGTGGTCTAAACAAATGAAGTCTGAAAACATGGAAAAATGTGAAGAGTGAGGGTACCATGTGCTCTCTCTATAAGACCTTTCCTTTCTTCAAAATGTTCACAAGTGTTTCTGCTGCCTGAATATAAAGGCACTCTACTAGGTGCCACAGGAAATGCAGAAATTCACAAGACACTATATTTTCCTGTAAGAGTTTGAAATTATATTTTGATAAAGTCACAAAAAGAAGAAGACCCAAATACCAGGCCATGTCTCATCTGATATAATTCTTATGCAAAAACATGCTAAAATAAACGGAGTTTTACAAATGAGTAGCTTGTACACTTCACTGATAAAAAAAATTCCACAAACTCTGACTTTAATTTTGATATTAAGCTGTAAGAATGAACTTTGTGTCACTCCTAATTAGAGCAAGAGCCTACCCCAGGGTGTGTGAGGGCATCCCTTCTTCCCTAATTCCACTTGGGGCATGAACATGGACTAAGAATCTTATAAAAGCACAAACACATACATTCCTTTATTCATTCTCTCTCTTAAAAGTCTTCACTGTCCATAGAATCATACAAGGAAAACTTCCCCAGTGTAACAGGCCTCTTCTGTGGTTCACTAGTGACCACTATTGGACATTCTTCCCTCATCTTATATGAAGGGACAGAACTGGTTCACATGAAAATAGTAAGGGAGTCAGGAAGTGGTCCTGAGCAGACTGAAACTAAAAACAGTAGCCCAAGAAAATAACAATGACGATAAATGACAAGAAACTTCACGAAAACATCAAGAAAATCACTTTTAAATAAATGCTGCTGTGCTCCACAGATGGACAAGAAATTCTTTAAGTTTGATTTAAAGACAGCATAGGTGGAGAATAAGAAATAGAGTGAACAGTTATAGAGAGGTGCTTGTGCACACAGGCGTGCGCGCACACACACTCTCTCATTGTTGGAACAGGCCACAATCTGCTGTAAATAAGGGATTTAACATTCATTCCACAAGCTAATGGAGCTTCTCGCCATCCAAGATAGATTCACTTAGATAATAGTGGAAGACAGTGCCAGAGGAATTGAAGGGAACGGGCTATTGTGTTTGACTAGTTTCCATGTATAAATTAGTACAGAGAAGAAAAAGAAATTCAACAGCAAAACACATGTACTTTATTATAATTCCTAGTGTTACTCTTGCAACTCTCACAATAGCAGGCAAAAGAGCTTAAAAAACCACTGAAAAGAAACAAAAAGCAAATGCAAATTTGATTAAATGCCTTTCTGACAAGAAGTGATTTGACTTCAAGTGTAGATGGACACATATGTCAATGGCCGGTCATGGTTTTTGCCACATTTCTTTTGAGCTAAACAATTGAGACAAAGGAGAGAGAATGAAAAGGGGGAACAGGGTGAGAAGATTGGGAAAGTCATATTATGTGGCTTAATTTGACCTGAATATCAAAATGAAATCTCTTGTTTGATACTAGTGTCCAACTGTGTCCAGAGTTAAAAAGAAGTCTCCAGCGGGCACACTGTGCATGAAAGTACGGTGGTGATCTAAAATAGAAACGAAAGGTATTGGGACCTAATTCTCTAGGGAATAGTGTGCTGGGAGGAAAGGATTTTGACAAAACCAGGGCTCAATACTATTCATGTGTACACGCTGAGGAACCAAGTCATGAGACATATGATTTAACTGTCAGTGAAATGAAAGCTATTTTGATGTGGTAAAAATTGGACCTGTCATTATACAGAGAGATGTTTTCCAATTAAGTTAAAAAGACATTTAGAAATTGCTTAAATTAATTTAAGAGTAGACAGACTCTTCTGTTATGTAAAAGAATCATAGGAAAAACAGGTCCTCCAAGTCAGTATCTTTATCAAGTCTGAAGGTTGAGCTGACAAAGTCACACTTCTAGTTCTAAGTCAACTATAGGTCAGGCTAAAGTTCACTTTCTCTTAAGCCAATAATTAATTTTGGCTGTAAACCTAACAGAGGCAGTTAATGAGCAAGTATAACAAGTATCCACCACACTGTACATATCTTTAATGGCCAAGATGATGCAAAAAGACTGCCTGTCTCCAACAAAGAGTGCAGACCAAGCCTCATCATTGCTTCCATCATTGCCAGACATTTTTACGACCATAGTGCAAAGCAAACAATTTATGTTCTCCCCATTCTTTGACCTTTGGGTTCAAATATAAGCTGGTTGCCTTATCTGTAGGATGGGTTTGATGGGTTTCTTTACATGATTATTGTGATGGTTCACTGAAATGTTTTTCAAACAACAGGTCTAGTGTTTGCCACCTTTAGACACAACACGTGACAGCTCTTATTAATGCTGTTCTTGCTCTGCATGGGATGTATCTAGGCACTCAACAGCTACTTCTTGTTTTTTTTTTTTTTTCCTGGCATAACTTTTAGATTCGCAATTCATTTAAACACAGGCCTAAAACAAACCTGGGTTTGATTTCATTTCAACTTCATAATGCAATTATTGTAATCCAAACATGTGTTAAGTCCTTCTGAAATAAGCAAACACTCCTTTTTTCCAAGTAAGTCTAATTATATGCTCAAATACATATATGAATTTAAGATATCAAAGAGGAATATAATGCATTTACCAAATGGGTAGAAAAACAATCTATTCCTGTGTAGGCTAGTATTACTCAAGTATAATGAGATCATACTTCCATATGAAAATATCAAAAAAAGTAATGTGTACTGGTAATTTGCTTTATGATGCAATTTACTGGGGAAATAACACACACTTTAAAAAAATCACAAAGAAGGAAAGACGAGACAAACTAATGATGTATATAAGTAACACATCCCATATGGAAAAAATGAGACACCTTTTATAAATTGCTTGCTTTACAAGACATAAAGCACACCTAAACATTCTGCTCTTTATATTCTTCAGTACAGCTAAAACTTATAGTCTACTCATGCTTAAACTTTCACTTGCCTTTAAGTTTCTACAAAAAACTGAAAATATATTCCGATTTACAAGGCAGCATTATAATTTTTAGCTACAATGATGCAAATTATTAAGATACAGGAATGCATAAAATATTTAATCGCTGTCTGTCTACTCTATCTGATGAATCTTCCTAGACCTTTACAATCTTACCAAATGGCTTGCTTCCTTTCCTCAAAATTATAGTGCAGATCAAATTTGTCAGACTCAAAGCAGAACAAAATATTCCTTCCCCATCAATGAAGCAATACAACCTATATTCTGGTTGCATTTTTACCTTGTTCCCTTCTTGCCTTGTTACCATCTGAGGAAGTTCTGGCATGTCATAAATGTGACAAGGAGAGCTACAATCACGTTTGTTTGGAATCAGTGTGTGCAAATTTTGGAATCCAACCTTCAGATGAGGTTTACTAAACTGCCTGCCCAGAACACTCTGGTTTAAAAAAAAATGTGCATTGCTATTAATATTTTGAGTGTAGATTGTTTTTGGACAGTAAATGTTCATTTTCTGCCCATAAAACCAAGTATGAGTCACAACGGAACATTTACTCTGAGTCAAAAATGTAGTATGTGCTGATGTTCGAGAACAGAGCATCTTATCACTATTGACTGTAGAAATTAACCGTACAGAAAGTCATCATTTTTTTTCTTCTTCAAAAGAAGATCTGAGATCAAAGGCTATAATCCTCAATTCATAGATACTTGAATTAACTTTTATCCATAAATAATGTGCAGTAATTAAGAGCTCTAATCTGGGTTGGCTGCACAGAGGGCTCTCACTCCCTCTTTCACCTGGTTCCCTAGGACATGTGTACAGAGGAAAAATAATCCGTAGAAGGCACTGGAGGGAAGCCCCTCACAGCCTATCCTTCAAAAAATTCCAGGAACAGCTCAGTGAGTGAGTTTGATTTCAGGACATCTATTATCCAAATTCCAAACATTTATATAGTCCTCAGCTCACAGATTCTATGCAGTATATCCCAAAGTTTGTGTCTCAGTAACAAAATTATGATATACCTGTAACTAATTCCTGTAAGTTTTGTAGACTTTATTCAGCTTGGGAAGTCGGAATTAAAGTTTTGGAAGGAGTTGGGGTACTTTTTCTATCATGTAAATTATTTTACCTGGAATTTTAAGATGAACACACACACACACACACACACACACACACACCACCCCAACAGCACCCAGACTAAATGGCTATAGCAACATATTGAAATGAAAAGGCATTTACCAGGAGCAGGAAAGCCAGAAGGAGGAGCGGTATGCCAGGAGTTGCCCGACGGCAGCATTCCATGCTTGGATCCTTGCCGGAATCTGAATCGGACACTGAATAAGCTGCTAAGTGCTCTTCTGCCTGCTGTCACATCCAGTCCTGGTGCTAACACTCCAGCCCTGCCTATCAGCTTCCATCAGCCCCGCTCACATTTCCTGACCGAGGGGTGGGTGGGTGGATGGGTGGGGGGTAAGCTGAATGGAATCTCTCTCGGAGCAGGCAGCCAGCCAATCAGGCTCCTGCTAATCAGACATGCTGAATAACAAAGCCAGGGGGACAGAGAAAGTGTAACAGTGTGAGTGAAAAAGGGGGAAAAGGACGAAAAAGAAAGGAGAGCCAGCAGCAGAGCGAGAAGAGAAATGCCAGAGGTGCAGAAGTACACAAGACGAAGCAAAGCACTGGGCTTTTCCCTAACCTGGTCAGTTCTCTGTGAGATGTGTTTCTGTTTGCCATTTGCCTGTGCTGATGTCTGCTGCTTTGTAAAGTACAGTAGCTCCCTGTGTCCGTGTATTGTTCCATTCAGGAGAGAAACTTAATCCCTGTCAATATATAACATATGCCATAAAGGGAGAGAACCATAGTCAAAAACTGACTTAATGTGCCCTTTAAACGTATTCGGGACAACTGCTTTCTTCCTCTTCGTAAGGTTCCTCTTTATTTTCCCCTTTGACTAGAAAAAGGAATACTGTAGAAGTTCATGAAAATTCCTCACTAACCCTAACAGTGGCATAAGTTATTTTGTGTATTAAGGACTTGATGGTGGGGAGACGGGACAAGTTGCTTCTTTGTAAGGTGACAATTTGAAACATCCAAGGTTTACTGATTCTAAAGGCACAATTAGAAATTGAGAACCCCTGGTTTAAAAGAAGCCTTGAACAAAGACTCCAGACTGAGTGGGGCTGAAATTTGGGGTTGAGAAACTGCCTGGTTTTGACACTTTGCCAACTCTCAACTATCTGCTTCCCAGGGGGAGGGAAAGAAAAGATGAATTAAATCCTCAATTAATCCCCAAACCTTTTAACCAAGAGTTACAGTCTCCTCTTCACCTGACTCAGATCCTTTTTCGGAGCTGCTATACTGCAGAAAAGGATAAACCTTTGTTGACCACTAGTCCAGGAGGGCCAGAGGGCTGGACAGGTTGACCTCGGAGGTGCAGCCCAGCCCTGGAGGAAGTACTTATGTGCGTCAAAGAGACAAGGCAGCAAAGAGAAGCTCAGCAATCTTCAGAGGCCACTTAATCTACCAACAAGCAAGGTTCAACCCTACTGGAGGAGATTATTAGTTTTAGGAAAGTGTTAAGTGTCAAATAAGGACATACTTCCTCTGATCTGCTAGGGAAATTATTGAGTTTTGAGAGAATGAAATAGCAAACCCAGCCATACATTTTCATAGTGTATTACCAGGAGGCTTTTCTTTACAGATCTGATAGACCAGAAATACATGTGGTGGAGGTAGAAAGCACTTAATGTTCTTTCCTTTCATTATTAAAAAATACTGATGAGAGGTCTGAAACACAAATATGGAAAACCTGATCTAGCCATCACAGACATGTGAATACAGGCAGGTCTGCCAATACACATACCTGCAGTGTTGCTTTGCGAAAAGGTAAAGAAAAGCAGGTTGTTCAACTTCAGCTACTTACTTCATATGGTATATCAATTAACAAGGGAGAAGCTTTAAAACTCCCACTGTTAACCTGTCACAAAAGTCAAGGGCAATCAAGGATTCAATTTTCTCCTCACTACCAAATATATTGAACTAGGAAAATGATAGTACAGATTCACACACACACACAAAGAGGTCCTATTTTTGAAATAGGCTTTTCCCTTTCAGAAAGATTATTTTTTACTAATCTCTCGAAAACTAGCTAATTCTCATAGGCTAAAGGGTATTTACAAGTAGATGTGAAAATACTGGATTGCTATCTGAAATCCTCATCACAGTAAAAAAAATATTTTGACTGAAATGAACTTTTAGTCTGAGACTATGTTATCTGTTCATTTGCGTCAGATGTAGGAGAAGGAATGGTAGCATTAGCATGTTAATGATAAGGCATCTTTTGTGGAGGGGAAAAAAATTGGTATGGTCAGAAAATAACTGGTAGGCACATGTACGCTAGATTCTTCTGCTTTGGAAATCAATACCATCTTCTGAGTTTTGCTGGGCATGCCAATTTATAGCAAGATGGTCCCTTCAATGAAGTCCTCAAATAATATACTATTTTAAAGTCAAGGCCTCTATCATTGGTTGAACACCTAGAGGAGGCCGACCCCAGTACATGCTTCTGGTCTCTCTGCTCACCACATCATCTTTTCTGTTGGGAGAATCTGGAGGAACTTGCAAAACCAATTGCAAAGGTCCAGAGTTAACACAGTGCGGGAAAATTCTAAGTTTACTTAAAACTCTAGAAAAAGGAGAAACAAATCAAGTTGGATAAGAGTGATGGGGAATGTTTTTAAGATGAGCTCATTTTGATACTTTCCAAAGTATATGTGATATTGTTAAGGTTTATGATTTTTGCATGTACAATCTCGCTTGACATTTTTGACTAGTTGATGCAGTTGGTTATGTGCCAGTGCCTTTTTATATATGTGAAACTGAGGCTCAGCGAAGAGACTTACCTAAGGCCTCACTGGCTAAAACTGGACTTTGTACCAGGGTCTTATGACTCCGACCACTCTGATCTCATATTCACATATATACATCTATATATTTGTACATACATGCAGATTCAGGTGTTGGCTGTCTGGCCAAAGGGAGGTGTGTTGGAAGGGGCTGGTAACAGCACAGGCAGAGGAGTAGAAGGCAGCCTACCAGGCTTTACCATGAGTATATATTACCTGATGATGGAAAGTAGCTTATTTTAGCCTACAGCGTCTCTGTCTCCCAAGTTTGTCATTTCTGAGACATTTTTCAGTGCCAAGGGAAAAATAACATAAAACCCTAGGTAATCTAGACCCATACTAACAGCCGCCTGGGAAAAGCCCCTTATGGCATGTGAGCAGGGCGTTGGCCCGGTTCCTTTTTTCCTCTTCAGGTATCTAAATTAAAGCCGTCTGCAAGTGTCTGTGGAGCAGCAGCCGCAGCAGCAGCAGAAGCTGCCGCAGCCATAATCCTGGTTCCCGGCTCCACGCACAATATATTAGGTGAAATGAAAGCAGCAGCAAGAGCTAGTGTCAGGGCTGTCTGAAGCATCATTCCAAATGGTATGGATTTAACAATACTTAATTTAAAAAACACCAGCTTGGACAGCAGCAAGCTGTTAACATTCAGTATGCTTTATGGCAGGAAAGAGTGAGCTCAACTTTCGGAATTTCTCTCCCTGGGGAGAATGCCTTACAAGTTTTGCTCCAAAGCCACCTGTCTCTTCCTTGAGGTTGAGCCTCTTTGGCCCTTCAGTTATAGGAACTGGTGTAAAGGGGACAGAGAGTCTCCTGGAAAGAGCTCAGGAGTTCTGGAGAGCTGGGGAGGGCCTACCTCTATAGGGAGGTAGCAATGGCAGTAGGTGAACCTTGCTTTCTTCATGGGGACCTGGTGAAATTCTGTGCTGTCTCTGGCTAATTTTGAAATTCAAATGGAGAGAAATGATGGAAGAGTGAATAAGAAAAAGCACAGGAAGAAGACTGCTGTTCTTAGGGGCAGAATTAGAATTTGAACACAACTCTAACATTCCAATTCACCAGGATCCTCTCTTTTTTTTTTCCTTTCTTTTTCTTCTTTTTAGATATACGTGACAGTAGAGTATATTTTGACATATTATACATACATGGCGGATAACTTCTTGTGGTTGTACATGATATGAAATTATACTGATTGTATATTCATATATGAACATAGGAAAGTTATATCTGACTCATTCTGCTCTTTCCTATTCCCATCCCCTCCTTCCCTTCATTCCCCTTTGTTTCTTAACAGCAAAGCCACCAGAGCACTCATTATAATTCTCAAACTGTCTTTTGCACATGATCAAACGTGATATGTGCAGTAACTCTTTGCCTCAATTTTCTGACCAGGGAACAGGTGTTCCTTAGATAGTAGTTTCATTAAAGTTACTTACTAGCAGGTGGGACTTTTGGGAATCTATCAAAGGCTGCTTGGCTTTTCCTAGATCACTATCTTAGGAGCTGGCCAAAAAACAGCTCTATTTATTGAGAGTCTCCATGTGTCAGGCACTGTTTTAAGTACTTTATATTTATCACTTCATGTAAACCTTCAACAATTCTATAGAGTAGGTAAACCTATTATCTGTATGTAGGTGTTATTTATGGTGGATTAGCAGTCAACATTCATCTCAACCAGGGCCTCCCTGACATGCAGAGGCCAGAAACCCCAATACTACATTTCCAGACTCCCTTGCAGCTAAGGTACTGGATGGGATTTAGTTTTGGCTCCTCTGAAGCACTGTTTGGAAAGAGGAAGCGATGCAGAGTCCACACTTTGCTCTCTGCATGTGAAAATCTGTAGAGCAATGTGGTTTATCTATATCCATACTTTGTGGGCATTGAGAAGCCAGAATGAGATGTGCATTTTATTACTTGGATTGGAGAAGGTGGGTATGGCTGTCGCAGCCCTTGCACTTCTATTTGACCCTGGCATTCAGCAGGTAACTTTCTGAGTGGAGAAGAGGCAGGAGTCCCCATGGTGGTCTATTTCTGCCAAGCACCATGGGACTCTTCAGAAAGCTCACTTTATGAGTTTTTTTCCTGTGGCAATTTAAATATTCTCTGCATTATGTAATACCCTGTAATTTATGGCTTTCTGTTTATATTCGCAAGAGTAGATTCTGTTCTCTGCAACAGAATTCTTATTGATACATCCCCTTTAAGAGAGGGAAACACTGAGGCATAAAAAATTAGACAATCTGTTCAAGATCACATACACAGAGAGAAGAAATATCAAAATATAAGCCCAAGCAATCTGTGCCCAAACCATTAAGCGACCCTGGGTCTGTGGAGCAAAGAGCCACATGAGTTCAGAGTAGGGAAAGGTCACTGATGGTTGGAGAACTCAGGGAGGAGACCCAGATGGAAGAAGTAGAAACTGAAAAATACCTGAGATGTACAGAGACTTCTAGAAGTGAAAAGAAACCTAGGAAAGGTTTAGCAAGTGTGGAGAACAGCGGCAGCAGAGAGAAGGCCTAGCATGGGGCTACTGCCGGTGCTCACCCTGCCTCACTTACTGCTGTAGGTCGCTCAGTGGCCAAAGAGCGTGATTTTAAGTTGTTTGCCCCCCTGTCTCCCACTTTCCTCATAGTGTCCAGCAACTGATATCACTTAGGGCAGGAACTCATCAGCTTTTACAATTTGATCTGATTCATCTGTCACTGCCTGAAGCGCCTGGGTCTTCAATTTACATTTCTTCCTATGGCCTCAAATGCTATTTTCCATGCTCCTCATCCTGTAGGTACTTGGTTAAGATCTGTGACTCCAGGCCACAGCAGAAAAGAATTCTGAAGACTGCTTTGGTATAGTGGAAAGAACTCAGATTTTACAGCCAGACAGTTCAAATTTTAGTAGTTACAACTTATTACCAAGAGGGCTTTCAGGAAATAAATGGCTAAAGCTTTCTGAGCCCAAGGATTATTTTGTGGTGGTTGTTTGTTTGTTTGTTTAAAGTTTTTGAGTCATGGGAGTAATACACCACGGCACTGCCGGGCAGTGGAGTCAGAAGTTTGCACAGTGTCTAGCTCAGAGCCTGATACAAAGAGACCAATATAGCACTCCCTAAGTGGTTGGTACATGAATGCTCATGGTACTTGTGTCTCAACTTCTCTGTGTTCTTAAAAATCCTAATAAATTCTGGGGAAAATTACTATCATAATTTAGATTCTGATCCTAGGAGCCCCCTCCCAACAAACAAAATAAAACTCAAAATAAAAAAATAAAAATTGTATTCTCCCAATTCAGAGCCCCAAACTGAATTGGGAGAATACAATTGTTCACCACCCTTAAACCTGGAGCCTTCATTCTTCCTTTGTCTACATAGCTGGGGTTATGCTATGGATGTCAGAGGTTTGTTATTGAATTAAATTCAACAAACACTAAGTACCTACTGTGTGCAGGACAGATCACTATAGAGAATTTTGACAACAAAGAAACTCTTTTGTAGCCTTTTTTTGACATAAAGAGACTTATCAATGTAATTGCTGAGGCTTGAATTATGGTTGTAATATTCATATACTAAACCCAAGTGTAATATATAAATCCAAGGCCCTTGATTCCTAGTTCTGTGCTATTTCCATGACATCATCCTCCACAGATAAAATAATTATACCAGAGCCAGACAATAAGGTGAAGGGCTGTTAACAGATTTATAGACAATACAGAGAGAGTGGGATTGAAATGCAAAAGCCAAATTCTTCAGCTTGGCATTCAAGGACCTCCCTGATCTGATTCCAATCCCAGGATAATAGAAAGCCATGCACCAGCCCAACTGAAATACCTGATCTCACTCGAATACTCCAGGTACTTGGACTCCTGTGTGTTTGTTCATCCTGGATATCTCTTCTGCCTGGATGGTCCTTCTTCCTATCATGGCCTACTAATGGCTTTTCTACCTTTTAAGATGCAATTAAAATGTCAGTAACTCCACAAAGCCTTCCTCTGCTTTTTTTTTTTTTTTAAGCTTTTAGTCATTTTGTTGCTGGAATCTTTTTATATATTTGGATACATTCTTTAGCTATCCCAGATATGAGCCAGTCTTTTAACAGGAAAAAAAGTCTTCTTTGTTGTTTTATTAATATTATTCTTAGATGTTTTTATTGGGTAGACGTTTTAAACTTGTCTGCAAGTTATTGATCATTTTTCTGATTTCTTTTACTGCTTTGGTCTCTAAATGTTCCCCCTCTTGCCGCCCCCCCACTGGTGGTAAACATTTTTTTCTATTTTCTAGTTTGGAATTTTAATATTTACTTGCCTAAATAGCAAGTAGTGATTGCTTCTGTTTTGCACCTCTCCAGACAGATTTGCTTCCACACATGTGTAGGTTCTTTTCACATACCACCATTTGTGAGCAGAATCTCAATCTCTCCCTCTCTTTCTCTCTTTCGTTCTTGCTCGCTTTCTCTCTCTCTCTCTCTCTCTCTCTCTCTCTCTCCTTCAACAAGATTATAAATTCTGTGAGGATAACTATTAAGATTATGAAATCTTGGGCTAGGGTTGTAGCTCAGTTGGTAGAACACTTTCCTAAAATGCGTGAAGCTCAGATCCATCCCTGGCGGCACATAAAAATAAAAGCAAAATAAAATAAAGGTACTGTGTCCATTTAAAACTAAAAAAAATCTTTAAAAACAGATTATGAAATCTTGTGCCCACACACAGAATAGAGCACAACATCTCACACAAAAAATTGGCATGAGATAAATTGTTAATGTGTGAATTAATTAACATATGATACACCCCCAAAGAAAAAGAAAAGCAATGGGGTAAAAAGCAAACAAAGAATTACAAAAGCAAAGATGAGCTCTGAAAACCAAGAAAAATGTAGATTAAGATTGAAATATAACTTGAATTTCTGGAAAGCAATTAAACCATGGAAAAGCAGAATACTCTTTCTCTGAAATAACATAGATCATTGTGTGATCTTCAATTTAATTCCAGTTACATGTTTGTCATATTTGCTAACACTAACTAGAATAATGATTTTATGTGTAAAAAGATTATGTGATATCACTATTGTAAATACTGTCACAAAGGAGTAGCAGAAACTATCAAGCAATCAAATAATGAAAAAGAACTTGCAAGATTAATTTGCAGTGTAGTTTACCTTTGAAGTCATTTACATTTTTAAATTGACAAAAATTACATATATTTATGATATACAACATGATTTGAAACATACATTTATGTTTTTTATATAAATATTTATATACAAACATATATATATATTTACACACATACATATATGTGTATACAAACATTGTGAAATGGCTAAATCAAGCTGGTTAACATATTCATTACCTTACATACTTGTGACTGTTTTGCAGAGAGCTTATTTCTTAAATTTCCAGAAAGGACATGGAGTTTGTAGGGAAAACTGGATATTGCATGGTTCCTATTAGAAACTGTGGTGGGCCTTTCTTTTGAAAAAACTTTCATGAAGGAATGTGAAACTTGGTAAGTATGGCAAAAAAAAAGGGGTGGGAAAATAAGGTAACAATATAGAGAACTGAGTACAAGCTAACAGCAAGACATTTACCAGCTATGTAGGTGTCCTGAGGGACAGATACAGGGTGCAGCTGGAAGAAACTTAGGTAAAAGAATCTAGAGATTTATCTCTTACATGTGCATTTCCTGGAAGTTAAAATCCAAAACTTGTTTCCCAGCACAGAAACTAGCAACTATGGAAAGAATAGAGTTCCAAGGACAAAGTGGAGAAACCCTGATCCCAGGATATGAGTGCAGGATGTTAACCCATCCCAGGAGCCAGTAGGAAGCTGCTTGACAGGATGCAGGTCCCAGACTGGAGGTTTCTTGCACTTGAGGAAGGCAGGCAGGCAGGCAAAAGAGGGCCACATGCTTCATGCCTGCCTGCTCACCTCTTGAGCATTCCTAAGAGGTCCACCACTGGAAGTATGTTCGGATGTGCAAATTAAAGCGGCAGCAAGTTCTTAAGCACAACCACGAGAGTGATGATTTTCCACAGTTTCTTTTAAAGAAGGAAGTACATCCTTGTGCAAAGGGTCCTAGAGGCCTAGCTTTTGGTTTTGGTTACATTGTCTCTCCTTTGTCCCTCCCACCTCACCTCTTCCTTTGTTCCAATTTTTCTATCACTTGGATTAAGATGGAAATGCTCTTGTCTGACATGGAATGGCCTTGTAAGAATGTTTACTGTGATTATTTGCATTTACTTTTGCTCTCAAAAGCTTGGATTTTAAACTCCAGTCTGCATTTTAGGAAAAAAAATATTCTTTCAAATAAAATATCTGTGGCAGAAATATTAATGGTCTCCCAATATCTGTTCTTTTTTTTTTTGGCTTTGTTAACAAACATACATGGCTACCCACCCAGGAAACATTTCTTCTTGGAAGCTGTGTGTGACCATGAGATATAAGTGGAAAAAGTGAATGAAATTCCAGTAATGTCCATCAAGAAAGGGGCATACCCTGCTTCACTCTTTCCTCCTCTTTGTAACTGGAATAATGATGTGAAGGCTGGAGAAGCCATCTTGGCCAGTTTGGAGATATGTATATATGGAATATGCTTGAGACTTTACAAAATTATATAGCTCAGTAATATAAGAACCTCAATGCCAAATTCCCAAAACATAATGGTCAAATACAAAAAGTGTGACTGGCTGGTATCTTTTATTTCTTAAAATCATAAGAGCAATGCTATTATCTGAGTTCCCATCTTTCTTTTGGCTACTAGGCAGCTCAGAACGAAATTTGTGTTCAATAGCCAAATATTTCTTTAGTCTATAGTTTTAAAATCCCCTCACCATTTCTATCTTGAGTTTTATAGTCTGTTTTTCCATATAAATAGTTCAATCTTTTTTTGCATCACAGTTTTACTCAAAACAATCTTACAGTTTCTTTGGAAGATGGTGAAGTATAAACATACAAAATAAAACAGTGTAATTATGAAAAGGAAGCTGACCATGATGACCTCTTAAGGAAATGGTGGAATTATAGAGTAATTTCATGGTGATGAAAACATTGTTTTTCTTTATACTCATCATGACTAAACTAGTTTTTTTTCTTCATACTCATGGTAACTAAAATATTTTACCCAGCATGATTTATGATGGCACTCTTGCCATACACTGATACAAATATTAATATGTTACTTTATTACTTATATGCAAATATACTATTATATTTAGTCCCAAGGATCTTGGGAAAGGGAATTAGAACTGAACTGCAAATCATTATCATCATCAAAACAAAAAACAACAGTGAGCTACTTAAACATTTGGCCTCAAAGGTAGTGAGACTTGTTTGTTCATTTCCAACTTTTGGCACAGATACCCATCATGAAGTAAAGATCTAATAAACATTTAATGAATGCATGAATTTACAAAGCATAAGATCAATTCCTCAAAATTAAACATAGAATCACCATATGATCCAGCAATTCTATTTCTGAGAATAAACCCCAAAGAAATGAAAACAGATGCAAACATATATTTGCACATACATGTTCATAGCAGCATGAGTCACACTAGCCCAAGATGGAAGCAACCTAAATGTTCATTGACAAATAAGTTGATAGGGAGAGTTTGCATTTACATACAATGGAATATTACTTAGTCTGAAGAAAAAAGCCAAATCTGACCTATGCTACAAGATGGATGTGTTATGGGATGATGTGAAAGTTAAGTCAGACTGACTCCATTCTGCCCAGACATCTCACTCTGTGTGGGGACTTGCCCCCTGCCTTTCCCAATAAGTCCACTGGCATAGAAGCTGATATCTCCATCCTCACCGACTCGTACCCCAACCACATATCTTTAAACTATGGGGCAGACATTAGATTACTTCCTTAATGGTTCCCCAAAAAAGTGACCAATTCTGAGAACGTACTTATGACTCTATTTGCCTCTCCCACCCTCCTCCTTTGTGGTTTTTCTGTTTAAATGGCCTCTCCACCTGCATTCATTGTTATGGGCTGCAAAACCCTCTGCTTTCTGCTCCCTTGGCCCTGGCCAGAATAAATCCTTTGTCTTTTCTTCAAAAAGACCCAGAGTTTTATTTGGAATTTTAGAATCGATGAACTCTGAAGGCAGGTATGATTCTGCTTATTTAAGTTACCCAGAAATAGTCAAATTCATAGAGACAGAAAATAGAATTGTGTTTGCTAGGGGATGAGGGGAGGGGGAATGGGAAACTAAGGGGTAAGAGATTCAGCTGGGGAAGATGAGAAAATTCTGAAGGCAAATGGTGGTGATAGTTAAAATGGTAAATTTTATGTTGTATACATTTACTATAATATATATAATATAATTCTTTTTTGAAGAAGAGGAAAATGAATATAAAAGAAGAATAAAAGGTTTAACCTTTGCAAAAGCAATCCTAGTATCCTAATTAAATCTCCTGATATAAACTCCTAAATATCGGGCCAAATAAACAGGTCCAATTATTAAATTTCTTATAGTTAAGAAAAATAAGCCACAAGTTCTACCAATGCTATGTCAGCAGTGTTACCCACAGTCAAAGGAAAAGCAGGAATAGGCAAGTATTTCTTTGGATTAAGTTTTTATGCATGTAGATTGGATTTGGTTCTCTAAATGTAAATATGTCTGAGGTTGTGCTCCAGAGTGACTTTGTACTTATGTTTGCTCTCAGAAAGGCCTTTCTGGATCTGACCTTCTAAATTGTCCTTCCCAACATTTACAATTTCAATGCTTTCTTGCACAGGACTAACCATAGCTTATTGTTATATATGTATTTCCATTTGTATTTATATTTGTGTGATAACATATTCAATGTCTCCCTCATTAGATTGTAAGCTCCATGAGGGAGGGATCCATTTCAGTTTTGTTAATTACTCTATCCTAGTCTCTAGCATAGGGCTTAGCATATGGAAAGAGCTCAATAAATATTTGTTGAATGAGTAAGTATTTGTTGAAGGTATAAATACATTTGTACAAAGCAGTATTCAAAGATCATCTATATCTATCTTACATATAAATAAAAGTGATACTTTATTATTATTATTATTATTATTATTATTATTGTTAGGGTACTGGGGATCGAACTCAGGGACACTTGACCTCTGAGCCACATCTCCAGCTCTATTTTGTGTTTTATTTAGAGACAGGTTCTCATTGAGTTGCTTAGCACTTCACTTCTGCTGAGGCTGGCTTTGAACTCACAGATCCTCCTGTCTCAGCCTCCCAAACCGCTGGATTACAGATGTGCACCACACCCAGCAATAGTGATATTTTAAATATATATATTTGTAATGACATAAGGGCCACAGTGATATATGTGAGGTAGGCATATGTATACTAATTAACTTGATTTAGCAATTCACAATACATGCATATTTAATAGGAATAAAATCTTTGTTAACCCAACTTTGGTTAAGTTTCACTCTTTCCCTAGTCACAAATAGGTTTTGCCAAATGCTTTGTTTTCACTTATTGAAGATCTCATGATTATTCCACTATATTTTAAAAATATACTAAATTTTTTGAATTGATTTTTTGTGTGAATTGATTTCTAATGTTAAAACAATCTTGCATTCCTAGGATCAACCTATCTTACGATGTATTATATATTCAGATATTGCTAGATTTCATTTGCTAATATTTAAATTTTTTTGTAGTTGTAGATGGACAGAATGCCTTTATTTTATTTGTTTATTTTTATGTGGTGCTAAGGATCAAACCCAGTGCTTCACACATGCTAGACAAAGAGCTCTGCCAAAGAGTTACAACCCCAGCCCTCATTTGCTAATATTTTGTTAGGAGATTCTTGTATCTGCATGAGGAGTTCTAGTCTGTTTCTTTTTCATGTGGCACTATTTTTCATGTCAGAATCATAATGGTTTCATAAGGTGATTTCTTTAATAAATGTGAGGCTATTCAGAAAAAAAGAAAACATGGTACAATATACATATATATGTATAATTTTTGACAATTAAAATAAATGTTTACAAATAATAAATAAAAATTCAGAAAACAAAAGTATAAAAATATAAAGACTAAATTTTCTCACAAACTAAAGAGAAAAATAGGATGCATATGAAATAATCTTATGAACAGTTACATATCTTGTTTAACAAAATACATTAAAATAGGGTGTATAATAAAATTTGATACTGATATTTAACAAAATATATGTATTTATGTGTTACATTTCTTAGTAAGAAATAAGTTTTATTTTGCTTACAGGAGAAAGACCCACCTGAGAATGTCAAAAGTGTTGTCTTGGAGACTTCTTGTGGAAAACCCAGTGAAGGATTTTCATGGGTCTGTTTTAGAAAGAGCTTACTTTTGTAAAGTATGAAAGCCATGTAAAGAAGCTGGGGGTCACCACGGTACCCCGGTGTAAAACCTATGTGTACACCTAGTAAAATCTGGAAATTGGATTCACTCTGCTTCAGATTTCATTTTCTCCCCCATTAAATCAGAGTACAACACAGGCATCACACAATCTGCCATAAATAATTCTTCACAACCGTCTGCTTCACTTTTGAGTGCCCTGGACTCTCTCCAGCCATAAAACCTGGATCTACTTTTACCACTAAAGAAGACAGTCCCTCTTGGTTAGGGTTGCAAGGAGTTGAAATTGAAAAGGAGCTTGCTGTTCAGGCAGCTACTCTGCACACTGCATCTTCTATAGCAAACAAACAGGGATTTTGCCAGAGAGCTGGACAAGTCCTTGAAAATCTTGACAAGATGTATAAATAAGATACAGTGTTTATTTATTATTTTAAGAAAACTTTCCATTGTGCTTTCCTTTGTAATGTAATATGATATATATTTTTGCCAAGAATAGGGTGTGGTTGCTCAGCGGCTTAGCTGATCATGAAATGTCATGCTTAAGGCTTGAGTCAGAACATCAAAACAATGCAATTCTGGAAAGAGAGTGCCAACAGTTTTCCCACCACTTCTGCTAGATTCAACCCTATTCAAGTTGGGAACATGAGTAGGTTTTCTCATTACTATGTCCTGAGTGAATACTATGTGACTGAGATAGTATTCTTGGTAATTTTCATTTTGCACTTGTTTGCCTCCTCATTCTGTGGATATCATCCTTTCTTCCTTCCCTGTTTCTTTGTCAATTATTGGTTAAAAATAAATGGGAAGAACCATACTTAGGAGATTACTCTCCAATACACCTAGGAATGTTGCTCTCAACTTTTAAATAATCTAATGAATTCAACTTCTTAGTCACTGGATTCCTTAGTCCTGCTGGAGATCTGGGAATTGATATTTATAAAATTTAGCATAGTTTAATACTTTCCCAAAGAATCCCATTAAGCCAGACAGGCTTAATTAACTAACTTGATTAATGATGATGGGCCCCTTTTATAGGTATGTTCCCTGAGTGCAGGAACTTAGCGTTCTCTGCTCACTTCTGTAGCCCCAGCATCTAGAACAGTGCTTGACTGTTCTAAGATATTCAGTAAATATTTATTGAATTAATGAATAAAATAAGAAATGAGGTAAGGTCTCAAGAGGAACAAATAACTTGAAATGAAAAAGTTGAGTCCATGCCAATAAACTAGGACCCAGAGTGGTACATCAAATGTACCCAATAAAATACCAAGAAAGTCTGACCAATGAAATACAAAGGACATATTGTTTATGATGTATTATTTCCTGGATAACATAATTTTTGATGTAAAAATTGTAAAATTCATTATAAGCTGCTTGAGAACAGATATCATGGTCTCAATTAATATTTGTTAAATGTCTAAATAATGGAAAAATCCAAGCACATAGGACGACCATCTTAAGAAGATGTGTAAGAAATGAGCCCAGAGTTTCTACAACTCAGTCATTAGACAACTTTTAAAAACAGAAGAAAGATACCAACTTTCCCCCTTTTCATCTTGAAGGCTAGAAAACTTATTTTTATCAGATTCTGTTTGTTTAAAATATATCTGCTTGTGGCTGCAAATGCTGTCACTGTTGATAAGGGAACAAGACTTATACTCTGCACTCCTCAGAACATGATTTTGTCATAAAATCAAAGGGCTGCACTAGATTTCTGACGTCCTTTCTAGCTCTAAAATTTTATGACTCTGGCTTTAAAAAAAAATTACCCATGGGGAAGTAGACCTTTGTAAGTCATTCAGATTTTTCATTGTCATTGGACAGAAACACCTCACTGAGTCAGCATTTTCTGGCCCCAATCTTGTTCGTCATATGTAAAGCCTTAATAAAGCTGTTTTCTTTTAAGAATGCTCTAGAAATCTTGTGAATAAGCCAAGGAGAAGCTATCATGAGCCATGACTGAGTCTGAATTTGACACCCCAAAAAAGAAAGATACTTCACATATGGAAGGTCAGGGCGAAAGTAGCCACAGTGCTCTGATCTCACATTCATTCCTCCAAAAAATGATGAAATCCTTATTTTTCTACTGTGGGTAGTGGTCCACTAAGAGATCATGAAATCAACTTAGTATGTTACAATCAGCATTAGAGACGAAATGAAAAAAACAGTTCAGGGTAGGACAGAAAGCACTGGGCATAGCTCTCATTTAGTAAGGGTGTTATTGTTCGGTGAAACTTAATTCAGTGGGTTATGTGTGTGTGTTTTTCCATAGAGGCATATCCATATGGGGTTACCCTGTATTCTTATAGACACATTGAAAAAAAAATGGAAAACTATTGGTTTCAATGAAAATTGCTTTCCAAAGTTCCTCAAACTCCAATTACTTTTTACAAAATCCTGAAGATCCCATGGGCATTCTCTACAATGGCAGACAAGGAGGAGTGTAGGAATGGAAAAGCTCATTCTTCAAATGAAAGAAGCACTGTATGGACCCAACGATTCTGAATGCCAGAAACTGGAATCGCTGACCCCAACCTCTTCCATCTAATAGATTTGATTGGAGACACAGGCACATTTTCTATTCTGTCCCCGGTGGAAGGTAGATGTCAACTATACCTAAAGGTGATTGTGCCTGAGCTAAGACAGAAGAGAGGCTAGCTGAGAGATTTTCCAAAACTTTTTATTGAAGTACAATGTGCATACGGTAAAGTATAACTAGGAATTTTTTTCTCTATTCTAAAGGGAAAGGAAAGGCACTATAGTTTTCTCCAGCTCCTCTTTCTTTAGCATCCTGCATGTGTCTAAGGAATTTCTCAGCATCTGTACTGGCTTCTTGAGGACAGGAAAGGATGTTCTAGAAATAGAAATACTTTGCAGAGAAATTCTCTTCTTAGTATATATATATATTCTATGTAAGTTTTTTATGTCTATGAAACTTTTTCTGTAACTTGATTTATTTTAACTTATGTCTCATGATTTTCCTTGTATTTATCAAAACAGGTTTTGGTGTTTTTAAAAGGAAAACCTCAGTATTAGCTCAATAACTTGGAAGTTCACACCATTCTAGCAATATTAAGTGATGATTTGCATAAAGTGCATGGTAAAAATAGAGGGTTTTTATACAGCCATGGAATTTAAAGATTTTGAAGAATGAGGTGACAAAATGGTAAGTTGTGGAAGAAATAGTTTCTTTCAAAAATACACACACACACACACACACACACACAAAACAGTATACTTTTACAGGGACTGCAGGAATGAATTAGACAGGCAGAAAAGACCCCTGATTTTGTTTGTGGTGCTTACATTGTAGTAAAAAAAAAAAAACTATAAACAGGTAATTTCATATAATGGTAAGTTCTATGATAAAGAGAAAGCCAGAGTAACCTCATGGAGGAGTTGGAGAGCAAAGAAGAGTGAGGTTGTTTGAGAGCCAAGGTCTTAATGAATAAAGAGTTACCCAAAGTTTCTAGTGTAATTAAGCCATATAGGAACGAGACTAGGATTTAGTTAGCCCTTATTTTGAAATATCCTAACTTAAAAAAATGAAATAGAAATGTGTTAACTGTGAAAACAAAAGGAAGGAAATCTAGATCATTAAAATATTCTCACAGAAGTTTATTTTAAATAGCTCCATCATGCACTAATGGAAGGTCCTCTACTTACTCTCATTCAGGTTGCAAATAAAAGCCCTGGAACTATGGAAATGGTACCCCTGGATAGTTCAGCTTACAACATTGGCAGCCTAGTTAAGAGGTTTTATGTATTGCAAAAGGAAAATTCAGTAGGCCAAGCAATCAAGAGTACCCCTGATGAAATATGCAGCCACATGTTGGCTTGGGATTTCCACCATGGCAGGAGAAGGGTGCATGGGGCAGCACTCAGGCTGGTGGGTTATGCAAAGCTTGTTAAGCATGAACACCACTTATATAGACCCTTTCTTGAGTTTGAGGAGTAATTATAGCCCCACTAACCTCAGAGGAGTATGGAAAACTTGAAGACTATTCAGAGGAAGTCAATGAAGATGATAAAGAATTGAATAATGGGGCCTCTGAGAAAAGGTGTAGCCAAACTGGAATTACTTAGCTGGGATTATTTATCTTGGTGAGGACACATCCAAGGTGTGGCTTAATATGGCCTTCAAGAATATGAAAGGTAATTGTGACTAACTATTCTTTATGACCTCAACCAAAAGAACAAGTTGAAATGGAAGGGCTTTTGGTTAGAGATAAGAATACTGATTATAAAGCATCCAAAATACAGTGAATTACCTAGCCAAGCATTTTGTGTCTTCCTCATCAAACTTTAATCGGTGGCTATTAACCTAAGATCCTTGAACCCCTTCCACATAGAATTGGTGAGTCTTTCCAGGTCAATTCAAGATTTGGTAGGTACTTTTGTACACTTGTATATTTTTCTAGGAGAAGAATTGACAATTTGATTGGATCAGGTCTATGCCTAAAAATATTGAAAAAACACTGCTTATAAAAATGGATTATATTCTCATATGTTTGAATCAGTGAAAGAACATTTGGCCTGAAGGAGGACAGTAGACACAATACCACTTTAAGTTTGCCTAGCATCTTATGAGTTACTTATAAGACTTTGAGACCTGCACATACTGCTGCTATAAAGATTGTGTGTGTGCAGGTATGTGTGTATGTGTGTGTGTGTTTGTGTGAGAGTGTGTGTGTGTGTGTGTGTGTGTGTGTGAGAGAGAGAGAGAGAGAGAGAGAGAGAGAGAGAGATGGAGTTGAATGCTAGATTTTAAAAATCATATTTAAGTGAAAAATATATTTATGCATATATTTAGGAATACTTGTCATAAAACTAGGGGTAGATGGTACTCCTCTGGAATAGTACCAGCTTAAAAAACATTTGCAACATATGAGCAAATGGGAGAAAGGTATTCTGTGGAATATTTAAAACATATGGTTTTTGTTTGTATTTCTTCCAAATGTTTGAGAAAGTGAACAACTTGTACCTGTATACAATCATGACTATGAATGCACTATTCTGTTTTAACAAAAAATGTATTTATAAGCTAGCAGTAAAATGCTGAAAGAAATCATAATGTTAATAAGTAGGAGGCTATCAGGTTCCATATTAAATTTCTTGTACCTAATGCTTACTTTGCAATGAATAGTAATTTTAACCTGATGGATTAAACAGTTTTCAATAAATATAAATTTAGGAGATCCACAGGAAATGATATAATAAAAATCATTATCGATTAGGCATGTAGATAATATTCACCCTCCACAAATTGTGCAAAGTTGGGAGAAACTGCAGTATTAGTGAAACAGGTGAAACATAAAATTCTATTTTGTTCTCACCTCAATATTTGAAGCCTAAGGAGTTCATGTGTATCTTTGGTAAAGGTGGTTGGTTTTGCATATGCTTGCAATCATTTTTCTTCTTTGTTAATCAGTAATGATTTCATTTTTATATAAAATAATTATTGTATAAGATAGACTGAAATCTCAAATTTTCTTTAATACTGGCTCCTTTATTAAAAATAAAGGGGAAAAAACCAAACTACTAGAAAAATTGAGAACCAGAAATAGTGAGAGATAAGGTGAAATTCAAACTCTATTCTCAAGAATCTTGATTTCACAGCCCAAAGAGCAAGCCTCCATTGCCAGAATACTAACTGAGAAGGATAGGTGTATGCTAGGACATATTTGAGACATCTTTCATCAAGTCACTAGTCTTCATTGTTTTCAGACCTGAAGAAGAATTGCATGCAAGTTTAGATAGTGTAAATTAGTTACACAGCTATATTTTTTAAGATTTTATTTCTAGGGTAGCCAGATAAACACACAAGAGCTGTTTAAGTCATACACACTGAAGCTAATTCTTATGTTAAATAGCATTAACTTTCCTGAAATTGCTCAAATAATAACTTCAGCAACATAATTCTCTTTTCTACCAATTCACATGGTCATAATTACGCAAGGACACAGAAAGAACCTCATAAAGACAGATAAAGTTGTATCTCATTTTAACAAATATAAAGACATGAAAATCATAGATACAAAATCATTTCTAAAGTGATGATCAGCTAAGTAAAAAATAATAAAGAAAGTTGGTTATCGTATATGGCTCTCCTACCATAAAAATACTCTGATGTGGTTTTCACATTGAGATATGCAAGAGGGTACCTAATACTTTTCCAAGGTAGCTGTAAACAAGATCTTTTTAAGGGGAAGATTTTCCATATTCTCGACTTCCATATATACTTTTTCCTAAAACTGAACTGCAAGAGAAAGTACATGCAATTATATGTTTTGATGGCTTTATATTCCAGTTCTGCTTTGTAAAGCATAGTTCTTTGACTTTTCAGAAGTATCTGAACCTACCTTGGCATATGACCCCAGGGCAAAAAACTCAGGACACCAAATAAAAGAGTGATTTAAATATCCACTTCAGTGAAGCCTCTTGTAATTAAAGCCCCATAAACCCATCTGACGGTTCTTGTCTTTTCCTGTTTTATACCATTTTTTTGTAATAATAAAACATGGCTTTTAAGAACAGGGTATTTTGGTCTATATAAGGATATTCTGAATCCAGATGTACTTTGGGAAAGTGGACAATAGGCGTGACAACAATTTTCATTGAACTGTATTTTCTTTTCCACTCTCCCCATTGCACTTTGTCAAAAACATGAATCATTTATGAGGAAATCTAGTGAGAACAGAGCCAAGAGATTTTGATGAGTTTGGTGAAGGTCATCAGCATATTCTATCTAGATCACAGAAAGTTCTTTGTGGTATGTACGTATTACTATAGTTTGGATCCTGAGTGTCTCCTGAAGCCCATGTGCTGAAGGCTTGGTCCCCAGCCTGTGGTACTGTTGGGAGTTGGTAGAACATTTAGGAGATTGGGCCTAGTTGAGGTCAATGGGGCATGAAGGGGCTTCCCTGTCTTTCTTTTTGCTTCTTAGTCACATGAATAGTCCTTCTCCACCATGTGTTCCCACCATGATGTTCTGCCTCACTGTAGATCTAAGCAACAGGGTCAAGGAACCGAAACCTTTGAAACTGTGAGTCAATATAAACCTTCCCCTCTTCTGAGTTGATCATCTCAGGTAATTTTCACAGTAATAGAAAGCTAATCAGCATGTGTATATGTATATAAGTATAAATGTATAAATATATGCTTGCATCTGTCTTCCTAGAATTAAAAAAGAGAGTGTTAACACACCATTTTCAATTGAAAAATGAGGTTGGATTATTTCCTGATTTGTTGATAAAGCTATATGACAAATATTTTTCCATTAATTGAGTGAGTCAAAGCTGAAGCTACAAAATATACATTCTTAATGTTGGATTTATTGAGATATAATGGAGTAGAGTGAAATCCACCTGTAGCAGGCTTGGAATTCTTTGAGTTTTCGTAGATACATGCAATAATGGAACCACCCAAACAATCAAGATACAGAATATTTCCATCACGCCATGAAGTTTCTTTGTGTCCCTTTGTTAATTCTCTCCACATTAAATCACTAAATATTCATACAACTGTATGGACAGTCCACGGTTGATTGTCCATTTAATGGTTAATAGACATGTAGGTTGCTTCTAGTTTTTGATAGTTATGAATACAGCTATTGTAAACATTCCTGTTCATGTATTTGCATTGAGATATATTTTCAATTCCTCTTATATAAATACTTAGGAATGGGGTTGCTGGGTTATATGGCAAGTGTATATTTAACATAACATAAGCAACTACTAAGCTCTTTTCCAAAGTGGCTGTCTCATTTTGTATTCTCACCATAGTGGAGGAGAGCCCCAGTTTTCCTGCATCTTTGCCAGCCATTGGTACTGTCAGTTTTTAAAATGTCAGCCATACTGCTGGGTACGTAATAGCGTGTATCATTGCGAGTTTTGATATGTATTTTATGAATCACTCATAAGTTTGAAAATCATTTTGTGTGCTAATTTTCCCCCATATCTATTCTTTGTTTAGGTCTTTTATCCAGTTTTTATTGAGTTATTTGTTTTGTTATTACTGAGTTGTGTTTTTACACATTCTGGATGTAGGTCCTTATAAAGTTTTATAATAACATATTTAAAACATAGGATTTATAATAATGTTTTTTAACAGTGTATCATATTGGAAAAAATATGTCAAATTAACTGTGTTTAGATTTTTCTAATTATTATTGAATATATTAAACAAGGTGTCTTTAAGAGGAAAAGCAGCAGATATAATTAAGTTATTTGATAAGCCTTGGTGAAGAATTATACTATATGTTTCAGAAACTGAAAAGGTAAATGGCTCCAGTGATGGTATTACAAATCATTTTATAAGCCAAACTACTCATAATCCTTTATTTTTAAATTATATAATCAAGTTGTTAACTGATAAACTGTTAAATATAATTTTGATGTTTAAGTGACTGCTGGAATATAACTCAAAAGAATTTCAAAGACTTGAGTTACATTATTACAGAATTCCTCCTTGAAACCAATATTTCATTCTTTTTATGTAATCAGTGCTCTTCAGCACTCACGTGAATAAATGCAAAAGTTGAAATAGAGCTTACAAGCAACTATGTCTCATTATGGCAATAAGTAATGTTATCCTCTTTAATGTTAGATGGGCTACCTGGAGAAAAAAGGAAAGTCCCTATATATTTTATTTAGAGAAGCATTCTCAATAAAGTATTTTACTTATTAAAATTAACACTACTTGATACTAATAATATTGCTTGATACTAATAACAATTGAAATAATATCATTATCCAGAAGAATTCTTTTTTAAATCTTAGAGACTTGTAATCATAGAAAAAAATTAAAATTATATGTATACATATTTGTATTTACATATATATGATTGGGTGATCATACTTTTTTATTTGTAGAAAGAAGAAAACTTTCAATTGTATAATAAATTGCATTATAATAATATACAACCAAAGAGAAAAGAGAATGAAATTAATTTGCAGTGTATATATTTAAATGGATAATCATGAGTATCTAATTGGTATGGTATCCAGAGTCCAATTGAAACACCTAGAATTGCTAAGATTTATAATTCTCTAGATCTTCCATCTTTTGTAGCTTTATTGACTTACAATGACCAATTTTAAACATTGACCTAAAAATGTGCCTATAATAGATAATTTTTCTAAATTCTTTTAAAGATCTGAAAGTAAAAATTTTGAAAGGTGGGTCATGACCTTTAGAATTCTTTCCCTTTTCTCCCTAGCAGTTGTGACATTTGGCCCTGGTCTCATTGTTCCAGTTTTCAAGCTTCTCGGTTTGTGATTACAATAGCAATAATTTTCCCTTGACACCAAGTGCCTGACTAGCTCATCCAGTGTCCTGTGTCCTTCCCACTCTCGCTGCCTGGCAGCAGACCTTTGGCTGTCCTTGCCAAAGTTCCTTCTCCAAGGCCCCTCTTGACATTATTCCTGAGCATCATAAAAGAACAAAACACACAAGTGATTCTTAACTGGGTAAAAAATTTATAAAAGCATTCATTATTGAGACTTGGGATTTTGTTTATTAATTGGTTTTTTGTCCTGTCATGTTTTCTGGTCAGACAATTAAGTGGTAGAAAGTGCACAAATTTCTTGTTTTGTTGGAGTCCTGAAAAGTGTTTTCCAAGGTTTGGACTGAAACTGGCAAGCCAAACTGAACTGCTCTCGTCCCACAAATGCACAACTGTGTGGATTTGACAGCTGCAACTTTTATACATCCAAGTTTGGGCTCTTCTGCATTTGGAGAGCTCCTATTATCAGGTCCCCGAGGAGCACCCACACAGAGAAGGGAGGCAAATTCACTGGGCAGAGAGACTTATCAGACTCTCTGGAAAGATTGAAGAAAGAATGAACCCAAGGGGACACTTGGAAGGGGTCTAGCAAAGAAAGGCAAATCCATTCCTATGTCCGCCTAAGCCTCCAAACCCACACTTAAAATTGTGAGGGATTTTTGTTATGCATCCAGTGAATCCAACAGCCCAATTCCCTACTGATGATCCTCAAGAAAATGTCATTGCTTTTCTTTCCCTTGGTAGCTCTCCACCCCCCCCCCACTTCTTTTAAATACCAAACTGAGGTCTTAGGAGTCGGCCTCCCTCCCTCCTCCCCTCAGGTTTGGCATTCACTTTCCCCATTATTTCAGTGAGTAATGACACCAAGGGCATGTCGCCAATCCTACTGGCACTTTACACTTTCCCCTTTTTACAAAATAAAAAAGCACCAAACCAAACACACTGCAACATTGGGCTTTAGGGATCACGACGAATTTCCAAGCTTGCTTTGCTCTGCAATAGAACTCTGGCTGTCATTCCATATTTGGTTGTTTTTTTTTTCACAGAGCCCTTGAGCAAACTTTATTTACAATGTACACTGACTTTCATTACTACATAATACAGAAAATATTTGCTTCATTATGAAGCCAATTGAATATTTATTTTGATTTTTGTTACTTGTGGTAAACAGAATTCAAAACACTCTCTACTGCCCTCGTTCCAAACTAGTCAAAAACTATGTAAACAATCAGCCTAGGGATTGTGTGGTCCAGATCTTGTGATCCCCTCACCTCCCCTTCCAGCAAAAGGAGCTTGGTTTAAAAGAGGGTGTGTGGTGGCGGTGGTGTTGGGGGAGGGTGGCAGAGTGAGAAAATAAGGGAGGGAAAAAAACCGAGAGGGAGAGAGAAGGGGAGGAAGCTCGTTCAAGTCAATTTGAACTTTTAAAGCAATTTTTATTCAGTCTCTACTGGTGCCTGCCTTTTAGAGAGACACCTCATAATTAATTCTTTTCAAGGTACTTTTGAAATCAAACCATCTCTAGATAAGGTGCAAGGTAGAACTAATTTTGCTCTAAGACAAACACTATTATCCCAAAGTTCAAAAGGATCGTTTTCAGGAGATATAACTAAGAGCTGTGTTAAGGAAAATGTGTTTGCAACCAAATGCATATTATCTATATGAAGATATATGCCACTGGATTTACTGATGCAATCTAGTTCAGGAACCAACCCTGCCCTATGTACCTCCATTGTCTTTAAGATTGTCCAGATTTGGATCCACTGGGTCTTCTGTATGGTGCAATTTCAGCATATTCACATCCCAATAAGCATGTCAGCCCAAACTCTCTGTGCTAGTATCCTTACTCACTGACTTTTTATGATAACCACTTTTTATAATTTGGTAGACTTCTGACTGATTTAAAATCCTGCCTGTAAAACCCATACCTGCTTATTTTTGCATTTTAAAGAAAGAAAAATAAATCCAGAGTAGCAGAACAGTTTTAGTTCATCCCTTTAAATGCTTAGAGAAAACCATGCACACATGCCAGCACAAATGCAGACAATATTTATGTCAACATTTTCCTCCTTGGACATACCTTCCCACTGAGAATTTGGGAGTGAGATTTAGTTTCCATCTTAGACTTCAGCCCACATGTAGAGTTTCTGCAACTCTAATCCTGAAAGATCATTGTGGAGTTGCTTTTTTCCTTTCTCTACTCTATAGGACATTTATTAAAACTTTTGCCTTCCTGCTGGAGGCAATCACACAGTTGGGATAATAAGAGTGTTGTGCAATAGAGGAAAAAAAATACTAGGTTCTAGGATCAGATCTGGAATCAAACCCTAGCTCTGTCACTTCCTGTCTGTGAGATCTTAAGTGAGTTACTAACCTTTGAAGCACAGTTTCTTATATAAAATGGGGGTGGGGGGGGTGGAAGTAACATAATAAGGTTACAGTAAGAATTAAATGCAGCTCTTTATTTTTCTTAGTATGAATGCAGTTTTTTTTCAAATTTTATTTTCTGCATACATGAAAATAAAAGTCAATTCAAATTGTTTTATAACAATTCATTTCATGCAAAAAACTTCAAAATGTCTACAATTAGGTGGAAGTCAAATGCTTTCAGTGTTTTCAATAGGAGTCTTGGTTAATATTTTCTTCTTTGTTATACATTTATTAATTCATTGTTTATCATAACGATTTTTGTCTTTAGTTTCTCCATCAAGAAAATGGAATGACAGAACTTTGAAACCTTAGAATAAAGCTAATGCCAAAGACCACTATTAACTTCTCATTTTTTTAAAAAAATAATGGGATATGGAGGAACTCTTTTAAATGTACTGTGGTCAAAAGATACACCACAAGGATATAATTTTTATATTTAGGTGAACTATGAAAATTTCATCTTAATAAGTCTAACGTTCAATTTATTTTTGTGAATTAAATAAGGAAAGTCATTATTATCAATGATATTAATTTTTTTTCCTGAGCATAAAACATACTTTATGTTTAATGGTAGTAACAGATTGTTCAGTTCTGGAACCAAACTTTGTACCTTTGGAGACTACCATGGAGCTAGTAAAAAGAGAATCTGGTTATCACTCCCAGAACAATTCCAAAGAATATCAATTATCTTGAGAAAGAATTGTCCCCACCAAGGAAAATGGGTAGAAACACTTATTCTGTTAAAGAATATCAGTGTTTAAGAATTTGAGCTTTGGAGTTTAACTCACTGGTTTTGAATACTGAACCTATGATGTTCTATCTGATCTTAGGCAAGTTACAGAAACTCTGTGAACTTCAGTTTCTTCACATGTGAAATGAGGTTTCTCATACTGTCCTCCATAATGAATCATTGTGAGAAACTAAATAAGGTATGTCAAGGATGTAGAGAGGTGCCTGGCATAAAAAGGAAGCATTCTATAGCTTCACTAGAGCTGATATTATTAGTCCTTTTATAAATGTCATGAACTCTTTTTCTTTTTGTTCTTAGAAGGAAAGACATTGAATATGGCATTTTTGCACTTGAACAAAAATTTTAAGGCTGTTTTCCTATTCTCCTGTCTATGTACCCTGAATCTGGTCTTCCTTTGTGCTACCACTACTACCTACCTCTAGTCTCCTTTTACCAATTATTTAAGATAAGCCAAAAGACATCATCTTGTCCACAAGAAGTGAATATTCTTACAACACAGAAAAGGCATGCACAGGTGAAATACCAAGGATTTGGTTGTGGCCAGTCCTTGAGGCTTGCATCCTTTGTCACTTATGGCCCAAATTCAAAATGGTGAACACTGCTAGAATTTACATGTACACAATACACATTTCTTTCTTTGATTCACATGTAAGACAGTGTTGGAAGAATAAATATTTTGGAATCAGGAAGACCTAAGTTGAATCCATCTCCACCATTTAGTAACTACATGAACTTGTGCAAGTTCATAAGTCCCTGTGAACTCTAATTTCCTCATCAATAAAAGGGAAATATTACCCAGTAGCTCAAAAGATCAATGTGAAGATTAAATAAAATGATATTTATAAATGCCCTGGCACAGTGCCTAACCCTTAGGAGGTCTCAGTAATTTTTCTTTTCTCATTCACTACAGAAACTAAAAATTCTAAGAATTCTCTAAAACCATGAAGCCATTCTCATATATACTTGATGCCATGGTAAACCCCTACAAACTGTGTTCAGTCCTCTTATCCTCCAAGTAAAATGGTTTTGACACACACAGACATCGACACCATTTCTATAGTAGATGCTAAAAGCACAATTGTTCTTATGCAAATTTGAAAATAATCTACATCTCTCCTTAGTACGCAAAATGACTTCCCTTTCACAACTACTTATTTATACTTCACAATTTCATCAATAATGAAAAAAAGACTTTGCTATTTCATACTTTAGATCCATTTCTGTTTATGGCATACACAGAGAATATATTTAAATGCATGCTGTCAATATTTTATGATCCATGTACAGAGAACTTTCTAGCTTTTCTCTGCTAAGATAGAAAATTTTCCCCCTCTAACAATATATGGCTATAAGTAATGCACACCAAATTCTTGAATTGGGCCACAAGTATTCAGCAGATCCCTCCATAACCTTATTGGGAAACCAAAATTCAGTACACACCTAGGCTGAAAAAGGATTACAAAGTAACCAGACCTTTGATTCACCCCAAACTGATTTATGAAGTTGTTTTCTATCCTATAATCTCTAACATCATCTTCTTACAAACACTCCTCCCACTCTACCTTCCAACTTTGAACAAGTTCTATCCCTATAACCTCCATGGCTTATTATGGAGCAAAAGATAAAACCCTGGGAAGAATACCTCACTGGCTTTGCCTTTTAATCCTCCTCTAGCTAACTGAGAAGTTTCAGCTTTCTCTTGCAGACAATTCTTTAACGTTTATATAAGCACTGGTATTCATTACACACTAAAGAAGAAAGACAAAAAGTAATGTATCCTCAGCTAGATAATAAAAGGTTGTCAGCTCATCAGTGACTTCCTATGATGTCATCAGCAAGAGGAAAGCTAGAACAGTTAAGCTCCACGAACCCAAGATGAAATTACAACTTCAGTATTGACCCAGTTACGTGGCCCAGTGTGTGGAGCAGAGCTGACTTTAATATATGTTTCCTTATCCCAATAAAATACATCAAAGTCCAGATTTTCAAAGCCTTGCATGACTGGCCATTTGGAAAGAGGTATATCCAGGCCCCCAAAGCCTTCATTTTAAGCAGATGGCAATGGCAATGGCAAGGCTAGAAATTGCAAGCAAGGTCTTGTAAAGATAGTTTAATACCAGCCCTGACTAGGGAGGGGCTGGCATGGAGAGAGCCAGAACCATCATTCAATTCCATAAAACCAGGTACTGTGTGGCCTGGCTGCAGGTAGCAGAAGGTGAAGTTTAAACTCAATTCTATTTGCTTTTCTTTGGTCCTGCTCTCCCCTAAATGGCAGCACCAACCAAAGACTTGCATGACACTAGGGGGCGCTCTCTTTACTGCCCAGGTGATAGGAGATGGCCAAGCCACCTGTCAGTAGCTCCAGCCTGTCAAAAAGTGTGAAAAGAGTAATGTGCCAGGGTCTCTTCCTTTTATCACAGCAGGTGGAGGTAAGTTGTTAAATTCATTTTGAAATCGTGGAGGTAAGCTTCTGTTTTAAGGCTTTTAAAACAAATATCCAGCACATTTAAGAGATTTGATAAATATTTTAAAAATAGGCCCAAATTGAGAACCCAGGACTTTTTTCTCTTTCTCTTGGGAGAAAGCAAAACATACATTCTGCTGATTTCTGTAGTCATTTGAAAAACATGGTGCCTGCCAACTATGAACTTTAACAACTTCCTTTGAAAATCTGCATGGAGGATATGGCTTAAACCATTAGATGTTCATATTATTCTCCTTAATAAACACCGGGCAATTTTTCAGAGAATGGCAGATTTTTTCTTTCTCTATGATATTTTCCTCACATTTTGGAAATCTTACCACAAGAAGAAGCTTGGAGTCCGCTATTAGATAAAAATACACATTTATTGTACATCTTAAGCAACTTTGAGGTGTAACATTCCCTTTCAAGTTTAAACCAAACTCTTTGATACAATGGTTCTTTTAAAATAAGATCCTAGCTTGTGTCTTCAGAACATATTTTGAGTTCCATCTATCAATTATATTAAAGGAGGGACAACTTTTAACATACAAGGCCATAATGAAAAGCTGTCTGTTTTTCTCCAATAGCCAAACTTTATTCATAACTAGTATGCATGTTAGCATAATATCATTGTCATCTGGCTATTCTAAAGTATCCATTTACTGAATTTAGTTTTTTATTTGGAATCAAAATCTATCACTATATTTTCTGCATTTTAGATACTTGTATACTTGTGCAGCATCAAAACTTAGTTAAAAATTGAACTGAAGCCCTTTTGTTCCAGGTATCATAGCTCAAAACTTTATGTTCAACCGTTTGGAGAAAATGTGTTTCAAAATGTTATCCCCCCCTGGCTGAGATCATTATGTCTGCCCCTCCTGGGACACACACATTTAACGTTTTGTCTTCTTCACATCTCCTGTTATAGAAAGAGCATGGATTCCTTTTACCAACTCAGCAGGACTTTGAAGAGGCATCATGCCATTCTTCATCTTCTGACATTACACATGAGGCTTTAACTTTGTTTGTATTTTCTGTAGTGAATTCTTTTCCTTCCCGAGCCAGTCCACGGTGAATTTCCCAGATCTTCCTTTCTGTCCCCAACAGAAAGAAAGCACTAGATCTGACATCCTGCCTTATTTTAAAACTGATTAGAAGTTAAGACATGTATAGCAGCTTTGTGACCGAGAATTAATATTTACCAGCCTGCACAAATCTCCCACAAGTCTGGATTTCCCCACAGAGATTCAGTTAATAGAAGAATGAATGGAATTGGCATTTCCTTTTCTTTTTTTAAAAATTGAGATATAATTCACATACTATAAAATTCATTCTCTTAAAGCATAGGATTCAGTGGTTTGGGTTATATTTATAAGGTTGTGCAACCGTGATCATCACCTAATTTCAGCACATTCTGATCATCCTAGAAAGAAGCCCTGTATATATTCATAGTCACTCCCCATTCCTCTCTTCCCCTGCTGCCCCCAAGCCCCGGACACCTACTATTCTACTTTTCCTCCCTATGGATTGACTTATTCTAGATATTAAATATAGAATCATATGTTCTTTTTTTTTTGGTTTGGCTTCTTTCACTCAGCCTATTTTCAGGGTTCATCTGTATTATACCATAATCAGTACTTTGTTCCTATTTATGACTAAACAATATTCTTAAATTTTCTTTTCTAATTGCCCATCATAAATTATTGCTCTTCTTGGGTAAGTAGCAAATGTGGTTCTTGAATGGTCCACAAGGGGAACATAAAACTATATGCTAAAATATTAATAGCTTGGCCAAATAGATTTTAAGTAAAGAAATTCCTAGTAGTCTGATATTTAAAAACAAAACAAAGCTCTTTTTTTAAAAAAATTTTCTCCTCTTCTGCTTTCTCACTCCTCAATGATGACCATTAGAAAAAGTAAATGATTAAATGGCATTTGCAGGGAAATGGATGGCATTAGAGAAGATTATGCCACATGAAGTTAGCCAATCCCCCCAAAAAACAAATGCCGACTATCTTCTCTGATATAAGGGGGGTGACTCAAAATGGTGTTGGGAGGGAGAGCAAGGGAGGAAGATCACCTCCAGATAGAGAATAGAGGTGGGAGGGAAAGGGAGGGAGACAGGGAATAACATGGATGGTGAAAGGAGACCCTCATCATTATACAAAATACATGTATGAAGATGTAAATTTGGTGTCAACATACCTTATATACAATCAGAGATATGATAAATTGTGTTATAAAGATGTATCAAAAATTGTAATGCAAAAATAAATAAATAAATAAAAAGAATTATAATGCAAAAAAAAGTACATGTAGAAAGGTATGAATTGGCTTGAACATACTTTATATGCAGAGATATGAAAAACTGTGCTCTATATATGTAATAAGAATTGTAATGCATTCCATTGCTGTCGTGTATTTAAAAAAATAAAATCAATAAAAGATAAAAAAAATTTTAAATCACAAAAAAAAGAAAAAGTAAATGATTTAAATATCTCTTCAAGGTAGTATGAATAATGTTAAATTTTGGAAAGTTTGAGGGAAACCAATTTTTTAAGAAGAGTAAGAAGTATTTGACTTCAAATTAAATAAATACATTTGATACTATCTACTACTTACTAAATAAAGTGTTGCTTTTATTTACTTAAAATTTTAATCTAAAATTCTTTTCATGAAGTAAGCCTGTTAGGATAACTACTGTCTCCCAAATACTGTGGTGTCTAGGGCAGGCTTGTTGAATGAATATATTGATGGGCAGATGGATAACGAACGATTCAAAATCAAACTATATCTTTCAGTAAAACAAAGTAATTTGTAGTGCTGACTAGGAATATATCCTGTCATGGTTTGAAATATTTATTTCAAACAAAATATGAAGCTAAAGTGAATCTAGGAAAAAAGATACTGCTGACAACTCCTGTATGCCTTCTGGAACATGGGCTCAAATATATTTCAAGGTCAGTTATAGAAATTATATATGGTAGAACATGTCTACTGCTTTATCATATCATAAAAGTAATCTGTGCATGTTTAGCTATATGCTCTTTGATGAGAGAGGGAAATGCAAACCAATGCTTTGAAAAGGTAATGAGTGCCAGGCATTTGGGAATATGCAAAGTGTTAAGTGCTGGTAGTATGGAAAGAACATGATTTGTTCCTTGCCCTCTCTCGGGGAGGAAGAGACTTGCTATATCGTGTTCCTCCACTGAAGAATGGTACATATCCAGTTGGTAGAAACATCTTAGAATCATAGCAGATGGTCTGGTTGGTATATAATTTCCCAGGCCTTGCTGTAGACAAGGTGCACTAACACACCTGCACTTAGCCACCTGTGAAGGGCTGCAGTACTGTGCACTGTACCCATGTACCCCACCTTCTTCCTCTCACTATGAGGCCATGAGCCTCTTGATGGCACTGCCAGCTTTGTACATTTGATTTTTCCTTTATTACTCAGCAGTCTCAATCCATCCTTATCTCCCCTTTTAGTAAGCTACTTTTTCTTTTCTTTTTTAAGGTAAATCCTATATTCATAGTAGTACTTATTAGGAATTTAACACACTTTTAAAACCATGCCAATGTTTTCAGAGGTTTGCTGTTATTTTTGTGGGTGTTCTCTTCATGCAGTTGCATGGATGTTGAGGGATCTGACTACATTTGATTTTCTCATGAGTCCTGCTTATTTCAGTGTGTGTTTCCCAGGATGCAAGGTTTTCCAGAAATGCATATTGTACTATAGCAGAACAGCCTGGATATGAAACAGCATAATAATGCAGGTAAGGTTGCCTGAGAATATTATTTAAAAAAAAACTCTAATCATGATCTGCAGTGGTTAGTTAGCCCATGCTAGAAGTTAAAACACCTGAGGAATATTGCTTGGAGAATGTTTAAAATGAAATAGAAATCACAAATTACTGGATGATAGGAAGTAGTATAGTAATGACTAAGAACCAAGGCTCAGACTTCATGAGGGGGTCAAAGGATTCACTACTTTCTGATTGTATGACCCTGGACACACAAATTATCCTCCCTAGGTTTCCACTGTGTTGTCCGTCAAATGACTGTGAAGATGAGATGGGATAATAACAAAGTGCCTAGCACATTGCATTCATTCAGTAAGTACTGATGAAGTGTCTGGGAGCCAAGCCCTGCTTTACAGTCTTAGTGTAAGTCTTCAGTTTTTAAAAAGTTAGCTATTGTGATAGCATTTCTTATTTACTTACATCCACCATGTATTTCTAAACACTGAATACTCTCCATAAGGAATAACAATGAGCAGATTCAGTGGTGAGAGTGTTAGCTATTCTTCTCTGCCTTGCAGGAACCTACTAAAGGAAAACAAAGGCAAAGGCACCAGGGATGATTTGTTTCTAGACCATGTTGCTCCAGGGATGTGGAATTTGTGTGAATACAGGTCATGCAAGTCATGACCTAGTGAAGACGACATGGACACTGTGTTTTTATAAATGTTTTTAGGATGCAACATCCAGGGAGTTTCCAAAGGGATTTTGTATGGATCCACTGGAAAGAGAAAGACCCTGCTAGCCACTCATTCAGTGCAACTGGGATGTGTGCACACACATGTGTGGGGCACAAAGGCTCTGCTGGGATCTGAGCCATTTGAGTGGTGTGAATCACAGTTGCACAAGCCTGGTGCCACGGACCATGCATTTGGTGAAATGCACATTTGATGCCATGAGCTGAGAGTGCTGGTGCGTTCAGAGCGCAGGGCTGGGACAGTAGCGGGGGCAGTAGAGGGGGCAGTGGCGGGGAGGACTGCCCAGCGTGTGCAGACTCTGCGCCGGCTGTCTGTTTAGGTAAGCTGAGCGCAGGGTCCTTGCTCGCTGCCGAGGAGCTGGCGCCGGGCACCGGACTTGCAGCCAACAACAGCAAAGGGTGGCGGGGAGGAGGAAGCCTGCGGTGCTGCAGCCCCCTCTAGGGTAACATTCACGAGCTCAAGAAGAAAGCGAATGCAAGAGGGCAGTGCGGAAGGGACACACTTGAAACCAGAGCAAGGGGATGGAGCCGGAGAGAGGTGGAAGCCAGCCACAGTTCCAAAATACTGCCTTCAGGTCCCGCTGACACCAAAGCACAAACATCCCTTGCCACCCAATGGGCTGGGAGGCTCAGTCCAGCCATCCGTGGGGCTGGCTGTCCTGGCGGTGTTGGTTCCTCACAAAAGATCAAAAAGCAAGCTCCCTACTCTGAAGGCAAAATGTAGTTGCACTTTTCAGAGGGGCTCTGTTTTCACCAGCAGTTATTTTTCAAAAATAACAAGATTGGTTGATACAGCCTCTCCCTCTATCTCTCCTATTATTCCTCGTCTATTCCTTTCCCCACCTCTCTCTCTTCTTTCTCCTTCTGTGATTAAGACCAGAAATGTGCCACGAATGCTTTCTTGTCAAATAAAGCCAATGAAGGGAATTTATATTCTATTCCATGTTATCTTGCCTGATGTGGAAAATAAAACACAGCATACCATCATCAAGCACACAGTGGCAAGAGTCCCCCTGCCCCTGACTGACTTGGGGGTGACTTTGTTCCTCTTCTGGCCATCCCAGCAGGCAGGGGGATTAGCAGGCAGGGATGTATAAGTGTCTGGGGAATGGCATTCGCCTGGTCTTGGCACTGAGAATGTATCCGTGTTAACAGCTGGGTGCGTAAGTCTTGCTCAGTAAGGATTTAGTGGCAACATTTAGTCTCAGATTAGCCCAGCTAGCAAGCAGGGGCTGTGCTGTCTTTTTGCCAAGGCTGGGCAGCTCAAAAGGTCGTTATGATCTTCTGGGATTAATATTGCTGTTTAATGAAATGCCTTGTTTATCACTGCTCAGGGTCAAGGGCTCCGTTTCTCACTGAGAAGAAGTTGCTTCCAAATATAATGTGATCTAGTGGTGTGGGTTGCCTTCCTATACTATCAAAAGTTGTTTCTGTAAGTCAATCACTAGAAAGTCAGCTAGTTAGGAGCAACGATTCAAAGAGAATTCAGAGTGGGAGGGACAGGACAAGGAGGCAGATCAGGAAAGAACTTCCATGACTTCCCAAGGAGTTCACACTTGACCCTGTAGCCGAGAAGGCAGTTAAGGATTTTAAGCATTGTACAAAATGGTCTGTCATGACTAGAAGAACTTTGGGAGAAAGTGCATGGAAAAATGAGTCTTGAACCACTAGAAATGGAGAGAAGGGGTTAGATGCATGGGATAAAAATGCTATAAAATTGATATGACATGGTGACTATCTGAATATGGGATACGAGGAGAAGAAGAACAAGTTGGTGTCTGGCTTTAGCATCTTGCCTGTGTAGCTGCTGCTGCTGCCATTAAAGAAGCTGGGAGTAGACTTGTAAGAGGACTAGAGTAGAAGTAGTGAATTCAGATTTGATGTGCAAAGTGTAGAGTCATTGCCCCTCCATGGGAAGCACTCTCAGTCACAGGAAACTGCCTTTTTCAAGATAGCAAACCTCCCAGACAGTCAATGACTGGCAGATGCCTATGTACAATGGCCCAACCCTCTGGCTTCAATTTGGGGCAAATTTGAAGGGTTATTGTAGCTCCAGAGCTTCCCTTCAGGCTCCTTACAACCTCTCTGTGGCTCTGTAGTACTCCTCTTCCCTTACTTCCTTGTGGGTCTGTCTCCCAAGGATGTTCCCCAACAAACTTTTAGCAGGCAACCTTTCATCTCAGAGTCTACTTCAAGGAACACTGCACAGGATAACACAGAGGAAATGGATTCCATGAGGATGACTGAGGAAAAAAAAAAAAAAAGATGTGGCTCTGGAAATGAAAGAGGGATGTTCCAAGTTGAGGGAGGAGTCCACAGTACCAAGTAGCACAGAGTGGTAAAGTGACACAGAGGATGAAAAGCAACTGCTGACTAACGAAGGGGTGTTCATGGGTGACCTTGGCAGGAGCTGTTTAGTGGATCCATGGGGTAGAAGACAGTGAGACTTCATTACAATGAGTAAGGGAAAGTGGAGAGTCTATGTAAACTACAGTTAAGAAGCCTCTGATGCTCTGGAGAGAGACAAATCAAGGGCCCCTTGAACAGAAAAGAACCAAGTGAGGCCAAACAGTCAAGGGCAATAAAGGGGATGACGGTACTGGGGAAAGAGCAGATCACGAATGGAAGGCTTGAGGAGGTAGGATGGGAAGCCATCCAGGGCCATGTCTTTCTCTGACACTAGCTACAGAGAGGTGTTAAGGGGCATGAAGAAGTGAGAGGCTAGACACCATTTCCCTAGTATGGCCCCAGATCCCCTTTCTTAACACTGAAGGTCCTGTGAGATTATCTTCAGTCTGAATTTCTGCCTTTACTTCCCACTAATCTACCTCATGCATATAATCTTCAAACCAATCCTCCAAGATGCCCCCAGTTCTATTACTGCTAGACCCTGGTCTTGCCATTTATTTGACCTGTCCTTCTGGCATTATACAGGGTTATCTGTTTCAGCATGTTTACTTGTTCTTTAAAATAAAAGGTAAGATGTCATCTAACTCTGTTCTCCTTTGCTTTCTGTTCTGGCCTCCCCGACCTCTTCAAAGGTCAATTTCAAGTCACATTCTGCCCAGGATACTCTGTCAGAACCTTTACTGGGACTTCAATTCTCTTAGTTAACCCAGAAAATCAGACTTCTACCTGAAACCCCAGGCATGATCTCTGTCTCATGGATTCCTAGCCTAGTAGTGGACTCATATACCAAAGAATTATATATATGAAAAATTTCAACTTTGGTCATGAACTTGAGATACAAAGGGTTCAATATTGAATGGAGTAATGACAGCAGGCTGGGGGAGGGTATGAGATGAGATGGGAAAGATAGGTAGAATGGGCCAAGTGGGTCATGATAAGGACGTAAAATCCATTTCAGCATTTCAATCAAAGTGGAAATGTCACCAATCAACTGTAGTTTTCAAATATCACTGTCTTCAGGGTGGAGTGTGGATTGAAGACAGGACACCTCTCAGAATTCCCAAATCTACATTAACTGCCTGGACACTCCATCATATCTGCTTCATGATCTCTAAAATCTTTGTGGCTAATGGACATTTTCTATTTCCTCTTCTTTTTCCAATTTTCTGTTTTTATCTGCCCCATCCTCCTGTTCTAGGAGAATGTTGGCTGCACAGAGACCAGGAATCTATTATGTCCTTTACTGTGGGGGATCTAGAACAGCTCTTAGCACAAAGTAGGTTTCCATACAAGTTTGCCAAAACTGAATTTTAATTTCTGTTCTGGAGATGTAGACAGAAGAGATGTGCATGGGGGCTTCTGGAACTGTCTTTCCATGACAGTAGGATTTCAAAGCCTTTGTCAAAAGCTTTTATGACACCGAATTATCTCAAAAGAGAGGATTTTGAAACCTTTAAAGAGCCCCTCAGAATCATGAGGAACTAAAGCAAGGTTAAATGTAAACTTGGCCCCTTCCCTGATTACCCCTTTCTGCCCTGCAAGAGGTGTGATCCATCAACTACCTTTCCTCCATTGGAAAAGCTGCACAAAGGTTCAGCGTTTCCCTGCCAGACAACTTGTTATCATAACCCACCTGTGTGAAACACTAAAATTTATAGGTCCTAACAGCTCCTTGGATTGGTGGAAAGATATGAGAATTGCAATTAACATTCCCCTAAACAGCAAAGCACTATGTAGACATAGTCTACGTTGAATCCAATGGAAATTCCATGTTCTGTATGTCAGGACATATGCACGTTACGGTCTAGTCTGTTAGAGTTTTATGAGTCATTTTGTTGAAATGTGTGGAACTATTTGAAAGTTCTCCTACTCTACTGTTAAGTGTGTAGTTTAGATTCTAGCCAGTATTCAGGCTTAATTAGTTTTGTGTGAATAAACTGAGTTTTCTGCTCAGATCTCCAGGATTAATATAAAACTGGTTATAAAATCATGGCTTCCTTTTCAAATTGTGCCTTTAATTTGACCTTTCTGAATAGTTGCCCAGTTGGTTCTGAGGTGTATCACCATTTTTAAATATATCCAGATCAGGTCTCTTAAAAGCAATTTGGCTTCCCCAATTTAAGCTCATCAGAGGAGTTCAAGATTTTTTTTTTTTTTTTTAAAGAATGGCAGTATTAAATGCAATCGATCCTTTGCAGTCCTTGAGAAAGTCCAATAATTTATATCATAGTTCATAAATAAAATTCCCTAGTCCAAGCTAGCGAGAATATGGAATAATTCTGTTAAATATCATTTCAAAAAGGGATTTGTCCTTTTAGGGGAAAGAAAAACAAACATCAATACCATTTTGGTTATTATGGGCCTTCTATAGAATCTGCATGAAGAATAAATTTATGGTCATTACCATTGTACACGACCTTTGAGTGGTGAAGTTCTACCAGCCAAGTTTCTTATTTTAGTTCTAATCAGTGTGGCAAAGAGCTGCAAATCCTCCTTATCTATCCTCATTTTGCATGACTGCTGCTGCTTTATCCTTCTGTTAAAAAAAAAATAAATGTGAAATTCTGTTTGTTTAAAAAATGTAGCCAAAATCATTTCAGAAATTTAAAATAGTGCCCACATTAGATGAGAATGATGAAAATATTCTCTCCTGAATCCTGTTATCTACTAGGTAATGTGTCGTATTTTGAGTACATACGAAGAGAAACCTCCTGTTTTCTAAATTTTCCAGCATCGGGTTTCAAAAACTAAGCCAAAATCAAAAACAAAGTAGTTAGGGACATTTGCTACTATCTGCAGATACCAAAACCCACAATTAAAGGTACTATGTAACTCATAGAAGAGCTCGATACTGAAAATACTGTGAACTTTGAGCTCTGTTAGAGACATGAAATTAGGCACTCTTGCCTGTACTGTTGCAGCAATTTCACACAGATCCCTTGTCAGCTTCTTCATCTGCTTTGAAATAACAGAATGAACTCAGTGGGCTCATGAGAAGATCTGCTTTAGAATTAGAATTGGACTTGAGAATAAAATAGCAGCTATTTCCAGATACAGAATTATTATGTTTGAGTGTCTTCTGTGAGCATATAGAAAAATAAAGTAAACATGATTAGCATCAGGCATGGCTTTATTTAGAACAAATGATATTAGATAGCAAATCAATAGATAAAACACAATAACAAGCCCTAATATTTGTGTGGTCAGAGATCAAATTCATATACACTATCACATTTACTCTGCACAATGTATGAATGTCAGAGCAGATAATAATAATTGGTGTTTAAAAATAAAATGGAAACAAAGAATTTGAAAGAGATTATTTAAGGTTCTCAGCAAGTATTAGAATCTGGGTATAGGTACCCCTCAACAGATGAATGAATAAAGAAAATGTGATACATACACACAATGGAACATTACTCAGCCATAAAGAAGAATAAAATTGTAGCATTTGCTGGTGAATGGATAGAACTAGAGACTATCATGCTAAGTGAAATAAGCCAATCCCCCCAAAAAACAAAGGCCAAAGGTTCTCTCTGATATGTGGATGCTAACCCATAATAAGAGTGGGGAAGGGAAGAATAGAAGTTCATTGGATTAGACAAAGGGGAATGAATGGAAGGCAGGGGGATGGGAATATGAAAGACAATAGAATGAATCGGATATAACTTTCCTATGTTCATATAAGAACAAACCACCAGTGAAACTCCAACTGCAAGAATGGTATAATATGTCAAAGTATATTCTACTGTTATGTATATCTAAAACAAACAACAACAGAAAGAATCTTGATCTATTGGTTCAATCTAGTGCTCATTTCTACTTTATGACTATGCTTGATTTTAGCAAAGCTTTGATAGCATTTCATTAGTTTTCTATGGGCAAAATTGAATAATATAAGCTACATGAGACTCTACTTGATGCATACACAGGTGAAATAATGTACACTTAAGTGAACAAACAGTTACTGAACATTTACTATGTTATGGGATCTCTAAGTTCACAAAACTATCTAATCAATGCCAATATAAAGTGAAATGTGAAAGACCCCATACTTGGTCTGGTCAGCATTTTCATCAACAATTTGGTTAGAAACATGGACAATACATTTTATGTCATTTGCAATTAGTACTCAACTGAGAAGGATAGCCAAAAAAGAAAAAAAAAGAAAAAAAATTCCTGATGAACACATCAAAGACAATCAGCTGACCTCTTTAAAGGGATATACCAAATTCTAGATTTAGGTGAGAAAGAGAAATCTATCACCAATTTGCAACATGGAAGAACAGTGTTAGGAGAAAATGCTATGGATTTTCAGTTTTCTATAAATGTAGAAGTCAGAAGTGCTATTTGCTGGTGAAAAAAAAATGGCAATTTTATGCTACATGAATAAAAAATACCCCAGCTTATATAGACAATAGTTGTGCTGTGTTTGCTCCGGTTAGCACACATGTTAGCACTATATCCAGACCTGGGAATCACATTTTTAGAAGGATCTTGTTTAATCAGCAATTCATTAAGCATTGGTCAAGGGAAGGAAAGCTGGAAGAACTGGAGCTACTGATATGAAGCTGAGAACTTTGAGGCAGCTGAGAGATTTTTTTTTCATCAAGCTTGAAGAAGGCAAAGACTTATGCTTTAGGCTCAAGATAACAGAAATAGAATCAATGAGTAGCAATTAAGGAAAGGTATATTTGGGCTCTGTAATAAGGAGGATGTTACAACATTTGGAGTTGTCTTTAGGGTATGGATGTCTCAAAAATTTCTGATTCCCATCCTTGGAAATGTTCAAGCAGAGAGGTTGGGTGACCATCTGCCAAGGAATGAGGCACAGAGGACTCTGGTTTTGAGTGGCAGTTTGCACTAATGACCTTCAGTGTTGCTTCCAACTCTAAGATTTGGGGTTTCTGGTATAGCATCCTATAGATAAAGTCTTAGCCCCACTGCATTTTCTTCCAAATCTCTGGAGTCTGGGTCTTTAAACATCACAGAGGCTGTTCATAATTGTCTCTGAATGGATATGTACAAGCTTGGTCCAAAAGAGACTTGTGAATAATGAGCCACACTGATACACTTTTAGCTTCTTCCAGCAATGGGATATTTAATGGGATTTGTCTCTGACAGTGCCAGACTCCTGAAAGTCATTTAAAAGTACTCCTTTCTGTTTGCATTCTGGACTTAAAAATTCACTCTCTCAACATGTACAAACACATCTGAGGCACTTCTGAACTTGGGTTGGTCCCCTAGGTCTATCTTGAGTGAAATCTACTCTTTTGATATTCATCAGTAGGTAACTAAGAACTGGCAGCACAGTTTGGCACACAAATAGTGTGTTCTCCTAGTGGAGAGCATGTTACGCTTGTTCTACGTATCTGGCCCCTATAGTCACTTTGTCATTCATTGATCAGTGCGTGTATCTTGACACCATTTCCCTACCATTTTTGTGGGGATCTAATATATACATGACATCACATGACGGATTCAGCCTGATGTTTGATGTCTGTATACATACATATATGTCATAGCTTAATCACTATGAGTCTAACCGTTTTAACCCACTTTTTGCCTCAATTAAAAGCACATGTAGGGCTGGGGTTGTGGCTCAGAGGTAGAGCGCTTGCCTATCACGTGCAGGGTCCTGGGTTCAATCCTCAGCACCACATATAAAGAAAATAAAAGTATCGTGTCCAACTACAACTAAAAAATTTTTTAAAAAAAGGACATGTAAGTATTGGTTAATAGTGTCAGCAGCATCCACTTCCTGCCCCTTATACTCACTCTCATTAAGTAAACACTTAACAATCCCCTTGAGATGAAAAATTTGCATCCCAGCTCAAGGGGTATATGCCAAAGGCAAGGGGTTTTCTGGGGACTAGGGTAGTTGAAAGAGAATGCATTGGCCTTTTCTCACCATCTGTGGTATAGAAGAATTTGTAGAGCTTCTTTTATTTCTGTGATGCTTGTGGGTCAGAGAAACAGTATAGATGGTCATTTTGGAATGAAATCCCAGGACGAAGTTACCTGAGATATGCTTAGATGCATAAAATATGTGTCTACAGCATGCTTTAGTTCTCTACACAGAACATTTTTAAGGTCTGTGTAACACATACCTGGAGGAAAGTTAGAACCCGATCAGTTCATAAGAAAGTTTACTGAGACATTCATCCAGTTTGGCAACCTCTAATCTCAGCAATGCAAAAAAAAAAAAAAAAAAAAAAAAAAAAAAAAAAAAAAAAAAAAAAAAAAAAAAAAAAA